>NC_087071.1:14186624-14446480 GCF_963678635.1 Symsagittifera roscoffensis
AAACCAAAAAAAAAACGAGTTACTTGGGAAAAAACGTGACAAAAAAGCAGAGACAAGGGTGTGTTGTGCAACAATGTACTCTGGAATGACGCGGACGCCAAATTAAGAGGCTAGATTTTTTCATGCCAGAGAGCAGAAGGGCAATGACAATTGCCATAAAGAGACCAAGCCTCGATATTCAAACATCATCTACAAAGTAGCAAAAGCAAATCGTGGAAGATATATTTGTAGAACTATAGCTTTCTAACCATATAAATTCAATTGCTGGAAGCAACGCAAAAAAGAGACACTGGAGCAACTCCCCGCGGACATGGTAGAATTGGGCTCACGGGCCGGTGTTGTAGATCGAGAGGATGAATGGGTCCGCGACACGTTCTTATCTCACATGTCCAATGGGAAAATTGCAGAAGAACTCTTGTCACAAACTAGATCACCGCAGGACGCGTGCGAGTATGCAATCAGGAAAGAGAATTGTGTATAGAACATAGGGAGACAAGGAAAACAAATCCGTTTGGAGCACCAGCAATAACAACCACAACAATTAAATAGCAACCGATTG
The DNA here is from genome assembly GCF_963678635.1 of Symsagittifera roscoffensis. Classification (NCBI taxonomy): domain Eukaryota; kingdom Metazoa; phylum Xenacoelomorpha; order Acoela; family Convolutidae; genus Symsagittifera; species Symsagittifera roscoffensis. The sequence goes on from NC_087071.1 coordinate 14,187,184, forward strand.
GTCATATTCAACCACGCGAAAGAGGTAGTAACCACTCAAACGGATGCCAAAAATTCATAGGGGGTTGGGGAGATCTGCGATATCGGAACGATTTTTCCGGGGAAGTTACAACCCGCGTGGTCAACAAAGTCAGCAGATGGGCCTAAGCAAATCCTGTGATAGATGTGTCAGACATTTTGGACATTACACTTCGAAGTCATGTCCAGCAAAAGACAAAGTCTGCACGAAATTCGCTACACCTTGACTTTTGAAAAATTATGCAGATCAACAAATGTTAACTACATGCAAGAATTTGGCAGTAATCAGCAAGAAGATGATGAAAAAGATTCTGTTGATACCGAGGACAAAAATTATCCAGTGGCCTATGCCGAACTCATGTCATCAAATGGCTGGTAGGAAATCGCACAGGACAATTTTACCGTTTTGGCGATATCGAAGCAATTAAAATACGGAACTGAGTAAACATGCAAAAAGAAGACTGAAATGGCCATATCGTGAAACTAAAAACAACATAGGAAGACCTATTTGCATTAGCGTACTCAGAAAGCCCAATGTCTTTTCCTAAATAAAAAAACGTCAAAATGATTACGCCCAAATGACGGCTCCGCGATATTCAATTCATCCTACCGGCTGAACATCTTGACCGTTATAAGGGAAAAAATTGCTCCAGAAGAACACCTGATCAGTGCGATGGAATCCAGAGGATAGACAACCCAAGCGGCACCATTCATTCTTGTGGATGATCAAAAACAAAACATCATCGGGCGGAATATTCTATCAAAAATTGGAATCAATTTCATACAAGACAAGCCAAAACACAACCGGATACTAGAGATGCATGAGAAAGAAAAAGAATCAATTGAGGAAACGAAAAACTGGGTTATAGAGAACTTCCAACAACTCTGCGTGTGAATCAGAAAATCAAAAAATCACATGATGAGAATTAAGTTTATACGAGATGTCAAACCAATCCAACAAAAAGGCCGGAGAATACCATTCATCTACAAAATGAGTCAAACTGGAACTAAACAAATCAAAAGATCAAAAGCACAAAAAATAGACACAATTTTGCACGAGTAAGGCATTAGCCCAATATTCATAACACTGAAGAAGGATCACGCGGTCAAAACTTGCAAAAGACTCCGAGAAAAATACTAAGTTTATACACAAAACTAAATATCGGACGCCCAATATTAAACTATTGTTAGATAAAATTGCACAAAACATCAAGACAGAAGAAAAACTGATAACTCTATTCTCAACATTCGATTTAAATTATGCGTATTCACAAATACCGCTGGACATCGAAACCGAAACAAAAACCAATGCAATTTCAGCTTGTTAGTGGTAAAAGCTACAGTAACATGCCAGTTCCAAACGGGATTTCATGGCCTCACGGATATGCCAGTTGAATTCCAAAACGCTGTTGGTCTTACACTAACAAATTGCGAAAAAACTTTGCTTATCTTGATGACCTATTGTACGTGACAAAAGGTTCTAAAGATACACACAAACAACTATTACTTGAGGCGTTAACGAAAATATTTGACAAAAAGTAAGAAGTTTTGCTGAATCAAAGCAAAATTGCTAGACTGAGACTAATCTCTATTTAGGCTAGGGGCTGTCTTAGAGCAAAACACGACGTAGGTTGCAAAGCAATTGCATGTGCCTCAAGATTCTTGAGTTCACTAGAAGAGAAATATTCAGTAAACGAGTTAGATTTTTTCAGAGTTGTGTGTGCCATCAAATTTTAATCAGCGCAATAAACGCTATCAAAAAATCAGAAACTAGCCAAAGTAGGATCACAAGGTGGATCGATAGAATAACCCAATTCACACTTGACATCAAACACTTGGCAGGAACAAAAATTGGAGTTATTGACTATAACTTCAGAAATCCGGTAGGATTAGCTTTATCCTCCATTGAGTATGATGATGAACTTATTTTGGCGTGAATCAAGTCATTCATCTCCAATTTTGAATTGATTTCCATAGTCATAATGAACAACACACTAGCCAATGAGAATCGATCCTCAAATCGGCTGATCAAAAAGCGAGCGAATTTATACGGAATGCAACACCTCAATTGAATCTCAGCTCAATTGAATATCAGCTCAATTGAATCTCGAGTGCACTTCAAACATTTCAAACATAGCACAAGCGTTTATTCGATTCAGATCAAAAATAGTCACTTGACTAAATTCACTCTCAAAAACCAGCAGACAAAATAACTACAAAGTCAGAGTTCAATAAATTTAAGCTCAACGCTGGAATTCAACCATCAGATTATGAGACGAAGAAGTGAAACAAAAGATCACAAGCGGGACTCATCCTCGATAGTCCACGGACGCGAGGAAAGGCGTATCTTCGAAAACAACCCCCAGGGGACGAAAGCCTGAGATAGTGCGGAAAGGAGAGTCCGACAAGGAAGAAAGTCTATCGGATCCATGCTGGCATAGAAGATCACAAACGACCACTTACGAGCGCTGGAAGACCGCTACAAACAGTTCGAGACAGTGCAAATAGTATAAGCCCGCCACAAACAGTTCAAGACACCGGAGAACTTATCCCAACAAGAAAAAATCCAAATTTTCCGAAAATCGTATTCCCGGACAGTATACCAAGACGTGAAGGAGACCACATAAAACCTACTAAGACCTCAAGGAGACAACAAACAGCCCGAATGTCACAACACTACTGACAGATGCTCCCGACAGGACCATCAGTCCAGTGAAAACAAAGGAGACTCAAGCTGAATCTGAAACGCAAACACCAAAAACAACCAGCGCAGCATATTGTAATGACATATGACATTCAATCACAAATAGAGCTAGCAGTAGAAGTGAACAATCAGTATAAGTACTGCGACAGTCGAGTCAACCTCCAGAACTTCGGCATCGAGGAAAATTCACCTAACGAGGCACCGCCAACAATGTCAGGTACCCAAATAGAGCTAGCCATGAACATATTATTGCAAGTGTCGTGGAAACAGTGAACAGAGCCACCGACATGGAAGTAGAAGAGAACACACTACCCTACCGGAAAAACTGCAACCAGTTAGGGGGGTCAAATTTGTAGCCGTAGCCGCAGGGACAGATATATCAAAACAATAATCAATTTCGTTCAGAAACGGGACTGGGAGGCGCTGAAACTTGCCTGTGGCAACTATTAGTACAACGATGAGCGTCAAAGAAGACTGTCTACCGATAGGCGTACGAATCATAATCCCACAGCAATTGCGTCAAACCATTCTAGACAGCTTACATTTAACACATCCAGGAGCTGTGGCACTGCTCGACTTGTGCGAAAATATCTGGTTCCCCACATACACCAAACAATCGTCCATTCAGAAATGCCGACGATGCACAGAGCAAGGTAAAATTTCAAAACATGGAATTGGATAATCGCTTTTTTCCCAAGTGGAACCGGTAGTTGAACCAAATAAGGAAGTTCAACTAGACTTTGCGGGCCCCTCCCGGGCGAATTAAATAAGGACATTTTAGTCGCTGTAGACAAATAGCCAAAACTCCGTACAGCAAAGGTGGTCTCAACTATTACAGCAGACATAGCAAAAAAAATGTTCATCTCAAAAAAAGGGTACCCCGTAAATTTAGGTGTGATCAAGCACAAAGGCTTAAAGCTAAAAGATATCAATTTTTGGGAAACCTAACAATAATAACCTTCTCTTTGCAACGGTTGATAATCACAGATCCATAGAGGTTGTAGAACGCTTGATCCAAACAGTGAAATGCAGGTTGGGATTTATGCGAATAGGTGAAAATAACTCCCATATAAGTTAGCTTCAGAAGTCGCTGAAATCATAAATACATTAAGAATAACACCACAAAAAACCACAACAGTATCTCCTTTCGAAGCCCACATGAGCCAAAAGCCCAACACACCATTATCCAACATAGCCACAACTAGCTCACCAAATAACCTAAGCTGGGAAAACGCAAAACACGAAAAACCTGATGTGTCCTCCAATCCAACCAGACATCAGGCACGATCTGCAATGTTGATCTGAAATTGAAGTCAAGGTAGTACGAAGACCAATGGAGAATCTTCCAGAACCATCGAATTAGTCCCTTAAGGACAGAGAGTCCTCTGCGAAAAGTAACACAGGTAAGAGAACAAGATCTTTACTAGCTAAGGACAAGGAAGCGTTCAATCTAAGATATAGAGGAACACAGAAACAAGTGGATACCAACATCAGAAAACACATACAATGTAGCTCAAAAAACAGCCTGTATCGCAACAAAAGTTACAAAACAAAAATGGTAGAATTCCAACTTTTACACCAAACACCGCTTGGGTACAAGCTCAGGAAAAACAACCACGCCATTGAGAAACAGTGATTTTGCATTCGTACCTTATACAGCATACAAATCAGCTAGGAGAACAGGGGCCATGCTCACGTTTTTTAGACATCGAACAACCAGTTGCACCACAGCACGAATTGATCCGGAAGGAACAATAAACCAAGAGAGACGCAGAAAATTATAAGAAGAGGAAGGCAAAGCCACAAACTAGTAAAAGTACGGGCGTTAAAACCTAACCCCAGACAGGACAGAAGCAGGACGCTCAAAGACGCGGTCAAACAGGGAGAGGAAGCGGAGGCCTCGTCAAGCGACGGATGGTCGTCCACAGCTCCGAAAAACACGGCATCCTTCTCAAAACGACAGAATACAAAACAACACCGCCGCTGCAACCTGCACAAACACAGAACCAACAAGGAAATCAACACAAAACCGATGGCCCTCGCTAATGTCGGCGCTGGGAAATCCGATAGATAATTGGTCTCCCCCTCTGAGAGTCCAAAGAAAACCACACTAACCGAACACAAAACGAAAAAGGAAGCGACCACACCACAGAGGAGCATGCAAAAATCCATGCGCAGGAAGAGGCCACATTAGCGCGGCCGATGAAAACGAAAGACACAACGATCACAACTACGCTCACAACAACGATCACAACAACGCACAATCAGAGTTACAAAGATATCAATAGCCAATCCGTTCGGGTTCTAGAAAATCTCATACATTACGGTATAACAAGAGTGTTTAGCCATTTTGTTCGTGAAATCGAAAACATCAAAGAAAATTTAAGAAAACTAGTAATGTGTCGAAATCTGCAACAAATCTGATTCGGCTTGTGACAATTCCGCTGACCGTTCGCGAAAAACCCTGTTTGGCCTCGCATTGCTCTCAGCTTCCTTTTTTTCGTTAAGGAAAATTTATCCTTTGATAAGCAGAGATAACACATCATTGACTCACAGAGTTTTAATGACAGAACTAATTAACCACTGCAGAACTGAAAATCAGGTTTGGGCCACTTGTTTTTTTGATTATATAACAAATTTGACTTTCTGTATGCCAAATTCTTCTATTTATCTGGGTGCTGTGCGGCAAAGAAAAGGTGTAGCTCTCTGGTGTAGCTCAACATCAAATCCGTCAGCTCACGTGCTATAAGCTAGTAGTTTAGTCATATCAAATAGGTTCCCTTTTCCCAATATTTTCATATTATGAACGTAATTTTGGCTGCTAAAATGTTAATTTTGGATGCAAAATGAAATACTGAGAGCTATGTACGCTGCATATCAGGTAGATTTGTGGTATTGGGTGACTGCGGTTTGAAGCGGTATCAAATTCGCAGTTCAATTGGTAGAATGTGCAATTAGCAGCAGTCTAATGACCATTGCAAGAAATTTCAATTTAGTGAATAATGGTTAGTATATAACACACAGTGACAATTAGAATTTTTTACATTAGAACTTTAAAACCTATTAAACAAGTTTTAAAAACGAACAGAACTATGTTTGAACAATTGCTAGATATTTTACTCACTGTCGCATTTGATGTCGGTGCCTAAATCACAATGCAAGAATTAGTGGTGGTTAAAGTCTTGAAATAAATAGCGCTTCTGAAATAAACTTTTGCAATACCGCTGACTATCCGATATTAATTGCCTACCTAATTGGTAGGCCACGATTAACACTTGCTACAGTGTGAGGAAAACTAGCTAATCCGTGTTCTGATGCTTATTGTCTTATCATTTTGAAGAGAGTAGAAAGTATTTTAGATTCGGATTGTTTTTTTTCTGGCTCATGTTTAAAAATATTTCGAAGAAAATTCGTTAACTCGGGGTTAATTGTTGTATCATACCAAAGCCATTCTATTCATGATTCGAGTTTTGAAAAGTAAAGTGAAAAACTCATCACATTTGCAAGAAAAACTGGTCTGAGTAGTTTTTTAGTGCTCAGGCTACTATGGGAAAAAATTTGATGAATTTTGATAAAATAACTGACTTGAAATTTTAACTTAGTTTTAGCCAATGTTTTTCAAAACATACAAGTCAGCTAATTTCACCAAAATTCATCACATTTTGCCAATAGTAGCCTGATCACTGAAACAATTCAGACCAGTTTTTCTTGACGGTGAGACAACTTTTTCAATTTTCTTTTTTAAATCCGAATCAATGTTAGAGGAGCTTTAAAACGACAGTAAAAGTGAACACAATAGAGTGTTTTTCATTTGTTTTTGAAAATTAGCTAGAAAAAATCCAATCCAAATCTAAAATACGTTTACTTTTTTCAAAATGTCAGAACTTTAATTACCAGAACACAGATTAGCTAATTTTCATTACCGCACTATAGCAAGATTTACTCGTTACGTAGCAATTATTTGTCGCTTATTTCAGTAAGTTAAAACGCCCCTATAGAACATCCATTGCACCAACTATTGCAAAACACAATATTGTGCTTCTTTTGAACGATAATTTTTCCTCTTGTAGAGTTTACGAAAGATCTTATAAAAGTTATATAAGAGTTAAATAGTTCTCTTCAGCGCAACTCGTTCAATTTTTCACGGGTCCCATTTATTCTGAAAAGGTAGCTAAATTTTTTTAAGGAGCGTTGTTGCAGGATGCAAATGGAACAAACATAACCGGATGCTGTAAATTAAAAAAAAATTCAGCTGGTTTAACTAAAACTAAAAAAAATAACGAGTTTTTTCAACTTTCATTTCTAATTTTACTGACAATTTGTTAGTATAGAAAGAATTAAACAGGCAAAAATTAATAAGCAAACTGTAAATATTGGCTAAAACTGAACTATTTTGTTTGTTGTTCTTTATCTAATTAATTAACTTTATACTAACAAATTTTTTCAAAAAAAAAGTTTTTTTGAATTTTTGGTGAATCGGCTGAAGTTTGTGTGATCCTTTTTTAACTTCACAGCATACGGTTATCCCTCATCCCGCAACAACCCTCCTTGTAAGAATACAGCTTTCTTTTCAGAAAAAAAAATTGTTTATTGTAAATTTTGCTACGAATCATTTTTCACTTATACTAAATTGAGCAACAAAAAGCGGAATACAGATCTTTCAATAACAATGTTTGAATAAAACGTGTTTTGGAGGTAACCTTCTGGATGATTTTTAAATTATTTTTATCAAGGCAAAAAAGATTCCTTGGATAAACGTTAGAAAAAAATGAAATGGGTATCAATTTTCTGAACTTTTTTTCGATTTGATAAGGAAAAACATTCAATTTTAAACGAGGATAGCTGGTTACTGTGCATGTAGCACAGAATATTCCGACCATTTTTTGAAAACTACAACATTTTGTTTTTCAAATAGTGTATTTTTTCGTCGAGGTATGGTGATACGATCTAATATAAGCCTATACTTTATGCATCTTTGACAATCATAGCAAAATAGGCCAATTGCACATTATTTTTGTTAAAAAATGATTTAAATCAGAAAAATTACATTTTTTTAAAATTCACTTTGTTTTCTATTTATTTTGCAGAAAATGTTTGAATTGTTCTAAATCTTTAAGTTATCAAAAAAATTTAATAACTCCAAAAAATATTTATAATTGCCTAAAACCAAGTTTTTAGTCATTAATTAGGCACAACTAAGCTGTTGTAAGCCTTCTCGCTCGCTTTATCGGCTCGAAATAAGACAAAAATTAAAAAATTCAAACTGATTTTTCTCGAAACTGGAGAATTTTTGAATGTGGTTTGAATGTATGGGTTTCAATATGATATATCATTCAACCCAGGCCGATGATTATTTGCTCTACCTGATTTTGCATGGGAAACAAAAAGAAAAAAAGTGAAACATATCCGAAAACAAAATTCCTCCCCATTTCTAATGATCGGAAGTAAAAAGGACGCAATTATTTTGTCTCACTCAAGATTACACAAAAAATAAAATTTCTCTGGATTTTTTTCAGCTCAGGCAGATTGAATTTCTCCTCCCCAAATTAAATGACAGACTTTTGGAATACGAAAAAAGCTGAAGTTTTTGTTTCTTTTCAAAAGATCCAATTACAACAAAAAATCACTATAAAAAACTGAACTTCGGTTAAGAACGTCAATTACGCGTTTTTAAAACAATCTTTTTTGGACTTCAATTAACTAAACTGTACGTTACAAGCTGAATCAATGGCCATAGTTAGCAGAAATTACCTTCAATCAATGTCAATGCTAACAATGCCGCTGTGAACCAAAAGAGGCTCCTCATTTTATGACTCAGTTTCAAATAATTTCTTTTTCTTTCGAAAACTTATTATTTTCTATCGCTTTCTAAGAGTTCTACACCAATTGTGATATTCGAGTAAACTGTAGTGATGTAAAGTTATTTAAACTCGGTTCAGCATATGTTCTTGGAAGCAAACTTGAAAGGAATAATTTGTTTCAAAGTTGAGTTTCCTTTGAAGACGTTTTTAGTTGAAAGTGACCTTTAAAGATTAAAAAATTGAGTCATCAGACCGGCGAATCATTTTTAAAACTCTGTTAACAGACTTTGTCTCTGTTTTCGGAAAAAAAAACATCAAATGCAGACTTAAAAGTTGAAACATTTTCTGCTGCTAGCTATGACAAAGATAAACTACCGGATTTTTTTTTAATTATTCCGGCGATTTATCAAACGTTATCTCAAGATGTCAGCGGAATCTACAAATGAATCCTAAGTTTTTGGTTAACTGTGCGGATGTAAAAATTTTATCTACATCTGATGATCTTATGATTTTCTGGGATCGTAGAAACAATCATAGAAAGCCATTCAGGGTTTGAAATGGGTTTGAAAAGGCAGTTCAGTTTTGAAAGGCAGTCCAGGCATTCATCAGTGTTTGAGATGAGTTGGTTCAGTTGGTTAAGAAGTCATCATCACTCATCAGTATTTGAGATGAGTTGGTTCAGTTGGTTCACAAATCATCATCGCACCCATTAGTATTTGAGACGAAGAAAACGACAGCTCGATAGTTTTTCTGAAAACTGAACAGAAACATCCTCTGTAAACTGGATTAAAATTTCCTCTTTTGATTAAAACTGAAAAGAAAAACTTAAACAAACGGTAAAAGTACAGTACCAAAAAAAATTTTTTTTTCCAAATTTTGCTAAGCAGTTTGATCAATTTGACCAAATGAAAATATGGTCAGAATTTGATCCGCAAAATGTTTAAAACATGGTCAGAAAAATAGATATCATTGTTTTGAAATATTGTTGAGAAATTTGATCAATTTTTTGGTTCTATTTTTATCCGTCTCTTTGGCTGTTTCGGCTGTTCTGAACTTTTTACCCCGAAATCTCCAACTTCAACAAAGCTTCTCTGTTGTCTCAATGGCTCAATGTATTTAGTTTTGTGAAAATTGATGGTTTGCGTTTACCTCTCTTATTGAATTTAAATTTCCCTTTCCACAATTTTGTACTCGCATCGTTTGACGTGTTTGAGTTCTGATGTTTCAGGGTATTTGGAGTAAAAGCTTTCATAGAGTCAAGCGAAGTAACGTTATCCCGGAAAACGAAGGGTGTACTACTTTTGAACTGCAGACTCAAAAGGAAGTCAATTATTGCGTCAGTTGAAGACTGCGAAGAATAACAGCACCGAATGGTTCTCTCAGACAGTGCTTTAAATAATCTCCCAGGCAATATCTTGTTTTTAGGGAAGAACACTGCGGTTCAAAATATTGTAAGCACTTCTGGAATTGGGATGCCCGGCTTGCAACGCAGTTTTAGCTTCGCGGACGCAGACGATGGCTTGCAGAAATGAATTATGGTACTATTACCAAAGAAGGTGAGCCAATTTTGAATCGACGGAACAAATTTGTCTAATTGATACTGGCATATTGAAATGCGAACTTAAGAAATGAATTTCTAAGTGCAAGCTCTTCCACCAAAAATCTGTAACCATAGCGAGGTTTGTTACAAAAATGGACCACATTATTTTGGATGAAGTGAACCCTTCGAACACAATTTGAAAGACGGGTGAAAACAGCTCTCCCTACAAGATATGAATTGAATTCTGTTCTGTAAAACTTAGTGTCGATATAAATATTACCAAAACTGTGAACAGCAGTTTCTTGTAAATTGTCGAAAAGATCGTTTTTTGCTTCGTAACACAAACTTGCTTTGTGAAATTGCCAGTAAAGAGGAAATTTGGAAACTAGTTACAACAATATTGAACCTGGACATTGATCTGCAGGAATATGAGCGACAGTGAGGGCACGAGTCTGGTCTCCTTACAACGAAGCATTCAATGTTATCTCAGTATCTGAATCCAGTAATATTTTTTATGGAGTTAAGTGAACATAAAGCGGCAATGCGCTTCACAAAGCAGCTGAAACTTTGTGACAAAATTGTTTCAAGTTATGGTCTTTGAACTTTTTGAAGAGCTCAGGCTCATCAAGGCCCACCATATGATCTGTATGACAGTTCGAAGGAAAAAAAACGTAGATTTGAGGTTGTCACCATTGAAGCAATCATTTCAAATCCCACGAAAATCTGATGTTGGACCTGCAAACTCTGACATAATTATAGAAAGAAAAAAGATGTATGAACAGTTTGTTAATAAAGTGTGGATTCAAACTACATTTCAATAATTTTTGAGAAAGAAGAAGACTTCATATTTCGGTCCCCATGAGCCCGTTTTGAGTGTGAACGATTATCCTAGGTTTATTTACAGCCAAAAAGTTTTAGGCATTTAGGCGCAAGACTAACGTGACACGCGTGTAACCAAAAACACAATAACCATTAGCTTTAGTTAGAGCGAATTTTTTCAAATAAAAAAAAAATACTTGGGAGTTCTAATTCCAATAACAACGAAAACAAAAACAATTTAAGTAATATGAGCACCAGTTTAGAGATTTGACACCAGAAAGCACAGTAGGAAGTAGATTTTGCAAGGCAGTTTTGGCACAAATGACTAACTAACTACAGTTTTATAAAAGACTTGTGTGCCATTCTGCCGGATGACACAGCACAACCTTCCCGCGACAGAAAAAAGAGTGACAAAAGGCCTTATGAACAGAAAAGTGTTGCGACGGAGGGTCAGAATGTTCTAGAATTTTTATTTTTAAAATTTCGATTGGAAGAAGAACATTTCTGAGAAATAGAAAAAAGACGGCCATTTTGAATAAAAAAGACGAAAATCAGAACAACGATAGAAATTGTGAAGAACAGTTGTATCAGAGACAGGAAAATTACGGAGCCTCTTATCGTGGCAATAACACACGATAAGGACCTTAGCGACAGATATTTGTGGAGACGGAGGCTTCAGTGGGGGGAAGAAAAATACCACGGAACCCTCCCGGGACACGAAATATAGGAGATAAGAGTGTTATCTCAAGAAAATCACGGGAGCGGAGGCTTGGTCCCCCAGAGACTGTTATATGTGAAGGGACTGGGTAAACTAACTATAACAGCTGCTGTAATGTCCTAGAGATCAATTAAACACCGATATTATTTGATATTTCAGAGCATGAGTAGATAGAAAAAGGAAAGGGTCAATCCATCTCCAATGGATTTAATATAAAACTGTCACACAAAAACATAATAAAATAGGTTGTTCGAGCCGTGTTTTTAATGACAATCACGTAGTCTGAGGATCCGAGACTCAGCTATGTGGTTGTGTTCGCATGCAAACGAAAGCTGATCAAAAGTCGTTTGACTGATGGCCTAAAAATGGTAACTTTTTACTTTGCCCTAGACAGACCAGAAAATCAACTGGCAAGGTCGAGACGGTGAAAAACGAGTGGAATTAAGGTAACTGACGCCTGCCAGTCGTCAATAGGTACTTTTTCTACGCTCCGTCGCTGTGTGATATTTGGGCGAATGTTACATAGACGTTTTTATGGCGCTCCTGGGTGGGCCTGTTAAAGGCATGAAACCATCATGATCAGCAAGCGTTTCAGCGACGAACCCTCCGCTCCGGGCGTATGCCCGAGTTAGAGGTCTTAATGACCGTTTTTGTACTAGGGGGAAGGTGCGTACCCTCCGTCTAGTACAACTTAGCTTTTTAACTTAGTTAACACCGAAAATTCCGGGGGCCGGAGGGTTAGGTGGGGAGTCATGAACCCGCTTGTCCCGAGGTCCCAGGACCAAAAACAATTAAAGAGAAAGCGTAAAACCAAACAAAAATAGTGTATAACCAAGAAAAAGCCAAAAATAAATTTATTTAAAAACAAAAAAGTACAAAAAACAGTAAAAAAATCTAAAAAAGACCAAAAACAGTAAAAAAAAAACATAAAGTGACAGTTTATATGTTATTTCCGGACGAGATGTGATCTGACCTTCCTATTTGTTGTTGTTTCAGATTGATTTATATCTTTCTAATAGAAAGATTGTGTGTTTTGGTGAAGGGTTGGATACCCTCCCTCGAGTGTAATTTGAGTGTTTAAGCACGTTAATGGTAAATTTGCCGGTGGCCGGAGGGTAGAGTGGCAAGCTGATCAACGTGTTCCACACTCAACAGGGACATCAAGGACAACATCCGCAACGACTGTTGGGTATCGTTGAAGCAATTTTAGTATCGTTCGGGTACTATTTCTTTAAAACTTAAGTGGTGGGGGGCACGATTGGCGCGGTCCGATTGTACCCTCCATCGATTACAAATTTCCGAGTTAAGGGTCTTAATTCGGATATTTTGGTGCAAAGGAGGGTATAGTACTATTTATCAACGACTATTAATAGATTATTATCCTTACTATATATTACTTATCTCCTATTTAGACCCAAGAAACACCCGTTTTTTGTCGAAAATTACCAATTTTTGACCAAACTGTAGACCCCCAAATTTTCGGATATCCGAGCTTTTCCGATAAGCAAAAAGCTTTTATATAGAGAGTAGCTACGTAGTTCGATCCCCTTCACTAAAGAAACCGTGTGAGCGAAGACTCAGTAGAAGTTAGAAAAACGAAAATTTTTCGTTCAAAATTTTGATAATTTTCTGTATTTTGTCAATCTGTTTTGGGGATCGAGTTTTTGAGTTTTTAGAGTTAGAGCAATAAAATTTTTTGCGTTAGGAGCGTGCTAGCATAACGTGCTAGGTTACTAGAGAAATTTTTGGGTAACCCTCCGAGTAGCTCCGTGGATAGAGCTAACGACTTAAGGTTTGGAAAAGGAAGGAATCGGAGGGTCCAAATTTGATAGTTTTTGGCCAAATTTTTGTTTCTAAACCAATTTTGGTCCGTTTTTTTGTATTATTCCAGTGCCGTACAGGGCTGCTACGCTCATTTCAAATATTTCTAGGCACTTTTGACCGGAATTGCGGAAAAAGTCTTTCAGAACCTATATAGGTGGTGAAAAAAGGCCATTTTGACGAACGCGTTTTTGGCGATTTCTCAAAGACTAGTAATCCGATCGGGATAATTTTGGTACCATAAGTCGACGTTTTTGACTACTTTTCCGAATCGCAAATTTTTGGGTTGATTTTTTCGGATAAGAAAAATTTTTTTAGAATTTGTTGGTTCGGAGGGTCCAAATCACGGGCAACCCTCCGAACGGCAGAAAATTTTATCAAAACATCTTTTTATTCAACTGGGAAGGTTGACCGTGTCAGCCAACCTAGTTTTAAGTCAGGTAGACCGCTTTCAGAGGCTTTACTGCGGTGATTTAACCCTTTTTCTTGATTTTGGGGGAACCCTCCGAAGTGACCCTCCGGAGTCGGCTAAACCCTTTAACAACCCTCCTTAGTGGAAAATTTCCACAAGATCACCCCAAGAAGTCGAAACAGCTCCCCCTAGAACCCTTAGCTTATTTTGACGCTTTTTGAAGCTAGTAGGAGAACCTTCCAAGTGAGATCGGAAAATTTGAAAATTTTGGAGGAACCCTCCGAAGTGACCCTCCGGAGCGTATTAAGCATCTTATTGACCCTCCTTAGTAAATTTAGGGGGACCCTCCGAAGTAACTTGGGTGATTGAGGTACCCTCCGAGGTAACCCTCCGGAGTGTCTTAAACCTTCTAGCGACCCTCCTTGTAAGAGACTTGAGTAAACCTTCTGTGGCAATTTGGGAAACGGAAAATATCCATTTTATTAGGATCATATTAGGATATTAGGCGTGCTTATCAGGATCATAAGAACCCATTCTGACCCGGAAATTTGTGATCAACTTTGGATTCTATATTGGGTGTATTAGAAGTACCCGAACAAAATTTTTTGGATTGTGATTTTGGTTGAGTGGTTGCCTTGAGCTACTTAATAGGAAGTTCGGGCAATCCGGGAACAAATAGAGGAAGACCTCGGTGGGTGTATTAAGCAAATACACACCCACTTGAGAAGAAAAATTGTTCCCTACTCTCGTGCACTTGGAGCAGTCCGAGTGTGGGAGAGCTTTTTCATAGACTTGACGAATTTTCGACCAAGAGGTTGCCTTGAGCTACTTAGTAGGACAGCTCGGGCAATCGCAGGACACCCAAAAGAAGACCTCGGTGGGTGTATTAGGCAAATAAACACCCACTTGAGAAGACTGTGTCCTGGGCTTCGTTCTTTCGGATCGTTCCGATTGGGGGAAGTCTTTTTCTTTAAGACTAAGTTTTATCTATTTCTGAATCATCACTGCTTTTTATCGAAGATTGTTTAATTTTAACAAAGCAGTGACTTGATAAATTGTGTGGCGATAAATTGATACTGACAAAAGGTCGCTGTCACCTGTAGGATATTCTTATCTGATTATCGATTGTGTTTTGTGTACCGATTATATCTTGTGGAAACTTAGTGTTACTGTTATATTATACAACCGGGTTGAGTTAGCATTATATCAATACTGGGTAGACCATGTGTGTAACTTTAGCTGAGTCACTAGTTTAGTCGTGAGATATCTAAGAGACATTTTGACACTGACGGAATCTAATAGGCAGCGTTAAGTGATTTAACTAAAACTTGTTTGTGGTGCGTTTGCATTGCCATCAAATTACGAATATTTTCATTTTATAAAAAACTATGCAGCGCAGGGACTCGTTAGGATCGACTACTAAAATTCCCAGGCTAAGCAAGGGAAGCACGCGGAAATTTAGAACTAGGCGTAGCCAAACCTCGTTTAGCAGCGCTTCCGACGCGTTTGCTGAAGACGAACCGACTAAAGGTCAACCTGATCTTTCAGTGATCGAAATGAAACTAAGGAGCGAGAAAAACCTTGATGGCAATCAAGGGCGGAGCGCCGAGGCCGAGCCTGCGAGCGAAACGCTGGTGGATCCCTTTGACGAAGGGGAGCGAACACTAATTCGACCCGACTTTGAGCCAGACGAGGTCCTCGAACGAGAGGAAGTCGAGAGGACAGAGGAGACCTCGGAGCGTTCCGAGGTCGAGCCGCGAGAAGAAGTCTTATTCAAGGGAACGTCCAAATCGGAGACCAAGAGTCACAGGTGGAGGGGAGAATACTCACATTCGGCTAGTACCCACTCATCTCTGGCCAAGCAGAGCAACAACGCGATGATGTCGAGTATAAGCCCGAGTGAAGAACAACCGGGTTCGAAAGCCAAGAAGAGTTGGAGATCTTTGTACGACGAGCGCATGGCGTCACTACCAACTGTTGATTTAACTTCCAGTCATGACTACCCGGAGACATCCCATCCGGATGTAAACTTCACAACGTGCCCAAGGAACGAGAAGAACAGGAAGGCGTCATCAGTCTCGCCGACCAGGCCCATGTCAGATGGGATAACGATGGGAGCATCATCAACGTTTGACAGACTAATGACGTCAATGCACAAGCAAAAGGACGGTGCGTCATCGAGTACTAGGCTACCGCCGCAGCTGACCTCATCTTCTCTGGGGCTAACCCCGCCACTGGGGGCAGCTGGTGACATAAGTGATGTGTTCGCTGGTGTGATGAATGGCCTGGATGAATTGAGGCGGGACATGACTAAAAAGATAGATCAAGTTGACGAGAGAGCTCACCATGCTAGAGAGAGTTTGAAAGATGAGCTAACGCACGTGAAGTCGCAGGCGAGGTTTGATCAGGCTCAGTTGATTCGCAACACCGATCAATGCCTGGCCGAGAGCCTGGCACAGGCAAAGAAAGAGTCAGAGGAAAGGGAGGCTAGGATGACAAGAGAGATCGAGCGATTATTGAATGATCATGATAGTACCTATGCCCAAACGATGACTGGCCTGGAAAAGAGGTTGGACGCCAAATCTGACTTGATGATGCGGAAGCTTGACGCGATCCTGAACGGAAGTAGTTGGCAGGAGCATTCCAACTCAAGGGAGCGCTCACGCCATGCGAATGTTGCAGATGCTATGGGCAACAGTGCCAGAGCCCAGCAAAGCTCGAGAGCGAACTACGAGCATAGAAACAAGGAGTGGCCAAGGGCAGCCCCGCAGAGGCCTGGCTGGACGAATCCAGTACCGCCGGAGGCAGAGGCCACACCGGAGACAAGATTGCCGACCGTGCCACAAGTCAGTTCAGTACCAGATCTGACTACAGTCTCACAAGACACAACGATGTATGCCTCGATGTTTGAGCCCCTGAACAGATCTCTTGAAACATTCATCACCAAGCTCTCGAAGTCAACCGAGAGAGGAGAGAGGTCAAGAAGAACACTGAAAAAGCCGAAGTCATATAAAGACGAGTCAGATGGCTGCATTGATACTTGGATAGAGGTGATGAAGTTACACTTTGAGGAAGAGAATCTCTCCAAGAAACAAGAGTGCAGCGCGCTGACGAGCAACCTGGAGGGTACTGCATTAAATTGTGTAATGGCGAAAAGAGCCAATGAGAGAGACAGCGCTCGCAAGATATTCGACATCCTGCTGAATCGTTTCGGCTCTGGAGTACAAGGGCACCAGGCCATGGTGAAGTTCGAGAAGAGGAGACAGAGAGATGAAGAATCAATAGATAAATTCTTGGATGACCTTGAACTGCTCAGGAGGAGAAGTAACCCGGATGAGAGAATATCCGAGCGAAACTTGGCGATCGCTTCGAAGTTCATGGATGGAGTAAGGAGTGAGGAGTTGAAGACGATGTTGGCCACTCACTTCACCCTGTCGCTTGACCAGGTACCCACGCCCGACGACTTGCGTATGAAGTCACGCGAGTATTTACTCATAAAACCGAGGGCGCAAAACCGTTACAGCAATTATGGCAACTATAGCGGGACAAACACTGGTGCGAATTCCAGTTGGTACAAACCTCGCGATGACATGGACAAGAGGAGGTCGTGTGCGAATTGTGGTTCGATGGACCATCACGTTTCTGCGTGTTCTGCATACAAGCAGAACATGAAGGCCATAGGCTACTTTCTCGAGGACGCTGACGCGACCGACGAGGATCATGAAGAGTACGTGAGAGGGCTCATCATGAAATATGGTCCGAGGTGTTTCTTCTGTAATTTGGAGGGACACTTCAAGTCGGATTGTACTCAATTTTGGGACGCAGTAGCGGACGCGAAACATCCCCGCCACGAAGAGGCGCTTTCGGGTGTCAAGACCAGTCGAGCACGTCTGATGAACGAGGCTGAATCTCGGAGAAAGGAGACGACACCGAGCACTTTCACGACCAAAAAGGTTAAGACGTGGCCTGACGAGGTGGTAGCCTCGAACCTCGAAACAGAGTCGTCTAGCCCACTCAAGGTGGATTACGGCCTGGCGGCAAGGACAGCTCTGCAGAATGTCAAACAGGACCTAGCCACGAAAGAAGTGGAGCAATGGGTAAGGTCGGAGCTGGAGAGCACAGATCTGCGGGAAAGTCTTAATGTCCTGAGTAAGACGACAAATGTAGAAGACGAAAAAGAGCCCAAGAAACAGGGACTAAAACTGAACGTTATATCTGGCAAGACTTTCGGCATGACGAAGGCAGGGACCAAAATAATGTCTATCATCTCAGTCGCAGGGCACCAGGTGGTCAAGAACCTGGGCGAGCCATCCGAGATTACACTGGTCCACCTGGACATCTATGCCGACTACCTGAAGGAGAAGGATCCCAAACTGGACTCCAGGGCAGTGCGAGCGCTGCTCACAACGGGAGGTCCGAGGCTGATGAAAGTGGACGGACATTATATCGATGTCCATGGCCCTTACCCGATTCTGATGAATGTGGATGGCATCAATATCTACACGAAAGCTCACATAACTGATGCGAACAATCAGGTTGGCCGGATATACATTGGTCAAGAGGAGCTGAAGGTCAGACGAATCGGACACAACGCGATGCTCGAACAAGATGCTGTGCATATTGGTTGCGAGGCAGATCTGGCCGCACACGTTCTGGACGTGCAAGGCAGACAGCTTTCAGTAAAGGGACTGCTAGACACGGGAGCAGTTGTTAGTGTCATGCCAGTCAAAACTTGGACCGACATGGGTTTTGATAGGTCGGATCTCATACCGACAAACATCAGGTTGGCAGCTGCCAATCAGGGAGCGATCTATGTCGCCGGACGAACCCCGATCATCTCACTGCAGCTCGGAGGGAGACATCTGTGGATGAGCTTCCTAGTAGTAGAGAATTTGGATGATTCCGATCAGTTCATCCTAGGAAGGGATTTCGTTCGCAACTTTGACGTCACGATCGATCTCAATGACGGATTGATTAGGATCAAGGATCCTGAAAGAAAGTATGAGAAAAGACCCCTTAATAAGATCTTAATTAATCAGGCCAAGGTGCCGAGTTTTCTGGATCGAAAAGTTAGATTAAAACCGAACCAAGCCGTAATAGCAACGTTTAGGATGAGGAACTTGAATGAACTCAGCAATGACAGACAGGTGTGTCTGGTACCAAATCCAAACAGTAAAAGCTCGGCTATTTTAGGAAGAAGCTTCTCACTCACTCAGAGCGGACTGTGTGTGAGTGTGTTATTGAACACAGAAGCAACAACAGTGACAGTACAGAGGGGAAAGAAACTTGGCTACGCTTTGCCTCTGAACACAGACTTTCTGAGTGTGGAGAACTTGAAGAAGTTTGATGTAACTAAGTGTCCATTACATGCGAACCAAGAATGTATAATGAAAAGAGTAATTGAATTGAAATCTTCTAGGAAATTGTTTTCAATGAAGTCGGAAACAGATGATGGGCTGTCTAGTTGTTCCAACTTTCCTGAGAGGCCGACGGAAGCAGAGTTAGCAGCGAATAGGCCTGTCCTACCTGAGATAGAACATCTGAAGGGTAAAATATCTGACAAGGAACTAGATTCGCTCAGGGCGGTGCTAAATCGGAACGCAGGCGTTTTTTCGAAACATAAGGCCGACATAGGTTGTTGCAATTTTGTAGAGCACGAGATTGAGATAGAAGAGGGCTCGGTACCTCATAGGGAAGGGGCGAGAAGAATGACCCCAAACAAGTCAGAAGCGTGTAGGAAGGAAATCGAGATGTTAATGGAGTACGACATGATCGAGCCGTCGAAGTCCCCATGGGCTTGGGGCGTGGTCATGGCGAAAAAGAAAGGGGGACAACTCAGATTTTGTTGTGATTTCCGTTATCTGAACGCAGTGACTATAAAGGACGCATACCCGATTCCCCGCATCGATGAGAGCCTGTCCAAACTGGGAGACGCGAAGTTTTTCACGACGTTGGATTTGGGCTCCGCATTCTGGCAAGTGCCACTCAGAAAGCAAGATCGAGAGAAAACAGGTTTCGCGTGTGAGCTGGGACTGTTCCAGTGGAAGAGGATGCCATTCGGATTGTGTAACGCGACGGCCACATTCCAGCGACTGATGGACCAGGCGCTCACGAGCGTCACAAAGAAATACGGCAATCTCATCATGTGTTATGTCGATGATGTCGTGATTGCAACACCAACCTTAGAAGACCACATCGAGAGGTTGGAAGAGGTGTTTTCTTGCATGAAGCAGGCGGGTCTGAAATGCAAACCCTCTAAGTGTGAAATCCTCAGGGATTCCATAAAGTATCTGGGCCGCCTAGTTGACAAACATGGAGTGAGACCAGATCCCGAAGCGGTTGAAGCGGTGCTGACCTGGAAGGCACCTAAAACAGATACACAGTTGATGAGTTTTCTGGGATTCGCCAATTATTATCGCGAGTTCATCAAGGGGTATGCTGACAAAATATACCCCATGCAGAGGTTGATGAGAAACAAGGGCAAAAAGTTCACCTGGACTGATGAGGCACAAGTCTCATTTGAAAACATCAAACGTGAACTTTGCGAGGCACCGGTCCTCGGCATGCCAACGGAGAAGGGGATGTTCGTGCTGGACACGGATGCATCAGTGGTTGCGATATCAGGCATACTTCACCAAGAGCAGGAGTGGAACGGGAGAACGGTTCTTCGTCCGATAGCCTATGGAAGTAAAGTCCTGAGTGACACTGAGATGAAGTACGGCGCACCAAAAGCGGAGATGTTTGCTGTGATCACGTTCGTGGAAAAGTACAGGGCCTACTTGGGGAGTGCTCCCTTCAAGTTACGTGTGGACAATCGTGCCCTTGCCTGGCTGAAAACCTATTCGATGGACCAAAGCTACATTGGTCGTTGGATCGTGCGCTTGGATGGATAACACATGATCATAGAGCACCGTACCCGTGACAAGCACCAGAACGCAGATAGCCTCAGCAAAAAGACAGAATTTTATGAGCGCCTCGAAGAGAAGCAGGCTAACCAATCAGAGATCAAAGACGGGTTTTCCTTTCTGGACAAAGAAACCTATGATAAGCTGCCACTTACCAGGTGGTTAGACAAATCAGGACATCCTATACCTGGACACCCTGACCTTCCAGTGGAGACGGCCGCCGAGATAAAGGTTTTAGCCAGAGGCGAACCCGTTCCGTTGGATCTGCTAGTCCGATCCAACTTGGTACAGCAAGAACTGACCTGGCTGGGTATAAATAGCATCGCTTTATTGAATAAGACAGTGAACGTGGCGCCAGACGTCATGGGAAAACTCCGTGACTTGTTGGATAGGGAAGTGGATAGGCATGATCGTGAATGAATGGAGACCATGCAGAGGTTGACTGTCACCGAGAGAACAGAGAAGAGGCCAGTGTCCATTCGCAGCCGAGGCGTTGAACGGGATTGCAGGTCGATCGTCAACCAGCTGGTGACCTCGATGCCGAAAGAAGTCTTGTTGAGAACTTCGTTCACTGAATATGGAACATTGAGTCAGAACCAAGCTACTGAGGAAGTCAGGATCAGGTCGAAATCTAGCTTCACGAGAAGAGTGCACTTCACGGATGCAAAAGAGGAATATGAGCCAAGCCCAGATTGTTCGTCCGTGGACGAGACAATGTCCGGGGAGTCTGACACCTTCGAGCCAGTCAAGGACGACTTGTCTGAGGAGTCAAACGCCTTTGAGCCCGTGCAGGACATCTTGTCCGGGGAGAGGTTGACTAGACGACCTAGGGGCAGAATTTTGTCCGGGGAGTCGGGTTCAAAGCGACCGATGGACAGAGTTTTGTCCGGGGAGTCGAGAAATATCTCAAACAACTTGGAATATGATGTTGGAGAATCAGTCGACTCAAGTGTTGACTCGGGACCTCAGTCCGGGGACAACACGTCTGAAACAACTTCCAATTCTGATATGTCAGAGATTGCGATCCACTCCTTATTGGTAGACTGGAAGCAGCGTGGGCTGGACCGAGAAACACATCAGGATCCAGACAGGGACAGATACACCTCAGATGAAGAGGGCACTGTGGTAGATAATGCCGCAGACGAGCTCGAGCTGATAGCAGTTTCAAAACGCCCAACCAGATTGCTGCCACATGGTACGGTCGTCCGTACCAATCTGGAACCATCTGTGCAAGAAGCGACGCCTTTGAAAAAGATATGGTGTGTCAAGTTGATGGACGATGCTCATGCTCCGGAGATAATGAGTGGGCAAATGAACGTGGTGAAGACGTATTTGAAAGCCAGGTACAGGCTGTCAGATCTCCTGAGGGCTCAACAAAATGATAGAATGACGAGCAGTCTGAAAAGATGGATCGAGGATGGAGCACCTGACAAGGGAGACTTGGAAGAAGACAGCTACAAAATCCTGAAGCAGTTTTACCTGAAGAGGAAAGACTTGTTGTACCTGAATAAGGACGGAATCGTGGCCTGTAAGCGCAAGGAGGAGGACAAGGTCCTTTATAAATACAATTCAATCGTGTTACCACAGTTGTACCAGACCGAATTGCTCTTTCGCTCACATGATCAGATGGGACATCAAGGTGTGGACAAAGTGTATAACAGGATACAAAAACGATTCGAATGGCCGGGATTGAAGAAGGCTTGTGAGAAATGGATAGCCGCATGCCTGTCTTGTCAACAGGCAAAGGATCCCAGGAAACTGAGGTTCCCCCTACAGTCAATAGAATCGTCAGGTTTCAACGAAGTGGTGCAAATTGATCATCAGAAAATCTGCATGACAGCAACGGGCTATAATCAGGTGCTGGTAATGATCGACCATTTTACGAAGTATGCGGAGGCAGCACCCTGCATGACAGCATCGGCAGAAGAAACGTGCGATCATTTGATAAACGTGTGGATAGCAAGGCATGGCTGCCCCATCACGTTCCAATCGGACAATGGCAAAGCATTCGTAGGTGATCTCACGAAAGAGTTAATGAAAAGGTCGCAGGTAGCGCAGGCCCACTCGACCACTTATCACCCGCAAACGAAAGGCCTAGTCGAGAGGCAGAATCGCACACTGGTATCCATGTTGAGAGTCTATTGCTCACGCTACATGGATGACTGGGACAAGCACTTACCGCAAGTGATGGGTGCTTACAACAGCACGGAGCATTCCACCACGGGAATAAGTCCACATATGATGCTGACGGGTCATGAAAAAGCACTCCCGTTGACGTTCTTCTACCCTGAATATGAAGGGAAGAGGACAGCACCGCAAACGTACGTGCGGGACGTTATTAGAAGACAACAGGACCTCAATGACTTATGCAGGAGGAATACGCAACAGGCGCAGATTAGACAAAAAAGGAGGTTTGATAAGAGGACAGCCGATGCAAAAGCCTACTCAGTTGGCGATTACGTCTGGGTGTTCCAGGAAGTGGTTCCACCAAAAGGAACCAAGAAACTATTAAAGAAATGGCGTGGTCCATTTCAGATAACAGAGGTGCATCAAGGAGGTCGTTTTTATCGGCTGAGCACAGGAAGAGCGGCTCATTACGAGAATATCAAACCACACAACGCCTCGTCCGAGGATTGGTGCATCCCAGCGGACATGCAAGAGGGAGACTATTTAATAGTGGATCCTGCTTGTGAAGTGAATGAAAGGGGTACCCGCGACAAGAACGACGGGAATGAGGTGGTGGACGATTGCGATCTACCACTGGATCTCGAGTTGACTGAGCGAGTAGAGGTGGACGATGAAAATCTACCCTATGCCGAAGAAGACTGGGATTGCCCGGAACAAACCGAATTTGACAAAGGAATACAGCCTGAATCTCCGCTCACTATGGAGACACGCCAAAGTAAGAGAGGAAAAAACCAGAAGAAATACAATCCGTATGGCGAGGACTTCGTTGTAGATCGGATAGTAGTGAGTGATGTCATAGACTCGCTGGTGGGGCTGGACGAAGTAGCGATGCTAGAAGAAATCGACCTTGTGAACGATTTGGATCAAGATTGGATCGACGATCGATCAGAACCGGAAGTGAAGTTCGAACCAGAAGCGGAACAGACTCATGAGCAAGAACTAACAAACTTGCGCGTGCTCGAATGGCTCCATGATCTGCCGACAGATCCAAAAGAGACGATCCTGACGATTCAAGACGTCGATAGAGACGGCGTCAAATACATCAGTCATGATAATACCGAGTCCAACTGGGTCGCCCCAGATGGTCCTCTACGTGTTCCACAATCCAACCTCCGTCTCCTAGACTTTGGGCGATCGACGGGGACGTCGATGGATATTTTTGTCCGGGGAGTGGGGGTAGGACTCACCCACACCGAAAATCTCATAATAAAAAAATTGAAATCGGCAAGGGAAACCGGAGAACTAGAGACAGAGGGCGAGAATCCTAAGAAACCACCTTTTGGACGAATCTTTGAATCGTATTTTGATCTGCCGAACCACTATTCGAACAATATCGTTATAACGGACAGCGATTTCATACTCACAGAACGCACGTGCGCCATAGCGATAACGGCGGACGTAAGCTTCAAAACAGCACTAGCGGCCGACTTTAAAAGAGAGTACAAGAATATCGAGTTTTTGTGGAAACAGAGGCCGGGTGTAGGAGGAATGATAGCGTTGCCCCCTGTTGCATCACAGATACCAGGGAAATATTTGTGTTTTTTGGTTACGAAAGCTACTGATAGGCAACACGTGAATCCGGAGAGCTTGGTATTGGCCTTGACTCGACTTAGGGATTTCCTGGTTGAGAGAGGTGTGACCTCTCTCTCTCGTTACCAGTTTATGATCCCAATAGAGGGAAGCTACACCCGAGAGAGTTGTACGCTCTTGTGCATGTGATATTTTCAGAAACTGACATAGAAGTTTACTTACATAAAAAATACTATCTGAGTATATGCTAGGAAATGCATTCAGCGGTAAGTGATTTTTATTAAGTCAACTTGATAGAGGTTAGGATTAAGCTTAGATTAGGATTAAGTTTTATGTTTTTATGTGATAGTGTAGGTGTGCGATGTTTATGTGTTTATGTTATATTATTGTCATAAAAGACCTGGGGCACTCCAGGTCATCAAGGTGACAGCGCACATTCGTGCTACTCTGACAAAGGTAAAGGTGGACGATCCACCTTGGTGCTAAATTTTTAAATCGGAATTGAAAAGAGAATTTCAATGGAGAGTTTTAAAGAATTGAATGATGTTGTATCCAAAAGTGATGGTTCTAAGTCGCGACTTGTTTTTTAGATCTTGATTGATCGAAGATTGTTTATTGAATTCATTGAATCAAACGAAGAAATTACACGACACGACAAGAAGAATCAACACGAAAAGAAATGGGTGACACTAACGAACTCATGGAATTCCTCTCAGCGAGTCTAGGAGCGACTCTAGACGAGATCTATCAGCGGCTGATCGATTGTGATTTTACACGAGAAGACCCGGGGTTGGCGATGTTTGTGGTCGCACTCCTCAATGCACTGGGAAGAGAGGGTCGATGGAATCGCCCTACGGAAGTCGTGTTGATGTTGGCCTTCGGTGAGTCCGGGACCGCCGAGAGAGGCCGAAACCGATTGATGAGATGGAGGCGCAAAGAAATGTCTGGCCACGACCTGGCTCGTGAGCCGGGACTAGGTGAGCAAAGGGACCACCGGCTAGGTGAGATGCCCTTACCCGCCCAACCTGCGCAGCCACTAATCGGAGCGAAGAGACAGCGTGATGGGCCAGGCCCGTCACACTCGGTCGACTCTCCAACAGCTGCTCCTCCCCTGAAGAGAGTGAGAGTGAGCGAGATAGAGATCTAGACGTCGGAAACGATTGAGACACTGGAGAAAAAGGAGAGGGATCGGAGTGAGCTGTGTGCCAAACTTCAGGAGTACAGGGCCATAGCTCGGGAGAGAGACGAATGAAAAAAGAAATTTGAAGATCTGCAGGTGGCCTACAAGGAGGATGAGATAAAGCACCTGAAGGAGCTGTATATGGCGAAGGTGAGCCAAGCGTCACCGGAAGTCCTGGCGAGCATGAGACCCTCGGAGGGATCTAACGACACACGCCCCAAGACAACAGCGCAGGAGCTGTGCGCATCGAGAGGACCTGAGGTTCTGGATTTGCGTGCATCAAGGGGGACCGAGGCTCCTCAGCAGACGAGACCGTCTGCTTCGAATCAGAGGTTCACGATACCAGACCCTTCGGAAAACCTATCTAGCTCCTCAATTCCAGGAATCATTTAACCAAGTGGCCAGAGCCGCAATGGATGAAATCAACAGAGGCACTGAGCGGACACTGGCTAGGATCGTTCCTTCCCAGCGTCGTGATCATTCATCAGATGGCTCGGAGCGAGCATCCCGCACGATAGCGTGCTCTGCGCCTGGTGGAGTCTTTGAGAAGTCTCGCGTGGTAGATATCAGGAAGAATCTGATGACACGTCATCAGTTCACGCAAGTGCCAGCCGAGCATCCTCGAGCCTGCTTGAATGACATGAGCTGGAACCCCGCCACGAGCGACCAAGTAATTCCCCCAGGGAGTCGCCATTTGATCATTGGAGACAGTCTGGTGAGAGATCTGAATGAGATCTTCGTCTATGGTCAGACTACCACTCTGTCCTTTGGAGGAGCCTCAGTGGCTCAAGTTATCAAAATGATGGAGTTCCAGGGCGAGGATCATCTGGATACATTAATAATAATGCTGGGGACTAATGACGTCTCGAGAGCCCCCGTAACTCCAGAGAACAAGTGGGAACCTCTATTGGTGTGTCTTTTGAACGAATTGAAAGAAAAGTATAGACCCAAGCTCGTGATCCTGTGTACGATACCACCAAATCCTTTGGTGGGCACTATAGCTGCAGATTTCATGAATGGCAACGTGACGCGGTGGAATGAAATGACCCGCAGTCTGGTGAGAAACAATCCTGGCGAGTTGCGACTCCTGGATCTTGAAAATATGCTACGCATGACTGATCACATCGAGCTCACCAGATATGGAGTGCACTTCAACAGCCAACGAGGGAGGCATTGGATTAACGATGTGTTTCAGACGCAGTTGAGAGAAGTGGAGCAAGAGTCGAGGGCGACCGCTTCTTTGGCTCGGACCAATTTGACCGGAGGGAGTAGAATAAGGGCAACCGTGCCCGAATCCCTCGCCAACCGCCTAGGGCCCTTGGCAACGGAGACGGTTGGAGCCGTAGCCGTCGCTCCGAGCTCAAACGTGAGAGACAGGCTGGGGACTGCTCCTCCTCCCAGGCCGCAGTCGATTGGAAGCCGACTCGGCAGATCGGTGGAACAGAGTAATAGGAACAACTCCCAGACCGCGTCTTGGAGGAATGATTCGCCTGCCACGACAAATCCTGCTTCGACGGCAGGACCGTCTACAAGTACCGTGCCAGCGGAGGGAATTGAATCTGGCAGCAGGTTGCTTTGGAATGGATCAGATCCCAGCCATTGGGGTCAGTATAAGACGGACATTTCGGCGAAGTTGAATATGAATACCCTGACGTGTCGGGAAGATGCGATGAGAATGACTGGCGGTGAAAGTCCCACAGTGTCGCGACTTTATCGGATACCGGGCGTGGATTGGCTGCTAGCAGAGCAGGAGAGATTCAGCTCCTCGACCTCACTCCGACATGCGGACCTGGATGGATTGCCTCATGACAATACCTTTGGACCTTTAAACACCCGGTCGCTCACCGACGTTCGAGATAGGACCCGGGAAAGGACACCACCTGTGCGCAAGGGCAAGTTCCAGACGGAGAACAAGCCCAACAACAAACATCACAAGATGTATAGACAATTCGCTAAACCACCCGGTCAGACGCCGGGCGAGTATTCGAGGGATTACCCCCGAACTACAACAGTGGTTGGAGACGATAAGAGATATGGGAACCTGAAGGCCCCAATAGGCGATGGCCTTTTTGCAGCTTATGATCCCTTGGACATGAAGGCTGCCAAGTATCTGGTTGTGGCCGGCTCCGATTATCTCTATACACCCCGTTCTCTATTTTGGCCCGATGTGATTTTCTTAACGGCGCCTAAACTGGACTGGGGACAGGCGATAGGCATGATGATAAGTGTACGGAGAGTGGTCAGCATGGAACCGCAGGTGATAGTGGTTGCAGGCTCGAATGATCATCTACAAAGCAGAGGCTTATTGTCACGTCTGACGGATGGATCGATCCCGAGTAACGAAGTTATAGGGGAAGCGATAATGACACTGCTCTCGGCGATGGCCGAGGTAGAGGCAGCAGCGAGACAACGTTTCACCATGAATGTGGTGAAGGTGATCTTCGTATTGTCGCCAGGCTACGCTGCGTTGCCTGAACCCCTTCAATTTGTGTACACGATGGTCACGACGATAGCAGAGGGGATATTTAACGTGATAATTCCTGCCCCAAACAGAGTGGTGGACCCGGACAATTATTATCCGTCCCGATCTGAGCTTCCCGCTGTTTGGGCTGACATCTCGAATGCCATACAGGGACTCAGAGATTGTAGCACAACTCGGTTGGTGCTAGATGAAGTTCTGGGGTTGGAGCTGTCCAACTTCGCAAGATTGTTGAAGCTAAGACCAGGGGTAGGTGACGATCATCTGTTAGTACAACAGGTGGCTGATGATCTCTGGTTCAGACAGATGGATCATGCAGAGAATGAGCAGGGAAGGATGATCAGGAAGAACATGACGTCAGCAGAGGAGGACCTCATGGCAATGGCTTTGCGTACGAAGCCACACAACAACATATGGTTGTATCTGTCACCGAGGCTGTGCACCTTGGGTGAAGACGCGTTTGAGCATGCGCCGGCAATAATTAAAGAGATACACGCGTATCTGAAGAATCTAGTTAATGCCCGGGAGTTGGCTGGAGGAAAGATGTTGAAACTGATGCAAGACGTAAACACGATGTCGCTGGACAAGTTCCAAGCTGACGTGCTGGCCACGAAAGCACAGTACGAACGATCGGATGCTATCTTGGGTGGAATGGGAGTGGGATGGACGCCATCTTTCCTATCGACGTGCTATCCGAGGGCATCTAGGAACCTGATCGCGAGTTTCGTCAAAGACATCAGGAAGTTGTCGATTGGCCTGGTGCTAGCCTTATACGTGACATTTGGTCATGAAAACTTTGTGAAAGGACCGGCAAACCTCTTTACCCAAGCGTTGGCCGATTTGAGATTGGATGGACTCCTGACCCTGATTGCCATGACCTATGGTCGACTGGGAGACTTGCTTGTGCTATTGCGTTACCCTGAACAACTGCAGGGACCCAGTCGTGAGTTCAATGCACAGTTGGAAACCGCCTCGCTCAAGAAGATGAAAGACTGGAGGACTCTCCTACTTCAATACCTCCTGCAACAGAACAGAAGCGTCACAGGAGAGGACAAAGTGGCGACGAACGCAAGCGAATGTAAACAGTATTGTGGCATGCCCTTACTAACAGACTTAGCTGTCATGATGCGGATTGATCCGTTGGCTCTGGTCCACGGACTGAGGGAATTCGTCACAGTGGTGTATGGACCGGTGATGTCTTTTGCGTTCCCGGATGTGCAAGTTAAAGCGTACAGGAATTCAGTGTTGTACGTCAACCTGGTCTCAGTAGTGGATTGTTCCGTGCTGAATTGGGTAGAGCAGAGTGAACTGAGAAAGCTGGCTAGCGATGATAGGCTGTTCGGAAGAACAGCAGAGCCAGGTTGGGTGTTGATGGACTTCAACAACCACTTCAAATGCCGAATGGGCCGTGAGGATCTGTCCCACATCCAGTTTAACCCAAAACTCTGGAATCTGAGACCAGTGGTGAAAGATACGGGAGAGGCTGTGGTAGTACCTCAATTGCCGGGAGCCTATGCCCATGCAAAAGAGAATCAACAAACATGGCTTCCTGGGTCCAGGCCGCTGCCGGACCAATGCCATCGATATCCACCGATAAGGAGGATGTTGTTGGGAGTCACATCTCCCATCATTGCCCCTCGTATCGGAGCAGCTCGTGACGCGGAGAAGAGAATGCTGAAGTGGAGTGGAGGGATGGAGCCGCGCTTCATCAGCTGGAACGTTGCTGCCGCGCATACGTTCGACTTCTCATTTCCCGATGCCTGGAGCAGGAAAAAGATCAAAGCACTACCCTCCAGGAGACCAGAGGTCTCGGCTGAAACGTGGAACGAAGTGTATTCTTCCGCGGATGACTTATCGAGACTGAAGTGGTCAGGAGAAGCGAAGGTAGTGATGCAGGAGGTGGCAAGAGAGAGCAGAGGAGGCTCATATATAACGATAGAAGACCTGGCCCCACATGGCGAGGAGTTAGTAGAGTTCCTGGTCGATGATGAATTGTTTTATCATGCAGGAGATATGGCCGTACCGGCTCGGCCGGATTCGGGCGCAGACGCACGACAAGGACCCTCGGGACCTAGGCCGAAACCTGATGCGGACGACGATGAATTAATGGATCAGGACGATAACGATGATGAGACCGGAAGTAAGACGGAGAAACCGGGAGAGACCGATCTAGGAGCGTTGGAAAGGGACTTGCTAGAGTACCGGTTCAGTGAAGATGACGATGGGGAAGTCGATGGGAGTTTATTGTTAATGGCACCATCGTCCTTCATGTCTCCTACAAAGGAGGCGTCGGCCGATCTATCTCCTATAGACCCAATAAGCCAGGCTAGAGAGTGCCGAAACAGGGACCCGCAGAAACTGCTTTATGAATCACCAAGGAGGAGGAAAATCGAAGAGTCAATGAAGATATCGTTCCTCAGCACATTACCAGAAGAAGAATGGGAAAGATATCAAATGGAATTGGAAGGCAAGACAGGAGCAATCTGGAGCCGAGTAAACTTCATGGAGAAATCTTGGGACGTGATAAGGCGATATGGGACGCAGTCCATAATGAAGGTGGGATTGAACCAACCCATTATGCGTGAGGTCCTGGAGAAAATAGTGAGCTCCATGGGGTCGGATGTTCTGACCGAGTCAGTAACAGAAGACAGTGCCGATGATCAGAATGTTGCAAAGAAATTACCTGTCAGACGAGCCAGGAAAGGGCTGAAGCGACTAAAAGGGAAGACAGGAAGTCGAGCCATGAACCCGAGAGTGGTGAAGTCAAGAGCCAACGCAGTGGTGACCTCGTTAACGAGCGCAGGTCGTTCAGGCGAGAGCGGGCAGGGAGATAGTACAACGCTGACAGGGGGAGAAAAAGAGAATCTGATACCCCCTATGCTCTTGGCAGGTCTGACCGTAACCGCCACAAGGTCGAAGAAGACGGCGCGAACCCTGGCAGACACTAAGTTAGAGATGGAAGTAATCAGTCAATGTGGATCTGGAGAACTTGAAGATTACAGGCCCTCGCGAATCAACATGGCCAAGTTGAAACTGGAAGGACAACTCGACGTGGTCGAGTACAGTCGAATAACTGTGCCGGAATCGGTCCACATGGGAGATCCGGCAGGGGGCTATGTGGAGATGTTGAAAGCGAGGAACTCCGCGAGAGGGCACCTGATGGCTTGGAGCGAGAAGAGAGCCATGCAAGAATATTTGAAGGGGCTCACGGAGAACTCTAACTTCAATCGAAAAGAGTATGGCACAGTAATGTCATCAGAAGCGAACGAAATTGGATTGGAAAAACTGCTAGAGATTTCTTGGAGGGCGGCCCTCCAGAAATACTTCGATGAGACGATGAATGCACCTGCGACTGTGGCAGCATACCTGGCTCATCCTTGCGTGAGAACTGATCTGCAAGTACGACTGGCTTGGTGCTTGATGGGCATCAAAAAGGCGGAGTATGAAGCCAGTAATGACTTGAAATCACGAGAACAGGAGCTAGAATTGATGGAAGCTCTGCGAGCATTGATCTCAAAAGACGATTCAGCGATAGCATGGGCTAAGCGAAAGGATGCCCTTTGCTTTGTCAGGTTCGTGGTGGATCGCATCCCCACTCCTGTGTTGGGAGAATGTGTAAAGATCATTCGGCAAAAGGGAGTTGATTGCGAAAGGAACTTCCTTAGGGCTCTCCTAGAGCTATATCAGGACATGCCATTGACCGTGCCAAGCAAGGAGTCGAATGATATGGAAAGCTATCGCAAGTTGGAGGAAGTGAGAAGATACTCCAACAAAGAATTGAAAGTGAGTCGAGACTTGATTGAAGCGGTCAGAGGACAAAAAGAGTTTGCAACACTGGGGAAACTGAAGTAGTTCCAATACGTGTCTGGCATACCAGGGATGGCGTATAATCCCTTCGTGAACAAGGAAGCCAGGGAAGCATATTTCGACTACGAGCAAGTCACAGTGCTCAACTTCTGGGTTGAACGAATTAAGGAAATCGGAATGCTGATGGTGGAACAACCCAAGCTGGGAATTATTTTGGAAGAACGAGTAGTCGAACCCTCGATTCCCGAGCTAAAAGGGCAAGTGAGTTTTGATTGTGGTTCTTGGGACGGTCCCTTGAAAACCAGTCTAGTAGTGATGTGGGAACTCATGAAGCCTTCCTGGTGTCCCCATCCGAACGCAGGCTTAATCTGGGACATGACCGCTGATGTCAGGTTAGAACGGGATGATGATGCGAGTTTACATGATCTGGCCATGATACATCACCTGCTGGCCATGAGATTGACGAAGAAGAGGAGCAACCCGTCCACGGAGCTGTCCGAGGAAGGTACATCGAATAATTGGTTGAAACAAGGCACATGCTTGGCTCAACACAGTGGGATTGAAGGACATGTTTGTAACATGGGACACTGCCTGATTACGCTGAGCGAGCAGCATCGACAACTGGCACGATTGTATGGAAGATTAAGCATGTCAGATAAGAGTGCCATGGAATTGGTCGCAGACTGCCATGGGGTGACGGACGTAAACCTGATCACAGCCTTGGGATTTTATAGCATGACGAGTTCGATAGAATCGCTCAAGCGCTTGGAGCGTGCCCATGAGCTAGTGACGTCCCTCAGTGTGGAAATATTCCCTGGAGCATTACAGACAGAGCAAAAGATTGGAGGCTGGCGAGAAGCCCTGGAGAATGAAATGAATCTGAAGGATAGTGAAGCCTATCACCGACCTACTGGTTCAAAATATATGGTGGGTTCAAGCTCCGCGCCCTACTGTAATAGCAAGTATCCTACGCACATGGTAGTGATGGATGCGAGGACGCAACAGGGGTTGGTTGACCAACTTTTCTCTGTGCCAAAGTGCGTGAGGTTGGCCAGAATGTCAGAAAGGTCATATGACTTGTTGGCAAAGATCTTTCGGGCAGTCCCGAAGAGATCTGAAGGCGAGTTGCAAGACGTTGTGGGTGAAGAGTTTATGAGACTGAACGAAGGTAACGTGAGTGAGTTCCAGAAGCAGAAAGCGAGTGGAGCGTTACCCACTGAATTCCCCACCATAGAAGAGAAAGATGATTTACATAGAATTCTGATGGAAGTGGAACCGTTGCTGGGAGCCTCAGGGTATCGGACCCGAAGGAACATAGTGAGGACCCATGGGGAATATCCTTGCCACTGCTTGGCGCAGACGTTGTGGTACCCCAAACGCGGGAATCTGATCCTAGTATGGGACGTGGAGGAGTTGTACTCCACGGGGTTGCCCGATCAGAATCAACCAGTGTCAATCGTGGTGGTTAGCGCCATGCTAGCAGTGAGATGGTTGGAGGCTTATGCGGACACAAATGAGCAGGAGACGGCCGTGCCGACTCCTGAACAGCTGAGCAAAATGAAAATGAGTAGTGAAATGGATCTTTTCAGAACCACCTGCAAGGTTCTGAGGATACCTAAAGCCATCGAAAGAATATGGTCAAGGCAAAGATTGATGCCTTGGTTCCGTGCAGTGATGACATCTTGAATGTATGAACGCGCGAAGCGTCACATGTCAAGGAACACGGAAGCCTATCAATCTTTCCAGCTAGACATAGGACCAGGAGCCTATAAGAGAGCTTTCCTGACGCATAGAAACGCGGTCACCACGGCGGTGAAGCGAGTAGCTGGAGCGCCTTGTGTTACTGAAAATGAAAAGAAAGAGGTCTTAAGAGCTGACCTAGAACGAAACGTGAGCCTATGTCTTCACAACAGCTTTTGCAGGAACCGGGAGCAGAAGGTGAATGTGGACTTGCTACCTTGTTGCAAACCGAGGCTGTTGGAACAGGAGGGTTGGGGCACGGCCCGCAACTCTCTGGACATGTTAGAGAAAGTTCTGGAAGACAGTGACGCTGAACACCAGGATGGAGAAATGATGGAATGAAGATGACCGAAGAAGAGAAGAGAAGGAGAAAAAACTTGATTGTCTTTGTGTGTAAAAACTTGAACAAATCAACCAAGTTTTGATTATTGAACTTGTTAAACTTTTTGTTTTGATTTAGTTTGGTCAGACCAGACTTTGAAAATGTTGCAATTGTTAAGATTGTTGAAATTGTTGATTTTAGTTACTACTATCTATGTATGTATATAAGGAGCATAGGTGAGTATATTTACCTATTTATTCCCGACTGAAGTTTTTAACCTGTGTAAGACACAAATTCACTGTGTGGCGACATGGTAAGTTTGAGTAAACTCGCTCGAGAAGGGTGGGTAACTCAATAACTTTCCTAGCCACAGAGTTTCTTAGTTTTAATATTGAAAGGACCGCATAAATGACTAATTATACTTGGTGAGTGAAGTTAAGTTAATTTTAACGGTTGCGTGGCCGTGCCACGTCCCACTTTTTAATCAGAAGCGAAAAGAAGTTTTATGGCGAGATGACATAAGCAGTCGGGAAAGAAATTTTATCTAGGACACTCCTCATGGTGCAAATTTTGTGAAGATGTTGAAAGGCAGTGAGATGTAGTACGATGCCATTTGTGAACACGTAGTGAGTTGAGGTGGAGTAGATAAATTTCAATTACTTATGCGATTTGTAAGATTGGTTACAGAAATCTGGATTCCTACTTGACGATAACCCGGTGTTGTGCGATCAATAGGGACATTGATGGAGACTTGTCCGGGGAGTATGTGCCATTCTGCCGGATGACACAGCACAACCTTCCCGCGACAGAAAAAAGAGTGACAAAAGGCCTTATGAACAGAAAAGTGTTGCGACGGAGGGTCAGAATGTTCTAGAATTTTTATTTTTAAAATTTCGATTGGAAGAAGAACATTTCTGAGAAATAGAAAAAAGACGGCCATTTTGAATAGAAAAGACGAAAATCAGAACAACGATAGAAATTGTGAAGAACAGTTGTATCAGAGACAGGAAAATTACGGAGCCTCTTATCGTGGCAATAACACACGATAAGGACCTTAGCGACAGATATTTGTGGAGACGGAGGCTTCAGTGGGGGGAAGAAAAATACCACGGAACCCTCCCGGGACACGAAATATAGGAGATAAGAGTGTTATCTCAAGAAAACCACGGGAGCGGAGGCTTGGTCCCCCAGAGACTGTTATATGTGAAGGGACTGGGTAAACTAACTATAACAGCTGCTGTAATGTCCTAGAGATCAATTAAACACCGATATTATTTGATATTTCAGAGCATGAGTAGATAGAAAAAGGAAAGGGTCAATCCATCTCCAATGGATTTAATATAAAACTGTCACACAAAAACATAATAAAATAGGTTGTTCGAGCCGTGTTTTTAATGACAATCACGTAGTCTGAGGATCCGAGACTCAGCTATGTGGTTGTGTTCGCATGCAAACGAAAGCTGATCAAAAGTCGTTTGACTGATGGCCTAAAAATGGTAACTTTTTACTTTGCCCTAGACAGACCAGAAAATCAACTGGCAAGGTCGAGACGGTGAAAAACGAGTGGAATTAAGGTAACTGACGCCTGCCAGTCGTCAATAGGTACTTTTTCTACGCTCCGTCGCTGTGTGATATTTGGGCGAATGTTACATTGCTTTACTGATAAGTGAGGATTAGACAAGTGGGCTGATAAAAACTGATTAGACCAGAATCTGATACGCTAGGATTAGTCCTGCTTTACTGATAAGTAAGGGTAGACGTACTGTAGCACCAAAATACTGAGAGAGCATTTGCAGTAGAAGAAAAACAAATTTCTAATAAACTGGTCATAGAATATTTTAGTAATATATTGTGAGACTTGAGATTTTGATTTGAATTTTAGCTGACAAATGAACGTAAGTATACTGTCGATCGGCATACTACGACTGTGAATAGGCATAAACTGAGACGAATATTTGCTTTATAAAATTGTTTTCTAATAAGTTACTCATAAATGAATTTAATAGTTTATTTTGAGGTTTGAGTTTTTGAACCTTCAATGAAAAGTGAGGGTAGGCATGCTGTGGATAGGCATACTGTGACTATGGTTAGGCTCATACTGATAGGGAATTTGCGATAAAAGCAGTTTTCTAGAGTTGGTAGAGAGTATTTAAAATGCAGACCAGGGGACGAGCGCTCATGAGTAATGGCACTGATGAGCGCTGATGAGTGGCGTCTAAAAAAACAGTTTTCTAATGACCAAGTCATAAATTTTTTTAGTAGAATTTTTTCAGATTTTGAACTTTTACGCTGAGGGTCCGACCCCAGGCTGGGATGATTCAGCAGTTCTTCTGCCTCGACCGCGTCCTCCGGCAAATTAGTCCCGGCCACTGACGGCGCCGAACTCAATGGCGCTGCTCTTCCGTGGCTGCGCCCGCTACTGCGCCCGCTTGCCCAATTGTAACGCATTGTGTCGACAGAGTCATCGGAGTGGCCACTAAAGTCTATATGGCCGTTCCATGCCATAGCCTGCCCGCGGCGCCCGATGGCAAAAGCGGCAATTGCAGTGTTCTCCTTCTCGTCACTGCTCGAAGTTTGATCGAAGTCGGACCTACTCCTCAACGCCACCTGCTCCTCGTCCAAGCCCCGGAACGGCAGTACGGTCTCCACCTCTTTTTTTTCCGTCTCATCCTCGTCCCGGACAAATGGTAAGTCCTCGTCATCCTCCTCTGTATCACTATCTTCAGTGAAACTAAACAAAGGTAAAATGTGATTGATATGGCGGAAGTGGTTGGATGTTTTTTTTGTGGTTAATATTGTGGGAAGGTTCAACATGGTAGTCAAACGTGGAATGGAGGGGTTGTTCACATGGCCCATGTCTTAGTTAGTTTAAAACTAATCAAGGTCAAAAGCAATAGTTACGGGTAGGACAGCCAACTGAACGGCTCCACATCTTGGTGACCAAAGAGGCACTTTGCATGCCAAT
Organism: Symsagittifera roscoffensis; assembly: GCF_963678635.1. Classification (NCBI taxonomy): domain Eukaryota; kingdom Metazoa; phylum Xenacoelomorpha; order Acoela; family Convolutidae; genus Symsagittifera; species Symsagittifera roscoffensis. The sequence goes on from NC_087071.1 coordinate 14,224,131, forward strand.
CAGCCGCCAACTTTTTCCAGCAAGCCATGCGCTGCTTATGTGCCACCTGCCCCTGGTGGATTTGATGTATGAGTCTCTCCTCTTTAGAAAGCATCGGGCACATTTCTTGAGTGGTTCCAATCAGCGACATTTCAGTTAGCGACGAATATGACCCCATAGTTCTAAAAATCAGTAATTCAGTTAGTTACTGAGACTGCATGACAAAAATTAGGATCACAAATTAAAATTCATAGAAATAATACCACAAAATGTCAATTAAAAAGTCTAGACATTTTGTACACATTCGTACAAAAAAAGTACGCATTAAGTAAAATGACATTTAGTTATATAGATCGATTTCGATATCGAAGTCATCAGGCCTTTTTGACTGATGTTGGGACGGGCAAAGCTCCCACTGGCAATGCTCCGTATGACCCAAGATGGTGTTGGAATTGACTGTCCACTTCTTCGTCATTCGCCACCCTTTCCTAAAGTGCTGGCTAAAAACAGAAAAATATCAAAGTTTAGCATGAGAAGTTAAACTGAGTGATCTTCAGTTTTTGGGATGATTGGAGTATTTCAGTGAACGGGATGATTAAACACAGTTTTTAGGATCCATTGATTGTTTCAGTATATGCCATTATACTGGCTGCGTTTTTCGGGATACGGAAGTAAGTGTTTCAGCATCTGAGATGAATTTCAGCCAGACTTACTTACGCGACTTAACCTCCGGTTGTGCGCCTTTAGAATTCTCCAGACCTTCTCCAAAACTTCTACTTTTTGTGGAGGTATCGTGTCTCTAATGCTATAAAAAAAGTCTTCTCTATTTTTATTCAATTCGGCAAAAATTGTATCTGTTTTATCTTTGACACTAACCACAGATGCACCATAAGCTCATTCATATCCAATATCGGAAAAGCAGAGTAGCAGATGCTGAAGGGCTCTTCGTCTTTCCTCTGGTGTCGGAAAACTCTGGCAGTCCTCAGCAGGTATCCACGATGGAAGAAATTGACACCCAGAGCCACTGACTCTGAGTGCGTTTCAACAATGACATCATGCCAGCTGGTATAACGGGGGCCTCGCGCTCCGTCAGAACATATTTTTGACACCCTCCAGCATCACAGCGAGAGTCATCCCTGGGAAACGTCGGATTCCAACCCAGAGATTGCTGCACCAGATATTGCTGGAATAAACGCCTGTTGTTGAACAACGGGGTCTTGAAATAAAATGTTCTGCAGCCTAAAAGAAAAAACAACAAAATGGAACAGAATTTTATAGTTCGTTGAAAAAAAATTAATACGAAACTTTGTTTACCTTTTCAAGCAAAAGGTTGGGCCATATAACAGAAAATAGGGTATAATTACAAGGTAGTTAACATGAGTAATTCAAGAGTTTTTGATATTCTCCGATTAACGAAAGCATTTGAGAAGAGTATCATAAACACGGATTAAGATACCTAACAATTGAAAATCGATTAATCAGCAAAATAAAGAAAACTCAAGAAACAATTGGTGGCCATTTTTGAATACAGCTTAGAAAAATGGTCGAAGCAATTAATGACTCTAGTTGTCTATGAAGTCTATCCGCTGGCTATGAAGCTCAAAACAGGTTTGGCCAAATTGGCCAGGTTAAAAATCACAGCATATTTTATCCACGAGTAATTTTCCGATAAAACATTTTGGTAAGTACGTTTAGGGATAATTTAAATGACAGCCTCTGACAATCATCCATAACTGCAATTCTTTCGACTTCAGTTTGAAAATGTTTGAAATTCATTCATTACTGCAACCTCTTTCGAATTCAGTTGCCGACAAACATTTCTGACAAACAAACCGACATGAATCGACGCAAAACGATACACGAATCGACATACGACTCCACCAACCGACAAGCAAACCGACTCGAACCGACATACAAATCGGCAGAAAATTAACCGACGTACGAATCAGGACGCGCAAACCGACGCGGACGAATCGACATACAAATAAAGGACTTGCCCGATACGACAAACGACTCTATGGAGCAACAATTGTGAAATCACTATTCGAATGCAACAGATAGGGACCAAAAACTTGTAGACGCCATAATTCTTGACGAAATAGCAGGAAAAGAATTGGCAAACATATATCGAACTGCGTAAAGACTAATTTCAGAAATGGTTGATGGAACTACATTCGAAGATGAAAATCTTGTACAAAAAGTAGCAAAACCACGGCAACGCAGTCATCCGATTGCAGTAGCAGCAGGAAATGAGCAAACAATAATTATACGGGGCTTCAAGGAAACACCATGGAACGAAAGAAGGAGGAGCCTGGTCAAAATTCTCTATTCAGAAGCAATGCTACTCGAATGTTCACCTTTTAGAGTTATACGCCCTCAGAATAGTCAGGAACCTCATCACCTGTAAGAACCTCATCAGAAACCCCGACATCAACAGCATCAGCAAGCTCAGAACCATTAGCTCTTCCAGCACCCTCTGAACCATCAAGAATATGTTCAGTAACCGCATCTTTAAACATGCACCATCATATTCAGTTTTCGAAGCATGAGCATTTTAGCAAGACTACTTGGAGGAGAACAAAACTCGGTAAAGATGGTCGCGAAAAGTGTAGATTTAATTTTCGACCCATTTTATGATTATTCGCGAAACTAAGAAACGGGGATCTTCTGAAGATTTCAAGTACGATTTGGCCAAGGAGACAAAAACTGGAAATGTCGACGATATCATCAACACTGTTCGATCTCGACTTGAATTTATAGGGTGCAAATCTTTCGCTTTTTCTCCTAAACACGTTCGTCGAGCAACCGCTGAAACGTTGGCTCACTTTCCGAACTTCTGTAAACCCGAGAAAACATTTCCTGGATTTAGAAGTGACCTAGTTTCTTGCGTCAAAGCAGTTGCGTTTCTTTCACTGAAAGTCACGGAGCTAAAAGGATAATGCGTGGAAATCTGGGGAGACAGCTGTGAGATTGAGGGTATGGAGGTTATCAGGCTCGCGATCAGGCTCATCAATGTCGACATTAGTGTACAGTCGACTCTCAGCGTTTTCTGTGTCGCAGGTAGGTCAGTTTTGTTTCAGATACCCTAAACTTTTGTTACTTTAGAAAAAAATCTCTCAAGATTATTGGTCTCGGCATCGCTTACATGTTACATAGTTAGTATATATTTATCTTATTTTCTCTATAAAAAAAACAGGTACTTTGGCTCCAAGCAGTGCTTTATATTTCGAAAAAAAATTTGTCATGTCGCAAAAAGTTTCTGCGTACGGACAAAAGCCAGTGCGGAATTTAAGAGCAAACAGTTAACCATTGAAAGTGGAATCCGCAACCATGGCTGAAAACACTGAGAAGTCAAAATTATGAAAGTACCCCTTTGATTAATTTTCTCATCATTTGGATTGATCTTATCTTTTGAGGCCAGGTAGCGCTTTAATGAAGCGAAATTCAACAACAAAAATCAACTTTGCTCAAATTCAAATCGGATCTGTCCATGTCTGTAAAACTTGATATGTTGTTTCTTCCTAAATTAATCAACAAACGTTTCAGCGTACTGTGGAAAAGGAGCAAAACGTCGGTCCCACCACAGCAGGCAATCAAAAACCGATCTGGTCAAAAAATTATCTAAGACAGTTAGGAGCAAAGCGGACCTATGGTGGCGATTCATCATTTTTGTTGCGGCTTCTTAGTGTTGTCTCTATTGATCAGTCAACTGATACAGTCTCGTGGCTCCCACTGTTTGTGTCGAATGACACTAAAGACCTCCGTCCACAAACTTGCGAGCCAGAGACTGGTAAAAAAAAAATTGAATTCACTGTGCCATTTTGAAAAGAGTTACCCAAGACGTCACTGGTCAGCATCGAAGACATCCGATGCGTTTGTCTCAATGCCATCCACATGATTACTCGATGTTTGAAAACGGATCTTCGTAAAATGGCACAAAACTTTCAGCTCTATGAGGAAAATTTGACCAGACGCGGAGTCGAAAAGCTATTTTTTTTTCACCACTGTCTCGACAAGAGGAACAGACAAAGCTCGCAAAGTGGGTGCAGTCTCTCCTTCTTGAATCTGTGCACTGACTGTCATTGCTGACAAGGAAAAAATGAAGAAGACTAGCACAGAAATTAAAAACCTGTTTGAAGGGATATGGAAAAATGAAGTTGTTGTTCGCCCCAAAGAAAAAACTAACACGTGCGTAAACTCTGTAAAACTGCTACAAGCCCTCTACCCGAGTTTTGTCTTAAAAGTTCCTGAAAATACCCTCGGGTGCATCACCACCAACAATGCCAGTGAGCTTTTGAGAAAGAGCTTGAACGAATGCACAAATTTACTGTGAGCATGAGGTAATTTTAACGCTTCAGGGTGCGAGAAGTGGGCTCAAAATTACTATCAAACTTCGGTGTTTATCTTTGAGGAACAAGGATTGACTCTCTTCAAACTAATTGTAATCCTTATGCCACAGCTTGTGTTGAGCAATTTCATACGAAGTCCCTGCTCGCATTTGTGCGAAGCTCATGAAAAAACCAAGCACCATGCAAACAAAAATTTTCAAGTAGGACAATGCGAGGAGGAGGAAGATTGCATAACCATGACCCCTTGTTCCTCGAAAGGTTTTTTTTTCTGCAAGTTCATCAAATGTGGCAAGTACACACGTTCTTTTCTAATTAATGCGGGAGATATCTTAGGAGGAATCAAACCATATGGCCATGTCAGCTAGTCTTCAATTAACAATAAAGGATTTTTTTTTACCCCCTACTGCAGAAGGGGTGCGACAAAATAAATTTCTGACTGTCAATCCATTGCGAAAAAACGCATTCTGGTTTTTATATGGGTATAGACCCGCTACAAGATATACCAGAGGGTGATAAATAGTTAACAAGATCCACAAAAATACAATTGGAAAATTTTTTGGGGTACAAGTATGATATTTTGGTCAAGAATCAAGATCATTACGAAGCGAAAATGCGTTTTGTTAGATGTGCGCGGATTCCTCAACAAGAACGCGTTTAATTTTAGACTTTTTATTCGAAAACATGCTGATTAGTTTTATTTGTTTATTTGTTTGCGGGGCCTATCTATATCTTTCGTGGACCTATCTATCATATTTGTACTAATTTTGGGCGACATTGAGTCTGCGTGGCCCCCAAATGGTACCCTTATCAAAATGCCGGTTAATTTGGAAAGGTGAGAGTGATCCGAAAAGCTGTTTTTTATGATCCCACTTAACATTTGCTAATAATAATGAATTCGAGTGCGGCAATTTTTTTACTGATTCCACAGAATGTAAGCAGATTCCTCAGATTGTAAGTGAGATATCAGCAATAACCAGCTTAAACAATGGCTAGCTATAACAACGAAAGCCGAAATTACGAATGAATACTTAACCTTTGTCAAATCTTAAATCATTACCTAACTAATCTCTTGGATTTGCCTTTTTAGAATTCAAATAAATTCAAACATTTGATTAGAATGTCCATTTTTTTTGTAAATCCGCAATTTGATAGCCTTCAGACTTGAGGTATAAATATAGCTAGATTAAGCAAATGCGGAAAATACGGACAAAAATTTAACCGATGTCAGCGGATTCCAACATCAAATCTTAAACTATTTCTTCATTAAATTCGTGGATATACCCTTTTAGAAACCAAACATTTGATTGAAAACGGCTTTTTTGTTTTGTAAATTTAGTTTTTCTAATTATTCATAATTAACAATCATTGATATATCCCAGAAATCTTTGTGGTCGATCAAAAACAGTCACGCCCTCGGTTTAACGCAACCAATTCAAACTGTCACAAACCAAACAATTCGATTAGTTTAAATTGAATAATTAATTAACAAAATGCGTAGTGATATCAAAAAAGTCTAGCAATGTTGTTGATTGGCATAAATCGGCTGAATTAATTTTTATGTAATAAACTGTGATTGTAAGAACTGATTCAGTTTTCATTAGCATGGATTAACGGGATTTTTTTCCCAAATTAACTGAATGTTTTACTAGTCGTAGTGGCTATACTTATGATAAAGTAAATCTCAATAATTGCAAAAACTTGAAATTTTTCTGTCGTCTTAAAAAATGAGGGATAAACAGTCTTCTAAAGAACTTAAATTTTGAAGCAAAAAGTAAAAGCGTTTTTCAGCTTGCAATTCTGAATTTATTCTGAACACAAATTAAAACAGTCCTAAAACTTGAAAAACTTGAGTTATCATAAACCGTAATTCTGAAGTAGATCGCAAAAAGGTTTTCCAGCTTTAAAAAAGCCAATTTTTAGTTTTCGTCCTCATTGAAACAAAACTGACGCCAGAGCCTTGTGCAGTTTCAATCGATATCATAGCATTTTATAAAACAGTAAATTTAAACTGTTAGAAATGGGAAACGTTTGTCGACTCGATTTGATACGATTTTTCAATCATTTCAAAACAAACTTCGAGCAGGTGACTCTCCTCTATGTTTTTGAATAAATAGAACGTTCACTTCTTCAGAACATTCAATTCTTTTAAGTTTGTTTTTTTAATTCATTTTATTTATTATGTCCTTTTTTTCATTATATTTATGTCATTTTTTGGCTGTTAGTTGAATTTGATGGCTGGCTTTTTCGAAACTTTTTCAACTTTATCTTCATATTTAGGTTTGTAGTTGAATATGTAGTTTGGAGCTTAACCCTGGATCTGAGTACAACTGTTATCATGGGGACGGCGCTACGCGCACGCGTGCTGTTTCAATTAAAATTGGGCTTGTTTTGTCACATTTCCGTACCGCATCGAAATGAGCGAGCTTCCCGGGTCGAGATCCCGCTCAAAAACCGCTCAAGATATCGTATGAGCGGTTTGAGTGGTTTTTCAGCAAGATTGGAAAAACCGCTCGAACCGCTCAAATCTTGCTCGAAAAACCGCTCAAAAACCGCTCATTTCTTGCGGTGATTTTTGAACGGTTTTTCAAGCAAGATTTGAGCGGTTTTTGAGCCGTCTTCCCGGGTCGAGGTCCCAGACTCATGTCCAGACTTTCGCGACAAAATTTTGGCATGTCCAGACTTTCCAGACCAAAATTAGGCAAGTCCAGGCTTTGGCCACCAAAACATGGCATTTCCAGACTTTTGCGACCATGATGATCCGTTGCGACTATCGCGGACGAAGCAGAGGTGGCGCGACCAAAACATCGCGACTCATATTTGGTATGTCTAGACTCTCGCGACCAAGAGTTGCCATTTCCAGACTTTCGCGACCGAAAAACTAAGGCGCGACTTTCGCGACCTAGGCGGATATGGCGCGACTCTGCGGGTCAGGAAAAGGCGTGACCGGCGCGACTAAACCTAGCTATATCCAGACTTTCCAGAACAAGATGGAGACGGCGCAATTTTCCAGACCAACATGGAGACAGCGAGTTTTTAAAAAAACTTTCAGGGATTTCTCGACTGAGGTGGAGACGGCGCGACTTTTGCGAGCATGGTGGATACGGTGCGACTCAGAAAACGGCGCAACTCCAAAGGCAACGGCTCGACCGACTTGGCCAGCGCGACCAAAATGTGCACTTTCAAGACTTTCGCGACCGAGGTGGAGACGGCGCGTCTTTGCAGACCGAAGTGGAGAGGGCGCGACTTTTCAGACCAAGGCGGAGACGGCGTGACTTTCCAGACCGAGGTGGAGACGGCGCGTTCAAGAAATCATTCCTCGCTACCAAGGCGGAGGCGGCGTGACTTTCCAGACCAAGGAAAAGACGGCGCGACTTTTCAGACCAATGCGGAGACGGCGCGACTTTTAAGACCAATGCGGAGACGGCGCGACTTTTCAGACCAAGGCGGAGACGGCGAAATTTTCCAGACCGAGGTGGAGACGGCGCGATCAAGATTATCTTCATCGCGACTGAGGTGGATACGGTGCGACTTTCTAGACCAAGGTGGAGACGGCGCGACTTTTCAGACCAAGGAAGAGACGGCGCGACTTTTCAGACCAATGCGGAGACGGCGCGACTTTTCAGACCAATGAGGAGACGGCGCGACTTTTCAGACCAAAGAAGAGACGGCGCGACTTTTCAGACCAATCCGGAGACGGCGCGACTTTTCAGACCAATGCGGAGACGGCGCGACTTTTCAGACCAATGCGGAGATGGCGCGACTTTTCAGACCAAGGCGGAGACGGCGCGATTTTCCAGACCGAGGTGGAGACGGCGCGTTCAAGAAATCATTCCTCGCTACCAAGGCGGAAGCGGCGTGACTTTCCAGACCAAGGAAGAGACGGCGCGACTTTTCAGACCAATGCGGAGACGGCGCGACTTTTCAGACCAATGCGGAGACGGCGCGACTTTTCAGACCAAGGCGGAGACGGCGCGATTTTCCAGACCGAGGTGGAGACGGCGCGATCAAGATTATTTTCATCGCAACTGAGGTGGATACGGTGCGACTTTCCAGACCAAGGTGGAGACGGCGCGACTTTTCAGATCAAGGCGGAGAGGGCTCTACTTTCCAGAACAAGGTGGAGACGGCGCGACTTTTCAGAGCAAGGCGGAGATGGCGCTACTTTCCAGACCGAAGTGGAGATGGCGCGACCAATATTATTTTCCTCGCGACTGAGCGCGGATTTGAGCGGTTTGTTTAGATAAACCGCTCAAAACCGTTCAAATCTTGCGCGGTTTTTGAGCGCTTTTTTTTAGATAAACCGTTAGTAGTATGCATATAGTACGTTAGGATCGGGGGGGAGGGGGGTTGTCATACATGGATGACCATTAGGTATAAATCATAATGGTCACCATGTATTAAATGATCAGCAATGGTCACCATGTATTAATCCTAACTGTCACCATGTATAATTTTATACCCAATGGTCACTATGTAATAATCCTAATTGTCACCATGTATAATTTTATACCTAATAGTCCTCATGTAAAACTTCGGTATATTATTGAGTATTCCCACTGAACGTTGTGGAGACGGGAATGGAATTAGGTTTTGGTCGGTGCATGTTTTCCCTTCTAAAGTTTGGGGGTATTGGTTTGTTTACATGTAAAATGACGTTATATACCTATTATATGCGACCAAGTTATATGGTATATAGGAAAGCACAAGATTTTGGCAGCGTAGCTTAACTGTTGGCTGCGGTGAACGTTTTCCTTCAAAAATTCATGTTTTATTGCTGAATCTCGAAGAAAGCAAAATTCGTCAAGTGCGGCGGCCGCCACCTCTATTTAGGCAAAACTTAATAATCAATTTGACCAAAATAAGAATGAAAAATTTCGTTCAGCCAATTGAAGGTAAAAACAAACATAGAACACTGAAAACTCTAAAATGATGAAATTGGCTTGAAAATTTTGACATTTCCATTTTCCGTGTCTACAGGAGACTAAAAAAACGTCTACAATCTATGACAAAAACTTTGATTTTATAGAAAGGTTGAAAGAGCTAATAAGTTGAAGTGGGTTAAGATCTTGAAAAACGAGAACACTGATGAAAGCCAAAAGTGCCCATTAATTTTGCTGCAACCATTTCTAAGACTTGTACCTAACTTTTTACTATAAAATTGAAGTGGAACAAAATTTCTTGGGGTCCGAGTAGAGGAAAACGCATGGCGCTCGACTCTCAGCCGAAAGGCGGCGTTTCGAAACCCGCCCGGAAATTGTACTGAAAGGAGGCAACAGTTGCTGGTATGGTGATATCCCCCCATAGATCGATTTTGTACTTTTTTTCTCACTTTGATAAAAAGTTTAACTTCTCGAATTACTGCTATTCAGTTAACAATTGGGTAAAATTTCAATTACTAAAAGAATGTATTGTTCAAAATTAAATTGTAAAATGTATAAATCAACCATATTAAATGGTTAGTTAATGGGTAAGCATGTGAGTTAGGAAACGTTTCAAAACATGATCAGTTATGTAAACAAAATCAGAAGCATCACCATTAAAGTTTTTCTCAAAAATCAAATGTGCAATATAAATACAAAAAGAACCGCACATGGTAGAGTTTGAGTCTTGCATGGAAAAGTTTGTCATCAATTCAGTCACCTGATGAAAATTCTCGTTCAATCGTTTATACCGATTGGTGTACTGCCAAAGAGAAAGACCGAGAGGATCAGCAAAATATAAAATATTTCTTCTGTTGCAAATCACAATCCAATGTGTCCCCGGAGAATCTGATTTTGAAGTGTTCACAATCACAAAGATAATGTTTGGGATGTGAGGTGGAAAATTGTCGGCTGCAAATACTCCAAAAAACTTATATTTCAGATGTTTACAATTCTGAATGAGGTCCTGCAACTGGATTTCATCCATTTTCAGACTGTCGAAATGGGAGGGACGTTCTTTGTAACTTTGCGGTCGGAGGTAATAAATACATTGGATGAGCGTATACCCCAAACAAAAATTTCCAGGTTTGCTGTCAAAGCGTTTGAGAATTGAAGATCGAGTGAAACTGAGCAGTTAGTAAGTTCTGGATGCAAGAAGTCATGAGCTGCCTGCTGTGTGCTAGTGAGATCAAAACACATAATAAAGTGCTGTTGGTAGTTATCCAGAGTGATTCCCAGCCCGCAGTGCAACAAACCCAACGCTGATAGTGTGTTGAAGAAGAGACGTTTATGATCTTGTGTACTGATTGGTGTACTTGCTATTGGTAAACCATTTCGTCCCAAAGTAACTTGCTCTAATCCAAACTTTTGATAATGAAAAGGATTCGTTCGGTTTGTTCCTAGAAATGCATTATTTGTGTTCAATGCTATGATAATTTGTCTCACCGGTTCACGAGCAAAAATATCTTCCTGTTGCCAGCTGCGCTGACCAGCTGTTGCAAGAAATGTTTTTGTAATTTCTTCTTGATATGGGTAGTTCGCAGGAAATTTGAGCAAAGTTGATTCAATGGCAGAGAGCACATGGTCGGTCACAGTAATTTTTCTAACATATAGGTTCGCTTCGAGTACTTGCAGCTTGTAATGCTTGGCAGCATCTTCCGATATAATGCGAAAGTCTTCATGAGAACGTCTGTAGGAAAGTCTGAGGGTAACACCGCTCAACAAATGCTTGTCACATGTGAAAAATCAACTCCAGCGGGTCCATAGAACCAAATTTCCCTCGATTCACGGACCAGTTCTCGTTGAGATGTGAAATCAGCTGCATCTATTGCAGCGGGATTGTTTTCAAAACGATATCCCTGACACTTAAGCCATGAGTCCTTGGCTCCTTTGCTGTTAGAAAATTCTGTTCCAATAAAGCTTTTATGCGCAAAATTACTATTGGCATTTGAGATTTTGAGTCCATTAGCAGAGAGGGTACAGTCAGAGAAAAGGGAATACAGGGAGTTGTTTACGAGGAACGGTGAATCAGACACAGTAGGATCAGTGTTTTCATATCGCAGATCAGCTCCAGTTGATTGCGTTACTTTGCATCGTATTTCCAAATAAATTTTTTGCAGGTCAACAAAATTATTACGGTCACCGGTGATTTCAAATTCAATCATTGGTCCATTGGGTGAATAGACAGGTCCAATTTTTTGATCAAAAGCGTTTTCAAAAGTAACCAAAAGAGGTTGTTTTTCAAACAAATCCAGAGAGCTATGGGTAGCTTCATTGGGTAACAAATTAGCGATCATTTTTTATGTTTGAGAAAAAATCTGCTCGACTTCTCACTGGTCTGGTTTTTCTTCGAATGGTTGTTTTTCTTTTTCGAGCCCCTACTGACCTTCTTCTTCGTAATCCATTCATTGGTGTCTTTCGACGACGACGTCTACCACCACCGAGTTGTTTTCTTGCAGTTTTTGTGACTGTTTTTCAATGCTTGTTTAGGAGACTTCTTTTTCATAGCGACATCAATTAGTTCTGGCGCTGCACTCATCAAAAGTTCTCTGCCCAGTTTTTTCGCAGCCAGTAGAATAACCCGTCGTGCAAACGGTATAGCAACACGACCAATACCAGCAGCCAAAGCGCCAAATCCACTGCCGCGTTGTCGGTAGTGTCCAGAGAAATGAGGAAGTGAAGCTTGCTTTGCATAATATTGTTCCATTGGTTTTCAATCAAAGCGCTTGAATTTTAGAGTCAACACAACTTTACCAGTTCCTGCAAAGGGCACTAGTCTTCCAATTTCTGTGCGCAACTGTACCGATATTGATTGTACAGATGAAGTGATTAATTTTTTGTAGTCTAAATTAGTGAAGTTTTTCGATGATTAGGTTCAATGCTGCAGGCACTACCGTTTTTGATGCGTCTATTTGAATCAATGACGCGTAACAATGGGGCCTTTGCATCACCAACAGTTTGGTATTGAATAATGTCAATATAGACAAAAATTAGACTTGTCCCACTTGATAAGTCATATGGGAAATGAGATTCGTACAGTTCGTTTCCCTCATAAGATGCATCGAAGGAGGGTATCATTTTGTAACCAATGTGATATTCACCGTTCTCATCAAGCTTTGCATTGTAGCCTAGCAGACTGGGTGTTTGGGGACTTGGGAATGAGATTCCTTCATTTGCGTTCATCCAAATGCTCATGCTATTCGTGATTTCTTGAGGACTCGCATCAAAATGAATTTTGTCTTTGAGTTTTGTTTTTATCTCATTAATCAATTGTTCTATAAAAGTGTACTCTCTTGATTTGATAAAAACTTTTTCGCCATAGTAGGGTCTGGAAATTGTATTCCGATTGCCAGCGTTGGATTTACTGGCTACTACTTCGGATGCTCTGAAGTACGTAAATTCCTCATCAGTAACATTGTTTAATTTTGTGGGGAAAATTATTTCTGAGAGAGCAACCCTCCAATCTCCGTCTAAAGCTATTTCTTCTTTAGAAAAATTTCTAAAACTGGCCAAAGTGTTGTCTGGGAAATAATCCATTGATGCTGTTGAAATCAAATGTACAGTAAACTCATCACTGCCCATTTTCGTTATAATCAGCTTTGTTTCCAATTAAACTAAGTTCTTTTTTATAAAAATTTCCGCTGATTTCTTCCTTTTCCGCATCAATGAGACTGTATGTTGAAGGGTTTACAGTAGGAATGGCAACTATTTCAAAAACTTCGTCTGTAAAAATCTGCTTGTAATCTTTTCTAAAAGGCAAGTCAGTCTTCGCTATTCGCACATAGTCACCAACATAAAATTTTGGTTTCTGTACCAACTTCGATGAGCTGTTTGCAATTAATGAAACCAAAGCAGGTACATGTTTTCTTGTGACCTTGTTTGGAGCCAATTTTGTTACTCTATTAACGCGTGAGTTAATCGTTTGAACAAAACTTTGTAATTTTTCAATATAACTAAAAGTCCATTCAAACTCCAAGTATTTGTACATAATACTTTTCAGCGATCGAATGTTTCTTTCGGCAAACGCTGATTTTTTTTCACTGTGAGTATTGTATTTGATGATTTCTCGTTTAGTACATAACTTTTCGAACTCTCCTTTAAACTCGGTGCCTTTGTCAACCCAAACTTTTTTTGGTTGTTTTGTTTTGATCATTTTTTTGAAAGCTTCGGCTGATTCCCTAACATATTTGGTCTTCAGGGGTTCCACTTGTAAGTAGCGAGAGAGACAATCGACAGCAACTAACAAATATTGTACCCCTCGGTTATATTTAGCCAATTTATCAACATAAGCCAAGTCAAGAGACCAAATTTCGTTGATATCGTTAACAATCACTTTTAGCCGATGATATGTTTTACGAAACAATTCATACTTTGTATGTGATGATTGAGATCTCAGAAATTTTTAAAAATTTTTTCGTGAGAGTTGACTAGCATTTGTTAAATTTTTAACGCTACCAAATGCAGCTGGACCTTTCGTGTAGAGTAATTTGAGTTTCTTTTCTTCATTGATAGTAGGATTTCCATTCTTTTGTTGACGTCGTCGCAAACGATTCTTTACTGCTTTCATAGTTTTTATCATCGTCGTCAACTTCGTCGTTGGTGGTGGGGAAAAATTCTTGTTTCTGGGTTTTTCTTTTGTCGGATTGCTTGGTTTTGGGTTTGAGAGTTGTCGACCGAGTCTTCGAAGAGGAGGGTTTTGATCTCTCCGAGTACTCAGTTGTCGGGTTGTCGTCGGAGACAAAGTAGGAAGAAGTTGAGGGCTTAGCTGCTTCGCTCTTAAGCGAGCGGAGAATCTGTTTGGGATAAGTGTTGGACACTAAGCTAGGATCAAGATTCAGTTCTTTCAAAGTTTGTGGATAAAAAACACCCTCAAGTTTTTTTGTGTTTTGCTGTGTATCGTAGAAAAAAGATTCAATTTTAACGAGTGTTGGTTTTCCTGGAATTAAAACATATCCGTCAACGTCTAAAGTCAAGGATTCAACTTTGAACAACTGCTTTAGCACGATGTTTGCCCTTTCCAATTTATTAGCTTCCAATAGCTCTTGAATGGTTTCCATAACCTTTCGAAACACTTCAGCGGTTTTTCCATTACTTTTTTCATCGTTTTTTTTCTGTTCTCTTTGAGCTTGTCTGCTGCAGTAAATTGTATGATTCAAAATTTTTTCCTGCTTCATCATCACCATCATCACTGAATTTAGTAAGTGTAGATAAATTTCTTTTTCAAAGATTTGGTACTACATTATTAGAGGTTAAAGGAATAGGAGATGTTGGGTTTAATGGTGGTGGAGAGTCACGGCTGATATTTCGTTCTCGAAATCGTTGTATGTAATTGAGTTGAGATGATTTGTCGTTAATTAATGGATTATGAAGGATTTGAGATTGTGGTGCAGTTTTTTCATCTGGAGCATATGTTTTTCGAGGAATGAGGATGAATTTTTCAGCATACATGCCTGAGGTTCTAGTTTTCAGATAAATGTAACACGATTCTCCGATTGATTTAACCAGTGAAATATTGTTTGCCAAAACTTTTCGTTTTTCTCGGATACTAAACTTAGGGTCAACAATTTTTCCAAATGGTATTTTCTTACTCTCGATGAAACCTTTGTTAGCTGGAACATGTCCCAGAAAAACATTCACAAAACAATCGCAAAGAAATATAATAAAATTTGAATCAGCTCCTGTCAAAATTGATCTACAATGGCGACTATTGAGCATTTGCTTCAATATACATAATTCTTTCTCTTTCATTTTCAAGAGATGTGATAACTGCTTTTGAGGATGGTAAATAGAAAATGGTTGGTGATGGTGGAACTATGTTTGACGAATAACGAAGACATTCTGAAGTTTTGGGATCCAAGTCTATCAACAGATGACCGAAATCTTCTTTCGTTGCCAACTGATACGCATGACGGAGGAATTTTGCATTATTCAACTGTCTGTCTAAATAACCAATTTGTTGAATGTCTCGAGGTGATATGAACAAAATTAAGTGAGTTGTATTCAAATCTATTGTACGTGATTGCTTACTTTGCTGAAATAAATTGTGCTTGACATAAATAACATGAACACTTTTATGTCGGCCTGCTGTAGCTAATTTAAAAAAATCTTTTTCATTAAAAATTTCTTCACAGGTATCATCAAAGACAATCATACAATCCCGTAAGTTATTAACAATTTCAAAGCTGGACAATTTTATAATTTCAATATCAAATTTGTTGTGAGAAACAAAGAAACGGTATTTGGGTTGATCGTGAAGATTAAAAAAAAATATCTTGTTATATGATGGATAGAATGTACCTTTGAGAAACATTTGAAAAATTAAATCAGTTTTGCCAGATCCCGAGAGACCTGAAACGGACATAAATAGACGATCTTTTGTTGAAATGATCTTATTCATTATTATAACTTGGGATTGGGTAACATGTAACCAACTGTACTGGATAGTATTGAAAGCCAAATGGCCGTCTCGTCACAACTAAGATTGTAAAAAGACAATTTTGAAATAAATAAAGAGAGCAAAATGAAAATGAAACAGACTTGTGTGAAAAAGAAAACTTCTGCAGACGGAAGAGAAACAGAATTACAAAATTTCCAAGATATGTTTTCGTGAGATAAAGACTGTTCGGCACCACCAATGTCTACAAAGTCGCAATCATTGTTCTCAACAGTGGTGGTTTCTTCAATTTCCATGTTTACTGGAAGACTTTTTTTGCTTATTTGTATCAAGGTTGATAGTTACAACTGCATACAAATCGCTTTTTTTCTCTCTGATCTATTGCCGTTTGGTTTGTATTTTATTATATATCTTGCTATGTTTTTGTCTGTCAGAAGTATCCGAACAATTTTTTCTACGTTTCCGGTACTGATTTCGTCTAATAACTCTTTTGGTAAATTCTCACCTGTTAAACTCACATTTTGTGTGTTTTCTTTTGGCAAAAATATTTTTTTGAAATTTTGAGTTTTCAAACACGACATGTTAGCAACTAGTAATCACACAAGATCAAAAGAAAATGAAGACAATCAATAAATATGATTCACAAAACTTGGTATATATATGTGATTCGTCATTTCGATTCAACAGGCAAATCAACTCCTCGTTCAATGAAGAAAAACTCATATTTTGTGAATTTGTCATGGTTACAATTAGATTTGAACTTTACAACAAAATGAGCAGCAACTCTGATAGTGGCTTGAACTAAATGTATTTCCTCAACGTTATCAGTTTTGACTAATTCTTTCAGTTCAGCTGGAAGCTGATGGTCATGCAAATGGATTTGTCTTCTCTCTCCCAGCTGAGGCTGCAGCCCTTCCAGGTTGAGATTGAACAACGGAATTGACTGACTGGAGAAGTTCCTGGAGTCTGGACATTGTACAGGTGAAAGTAGTCAAGAACTGTAAAAAACTTCCGTAAATTGTCGATTTCGATATTGTTCAGTGTAATTTGTTCGAGTTTTTGCAGGAGAGGTTTTCCTCGACAATCTAATATGCCTGTCCGCGTAGGAGTAACTTTAATTCTTGGTGTTAAATTGTTATCAGGACTCTGATTAGTCATTGAAACTTAAACCACCAAATTTGGAGATAAGGTTGTTTGCATCATTGGACAGTTCATTTTTTAACCAATCGAAAAAAACTTTGGATTTTCTACGGGTACAAGGTTTTAATAATTGATGTGAGGGAAGTAAATGAGAAGTTTGCAAATATGTTTTTCTTGACCCAATAACTGTTCAATCTTTGGGCAGCCAAAATCTTTCAAATTTGTCACGGGTAATTTCAAGTATTCAGCTAATAAAACAGATTTTTGTGTACCTTTAGCAAAAAAATGGGAATTTGGGTTCCTCAAACGAATGCTGTCAAAAATTTGATCCAAGTATGAGTAAGGGTATTCACCTTCGTCCCAACGAAGCCCGTGTAGAAATTTAGATACCCAATTGTACGCTTTTTTCTCTTCTTTTGATAAATTGTTGAATTGGACTGGTGGCAGAAATTGAATTGTATCAATTGTATTAGCAGAGCAAACGGAAAGTTCCTTTATGATCAAATATTTCTTGCCACATTTAAATCCTTCAATATCGAAAATAATGAGATGGTTGAAAAACAATTTTTTAGTTTTCTTTCTTTGGGTTAACATGACTTTCACTCAACACTCCAACAAACGAAATAACTTTGGTTTGAATGCTTTAAGAAATAAGCAAAACGCAATACCTGTCACGTGACCCAGGTAACAGTTTTTTATTGGACAAGGCAAAACATATGTGTACCCAGGACCGGTATGATTTTTTTCTTGCAAATATCCCGCTGCGTCATGCAATATAGCATGTATTCTAAGAAATTTGAAATGTTTCAAGTGTTTGTCGAGCGACGAATTGTCTATTCCAATTAAACCACCATATGGTCTGTTTTTCAAAACAAAATTCAAATTAATATCAGCATCCAAATACAAACAAGTGGCTAAAAAATACTGAAATCTGACTGATTTGTCTGGATATTATGATTTTAAGTCTATAACAATTTCATGAATGAATTTTAAATCGAAAGTTGAAATCATGTTTACTGAACTCAATATAATAAAAAGGGAATCATGAATAGTATCAATTAAAACTTAAATTTCTCTTCAACAATAAATTTCACAAATAGCACATCAGTATCTACATCAAGTTTTTCATATCCACTTGTCAAAATATCAATTATTTTGCAAAAAGCGGCAGAATGGGGTCCGTTAATTAAACTTTCAAATCTTTTCAAAGTTTCTGTATTCATCTCATCTGTTTGAACATGTCTGCTTTCTGTATGTTTCTGTAAGTCGAAATTCTTACGGATTTGTTTGACGTCGACGATGCAGCAGGCGTAAGTGTATTATCAATTCGTTTCTGTCCCCCAACGGCCGGAGAATTCTTGCAAACGTTTTGAGTTGGTGAAGTTTGTTTGTTAGATGATGTTGCAGAAAGCAATAAATTGGGTAAACGTTTTTTGATTGCAGTGAATTCTAACAAATCGAGATTGGCTGCAACAGGTTGTGCTAAATAAGTGAGAGCTAGTTTAAGCTTGTCAAATAACTCACCGTTTCCTTTGACATCTTTAGCAGGAGAAACTAAGTATTTGAAGCAAGTGAAAATACAAGGAACACTGAAACATTTTTGGGAAGGAAAAAATTGGTTTAATTGTTCCTCTGAATCTACTTGAATCAATATAAGGTAATGAATTTTGTTTTTCATTCTCGACCGAAAAAGGGCAATATTCAGATTTGAAGTGGCTTCCAAAAGCATAATTTTTAAAAGTAGATAAATTAGGAATTTTTTCAGTGATAACAAAATTGAAATTTGGTTGGAATTTTTTGAAATAATCAGGTAACACAACTTCGAACATAGCTTCTGCCATTTTGTAAAGGAAAATTAATTCGAGTCGTATTGGAAATCGTTTGTGTTTGAGGAAAGTTGAGATTTCCTGGCTCGTTTACAGTTAGATTGTGGTTTATCTTTGTTTTCAACAGTATCAGAAATTTCACTTGCTTGCGCTCGGAGTGATTTTCCCGACTTTAGTAATTTTGAAAATTCTTCGCTGCTTAAGGAAAGTCTTTGTACACATTCAAACTCAGCGCCTTCAGTTTTTATTCATTGTAACGAGTAAATTTTCAAAGTAGCTTGATTCAAAACTGAATAGAAAGAAATGAATGGTTCCGATTTATTGTATATGTCTGCAAAAGAAAGCGTTGTATCTATTTTAATTTATATACACATATACTTTATATCGCAAAGATATTGGATTGCAATTTAGTTCAAATGGATAAATATTTTGTGCATGTACAACTGATAAGAATTTTATTGGGTGTTAAAGGTCACAATGTTTAAACGTTATTTTTGATACAAGCTATTTGTTTGAATGCAATTTAGATAAACATAGAATACCACGCAAGGTAACATAAATTTTTTACACTCCCTCCCTTATTAAACTGATTAAAAACTACATAGGAGGTCTTCAAATTTCTAATTTTAGAAGAACCAGTCCCTATTTTAATCTCTTGAGGCGTTTTCACAATTCATTTCAGTTTCTTTTCTCTACGCGTTACGTTTCTCATTTTCTCCCAACTTTTTTTCAAAAATGCCTTGTTATATTATTGCCGGATATTCCAATCACGAAAGAACCATTTTTTATGAAACCGTTCTTGGTAATTTTGTAGCAATAATTAACGAAGAAAAAAGTTTCAATTCTGATGAGTGGACTTGTACTCATCACGTTATGATTCCCAAAAATTTTTTACATTTATTCAGCAAACTTTCCTTAAAAAATTCAAGGAAAAGACGAAGAACTGAATATAAAGTATTTGAGTTACCTTACAAATTCTGGTAAATATACGGATCCTGACGAGCCTCTTGCTCTTCAGGTTGATATTTCAACTTTATCAAAACCAGTAAAAAATTTTTTGTATAAATACGATTGTGATGTTACTCCAATGTGTGAAAACCAGTTAGAATACTTTGAAGAAATTGAATTTTTTGATTGTTTATGGGGAATGGAACAGATTGAGTCACCATCAGTAGTTACCCCGAAAGCTGATCCTTCCCCTGTAGTGTCACCATGGCTTGACGAACCGGGTTGCTCAACTCCAAAGCGTACCCCTGTGGCTACTGCGAGCAACCACATGGAAAACTTAATCCCTTCTCTCTGTCTAGCGCCAAAGAAAAAAAGGAAGTTAACAACACTAGAGAAAGCGCAGGTGTATTTGGACCTTATATAACTTTGAAACTGAGGTTGAGTTTTATTGATTTTTGTTTGTATTTATTGTGTATAATAATTTAACTTTAAAATTGAGTTTGAGTTTGTATCTTGTATTTGTTCATTAATTATCACAAGATTGGGTTCTGATTAAAAATTTATTTCAAAAGCCTTTAAAAATTGAAGTTAAAAAAATCATTTATTTTTAAAAATTGATTATTTTTTTTCAATTAAAAACAAAAAAAAAATCCGCAAAATTTTCATTTTTTCCACAAATAGGATTTAACACATTAACATTGAAGTTCTTATTTACATTAGTGATCCTGTGAAAAAACTGAAAAGCATCCATATAAATGCTAGTTTTTAGAAAACAAGATTTAAAAAAATCAATTTCGTTTTTTGAAAAAGATAATTAACGTCAAAAAAAACTGGAAAAAAATAATTTTGGATGAAAACTTATGTTGTCATATGTTTATTCAAATAGCTATGATACAAATTAAACATAATGAAAAATAGTATAAAAGATGTTTAAAACCAACTTTTTGATAAAAATAATTATTTTTTTAATGTTTTTAGTTAAAAATTTGATTTTTTAATTACAAAGAGGAAAAAAAAGCATTAATTTTTTTCTTTTTCTACAAATTGGAGTTACCATTTGATCATTGATACTGTTGTCTCCAAAAATGATCATATTGAAAAAAATACAAGTATTCATCATCATGCTAAGTATTTGAGAAAAATGATAAAAATCAAACTTTATAATTGATGACTCATCGTTTTTTCATTTTTCCGAAAAAATGCAATTTTCAACCAGAAGACGCAAATTTTTATTGAGAGCAAGTGGTGTTATTATGAAAGTGCATTGAGGGGCACGACTAATGAGATTGTGGGAGTAGATGTTTTTTCAATAGTCTTCGAGAAAGACGCTAATCCCCTTAATCCCCCCTAAAACAACAAACTCATTTCTCATTACAGAAAAGTATTTTTTCGGACTTTTTTTTCAAATCGAAAGACAATTGAGACACATTCATGATGACACGGACCGTGCGACCGCTCCGTGATTGACATCATTGATAACAATGCGCCTGGAAAGTTAAAAAACTGTCATTTTTCAGTTTTTGCTTTATTTATTCATAATTTCAACTGTTTTTGATACTAATTTTGACATTTTTATAGGATATTCTGTCCCCATGACAACTGGGATATTTAGGATCTATCATGTGTTGTGACATGCTCAACTTTTATTCGCAATTTCGAAAATTTCATCAATTTATAATTTGAATTGATAAAATATAAAATTAAAACTTTTCTCTCTTGGCTCCAAAATCATTTTGGATTAAAATTTAGCCCAAACTTGGTTGGCTTAGATTAATTTCTAGTGTTTGTAAAAATTATTAACGTTTAAAACAACAATTTATCTGTTTCGTCCATTCGAATTTGAGTTTGCCAGTTATGGCGGGAAATTCAAATCTAACTCAAATTTTGGCGGGAACTTTAATTCAAATTCAAAAATACGCGCGCAAAACACAAACCGTTTTCTCTGCAATTGGTAGACGAACAGTTATGCTTCCCATTTAGTGTTGTTTCTGAGTGTAATTTGAGGTCACTTGATTCTTTTTCTTTCTTAAAATCAATAGCTTAACTTATTTCAAAAAATGTTCAAATGCAATTTTTGTCCACTGAAACATGCAAATAAGAGCAATAGAAGTCGTCATGAGCGTGACAAACATTTTGTTGAAAAAGGACTTATTGTTTATCGATGCAATGAGTGTTCGTTCACGGCTCAAATGCTTTCAAATTTACAAAAACATATTCTTCACACTCATGGTCAACTTGGAGGTGTTTGTGATTATTGTCATTTGGGATTTCATTCGCCCAAAAACTTATCAGCTCATTTACTAGCAACCCGTGGTCTTCCTGTTATGAGAGCTGCCTCTGCTGATTTAGCCACTACAAGTGCCACTGCTAATGCTGCTCTCGGTGATGTGCATGCTGTCGATGAAGACGAAATCAACGGAACTAATCTTCAAAAAAGTGAGTCTGCTTTTTTCGGTGTTCTTGAAACGTATGTGATCGGCGGAAATCAACCCATGGATGGAAATCAGCCGATTGACCTTTTGCAGCTTATGCAAGAGAAAAAAAGATTGAAATTCAAAGTCTCATAATCGATCGAGTTGCAGAAGGACCTAGAAAAGTTCAGTTCAGCGCTAATTTAGGTTTGGTAAAACCTAAAGTAATAAATGATTCTAGTAAAACTGAGCACGACGAGCGGATTGACATTTATGCAAACTCTGATATGAAACCTGTGATGAGCTTAGGATTAGAAGATGATGAGTTTTTTGAAATGGTCGAAAAAATGCAAGCAGTTTTGGAGACTTTTGCATCTTATGAAAGCGGTTGGGTTTTGCAACACGTAATTCAAGTTTTTGTTAAACTTGCAAAGTTTTCACCAATCCTTGGGTCATCTTATATTGACTTGCCTTTTCGAATTCGAATGTCCCAGAATTTGATAAACATTAGAAATCACGAAGATAATAATTGCTTCGAACTTTGCTTTACCGCTGCTTATAGTCTGAAGCATGGTGTTGACCTACTTCTAACTGATCAACAAAAAGCGAACCCAGCAGCTGCGCGGATACAACCTGATACATACACTGCTGAAAGTGCACACAAAGCCCAAGGTAATTTTGATTCACCCATGCGTTTCGCTTCAATTGGAAAATTTGAACAACTTAAC
Organism: Symsagittifera roscoffensis; assembly: GCF_963678635.1. Classification (NCBI taxonomy): domain Eukaryota; kingdom Metazoa; phylum Xenacoelomorpha; order Acoela; family Convolutidae; genus Symsagittifera; species Symsagittifera roscoffensis. The sequence goes on from NC_087071.1 coordinate 14,246,825, forward strand.
GACGTGCGGGTAAATGTGTTCCAGTAGCACAAGGGAGATTTGTTGCCTATGTATATATCAAAACGACCCAACCAAAATAACAGCACCCAAACTGAAATATTTGACATGGACCTGCTTCTCTTGTATGAGCCTGCAAAGCATCACTATGTACTTATAATCGATTTGTTAAAGTTCATCTGCGAAATCAAAGGGTGTAAGTATCACCCAATTGCACGTTTATGTAGAAACTGCTTTCACATTAGTTGGAGTGATGAAACTCACGAGCGACACATCCAGTGTTGTAAGGATCATGAACCTGCTCTAGTAGTCATGCCTTCAGCAGAAAAAGGTTACCAACAGATACGAGTTCAAAAACCTCCAGGCCTTGTGGTTTGTACCACTTGTGATTTATTTTGATTTTGAATCATTTCTGAAACCTGTAGTTTCTTGTCCTGATAATCCATCGCGATCATCTACCCGAGTTGTACAAAAACATGAAGCTTGTGGGTATTCATTGGCTGTAATTGAACACGGAAATTCACAGCCCTACTTCTTTGACTATGACAGCTCTGATCAATGCATGATAAAGTTTCTCAATCAGTTGCATCAATTAGCGAGAGAGATATATGATCAAAAGCGACGGTTTCCTCAATTTCTAGAAAGCCAAGAATCGTTGAACAAAGAAAACACATCAACATTGGATTTGCTGTATACATTTTACCAACGAGCACGAAAAATGTCTTGACCATTGCCATTTTTCTGGAAAATTTTTGGGATGGGCACATGAAAAATGCAACCTCGCAAGACGAACTGTAAATTTCACCCCAGTCATTGGACATAACATCCAGAACTATGACCTTCACCACATTTGTCTCGCATTGCATGAATGCGAGCCAACAAGTACAATGAGTGTTATACCTAGCACCGACGAAAAATATATATCGTTAAGCATTGGAGTCCTAATTAAAACTATAAAAAGGAAAAACGGATCTGAGCAAAAAGTTTTTGAATACCTCAGATTTATTGACTCATGCAAGTTTTTGAATTCTTCCCTGCAAAAATTGGTTGATAATCTACCAGCGGAAAAAATGTCAATTTTGAACAAGTATTTTGCAAACGAGACGGAGGAGCAACCGTGTCTGATACGACAAAAAGGTTTCTACCCTTATTCGTACATGACCAAAAGAGAAAAATTTGCAGAAAAAGAATTGCCTCCTTTGCAAAATTGGTCCGATGTTTTGAATGGAGGAAAAGTTGCAGTTTCACAAGGGGATCTGGAACATGCAAGGAAAGTTTTTAGAGTGTTCAAATGTCAAAACTTGGAAGATTATCACAACTTGTATCTCAAGTGTGATACACTCCTTCTTGCTTGCGTCTTTGAGAAATTTGGACAAATTAGTCACCAAACTTATGGTCTGGACTGCGCGCATCATTTTAGTGCTTCAAACTTAACTGGAGACGCCTTCAAACGTATCTGCAAAGACTCGAATGTTCAGCTTTTATCAGACCGCAGGCATCTCGAAATGGTCGAGAATATGATGCGAGGTGGTACTGCATTCGTGTTCCATAGTCGCTTTTTCAAAGCCAACAACAAAAAATGCCCCGACTTCAACCCAGATCAACCTAGCACCTACGGGTTTATGATCGATGCAAATAACCTCTATGGCGGCGTCATGCAAACGGAGAAATTACCGGTGCGTAACTTTGAGTTAATAGAGCATATAGAAGACGAGGTGATTGTGAACCAAATCCTCGACATGACTGAAGACTCTTTGATTTGATTTATATTGGAAGTTGATCTCGAGTACCCAGCAGAACTGCATGAGGATCATCAAGATTACCCTTTAGCTCCTACTAAAGAAAGTGTACCCCAGGATTGGTTGAGTCCCTACCAAACAAATTTACTCGAGCAGATGAAAAATCAAGACATTGCAAGACGTTCAATTGGAAAGACCAAAAAGTTACTGCAGACGCTGCATGACAAGTCAAACTATACAATTCATTACAAATTATTGCAATTGTTTGTTAGGTTGGGACTTAAAGTTAAAAAAGTGCACCGTGTGCTGAAGTTTGAACAAGAAGCATGGTTAGAACCATACATCACATTGAACACGACTAAACGACAACAAGCTAGAAATAAATTCGAGGAGGATTTGTACAAACTACTGAACAATTGTGCTTATGGGAAAACATGCGAGTCGAAGCGCAAACGGATACTTGTTCGAATAGTTAGAGATTATCATGCCGCTTTGCGAGAAATTAGTGCATTCGAATTTAAATCCTACAAAATTTTTGGAGGAAAATCCAACAAAAATTCACTTCGAAAACAGAGAAAATTCACTTCGAATCCAACAAAAATCTATTGGGATGTCCCAACAATTGTGGGAGCTAGTGTTCTTGAGTTAGCAAAGTTTCACATGTATAAACTTCATTACGATATAATGAAACCAAATTTTGAATGTCAACTACTGTATTCTGATACAGACAGTCTCCTGTACCAAGTCAAAAGTGAAGATTTATACCGAGAAATTTCCGAAAAAAGGAATATTTTGAATGAACTTGACTTGTCAAATTACCCGAAGAATCACCCTCTCTACGACCCGAAAAACAAAATGGTTGTTTTAAAATTCAAGGATGAGTTTCTAGGAGACATTATAACCGAGTTTATATCCCTCAAACCCAAGCTTTATTCCATTTTGTCGAGAGGTAATTAATTTCTATTTTTCTTATTTGTGAGCACGAATTTCAAAAAATTTCGATTTTTTTTGTGATTTTTTTTTCGGAAGGCAATTTTTATTTGTGGGCGAAAAAATGTAATTTTATCAAAAAAAAAGAAGAAATTTGGAAAAAACTTTTTAGGCGAAAAAGTATAATTTTTTTTGAATTTTTTTTGTGGGCGGTTTTTTTTTGTGGGCGAATTTTTTTTTTTTTTGGAAAAAAAAATTTTTTTTTCGAAAAAAAAATATCGGGCGAAAAAGTGTTTTTTGGTTTTGAAAAAAAATTGGAAAAATCTTTTTAGGCGAAAAAAAATAATTTTTTTGAAAATTTTTGGTTTTTTTTTGTGGGCGATTTTTTTTTTTGTGGGCGAAAATTTTTTTGAAAAAAAAATATTTTTTTGTCGGCAAAAAATTTTTTTTTAAATTTTTTTGTCGGGGATTTTTTTGTGTTGGTCGATTGTTGTTTTTTTTTAATGATGACTAATTTTTAAGGTCACACCTTGCCTTCATAGTTTTTTTTTGTTGCACCTGGCCTTCAAGTTAACATGATGTAGCTCTTAAAAAAACATCGCATTTGGTTTTTTTACCACCACACATTAGTGATCATCAAAAAATTGATTAGTAATCACATAAATAAATTTTTAGACTGCAGAAAATTATCGGCGAAAGATGTATCCAAAGCTGCTCAGAAGATGTTGAGTCATCAGCGATATCGAGACACCTTGACCTCTGGCTCGTTATTCAAAACTGAAAACAGTCGAATCGCATCCGATTCACACAATCTGCAAACAGTGACTTCGACGAAAACATCGTTATCAGCTTTTGATGACAAACGCTACATCCTCGATGATAGTCAGCAGACTCTTCCCTACGTTCACAAAAACATCGTGGGTCAAACTGTGATTGGCATTGATGATAGTGATGACAACACAGCCGCTGTTAATTCTGACCCAACTGACAATGACGATTTGAAAAAATGGATGCCATTTTTTGAAGATCGTCAACAGCCAGTGTCGTGGGATTGTGACGATTTCCTAGATGGGGTGTCTGAAGAATTCGCTAACACTCAAAACGTTGATTGGGACCATCCGGATTTTGATGATGAATACTCTGAGGATAGTTTTGCTGTTGAGAACACAACCACATCGCTCGCTTCGACAACTGATGGACCAGGTCAATAGCAGTTGGCAAACTCCAGACCCCGGTCTGATTCGGGCAGCAGAAACCAACGGCAGTGATATTGATAGCGGGGATATCGCGGATCTGGAGGCCAATACTTCCGATGAGGACGAGTCGTTATTCTTCAACGATTCGTTTTTCGATTATGAAGCAGTTGAAGTAGAAGAACCACGGTCAAAAAATCGACGAATAGATTAAAACACAAAAAAACACCACATTAATATTTGTCTAGTAAATAAAATTCAGTTATTTAATATGAGAATTGTCTGTACATAAAATTTGACCTACCGCTATTCCGTGTTTAGTGAGTATTTAAGTGCGAGATTTTGTTCAGCTTTGGAACTCAATTAATCTGGGATATAAACAATTTCATTTAAGCGATAGTGTCTTTAGCATACTTTTGTATGTATTTGTATGTAATTTGAGTTTGAATCAAAGTTTTAAGAAGAATTGAGCAAACAGTCTATAGCGCAGTTAAACACTCCAGCTGGTTTCAGAACGAAGATTTGGCAAATCCTTTCCCGCACCAAACATGTAACCACAACGTTCAATGGGAATACTCAATAATATACCGAAGTTTCAATTGAGGACTATTAGGTATAAAATTATACATGGTGACAATTAGGATTATTGCATGGTGAACATTGCTGATCATTTAATACATGGTGACCATTATGATTTATACCTAATGGTCATCCATGTATGACAACCCCCCCCCCCGATCCTAACGCACTATATGCATACTACTACCGTTCAAAAACCGCTCATTGTGAAGCAAGATTTTGAGCGTAATTGTCTAAAAAAACCGCTCAAACCGCTCAAATCTTGCTTCAAATTAGGTGAAAAACCTGACTCGGGTTCTTAATTGCGCCTTCTAAGCAACACGCTTGCAAGTCGCTAAACTCCTGTTTTTATGTACTTTCTATGTTATAAATAGGGGCTTCCTATTGTGCGAAAATTTTCTTTGCAAACAAGAACTCAATAATTATCAATTCGATGCAATTAAGCGATTTAAATCAGTTAGTTTTTGGCCAATGACTGAATATTTGTCCTTAAAAACCTTGACCGGATGAGCATTTTTGTGCATTCGGACTTCCTATTATTAGAAGTTTCTCGAGTTGAATACTGTTCTAGTCTAATTGCTTATAAATTGTTTGCCTCTGGCGTGGTTCCAGTTCATTAAAATATTATTGGGACCGGAAAATCTAATTAACACGCCCATGCAAAGTTTGCAATTGACTAATTTGCTTTTTTTCAGTTTACTCAAATTGCAATTTTGAGAACGTGCACTTCGTCGAATATTCAATAGGATGAAAACGAAAATTTCTATAGTTTTACGAATCAAATCAGTGCGATGATTTTTTAAAAGCTAACTTTTGTCTAAAAAGACTCTTAATTCGAGCAACTTTCTCAAGCTACTAGGCAAACATGTTCATTGCTAGGGCCCCAATTGTTAAAACTTATTACGTCATCACATTTTTTCGACCATTGAAAATTGGGGAAAACTTTCTATTCGTTTGTTTTGTCTTTTCTTCTCTTTAATTTCCAAGCAAACTTAAGCTCCACAAATTTTCATCGGAATGGGTCGAGCGAAATATCAAAATGATGGCTTTCAGTCGGGACTCGAACGGCATTTCAAAAATTCAAAAAGTTGTACCGCTGTCAGGAGAAACTGGTTTAAAATTTTAGTTCAAAAGAATAAAACGGACAAGTAACAATCGTTTTCTGAAATAGTTTCTGAAAACTTTTACGCTATGATAAGTTGATGATACAAAAAACAAAATAATTAAATTTGGAAATTTTCGTTAAGGTTTTCATTAAATTTTTGAAGACAGAAGTTGTCGATTATGCCTAATCAATCGACTAACTTTCTGGGCAATTGAATAGTTGTCTACGAAACCGCGCGTTAACCCGACACTAATTCAAAAAACAATAAGCAAACTGAAATTTGGATGACAGTAATAAAGTCAAGGAAACAGAAAAAAACTGACTTATTCTTAGAAAACTCAAGTTTCAAATTATGAAGAAAACAACAAATGTCCTTAAAGCAGTAAACTTAAAATTCATTTTTGAAACTTAAAGTCGAGCACGCTTTTCATGACTTTCAAACTTTGCTCTCCGATCGATAGAGGAGTTTGCTTACCTTTCAACAAGAGAAATGAACCGAATTTAAAAAGAAATCAGACAAACATCAAACCACCAAAAATCAAAACTGAGTACTTGAAAAACACTAGGAGAATCGAAATTATACATTTTTGGCACTTAGTATTCAAAACAGCAGTTTATAAAAATTTGAGACAGTTTGATCGTTTTGCGTTTAACTCGACTTGATTTGGTCACACTTTACTTCAACTTCATTCCATGTTTTTTGCAAATTAATATCTGAAAAAAGTTCAGAAATTGAGTTATCTGAAACCTTCATTCTCAAGTTTGTTCTCGTTAAAACAAAATTCGTGCCAGAGCCCTATGTAAATTGTGAACAGTTGTGCTTATGGCAAAACATGCGAGTCGAAGCGCAAACGGATGCTTGTTCGAATAGTTAGAGATTATCATGCCGCTTTGCGAGAAATTAGTGCATTCGATACGAAAAATCCAACAAAAATTCACTTCGAAAACAGAGAAAATTCACTTCGAATCCAACAAAAATCTATTGGGATGTCCCAACAATTGTGGGAGCTAGTGTTCTTGAGTTAGCAAAGTTTCACATGTATAAATTTCATTACGATATAATGAAACCAAATTTTGAATGTCAACTACTGTATTCTGATACAGACAGTCTCCTGTACCAAGTCAAAAGTGAAGATTTATACCGAGAAATTTCCGAAAAAAGGAGTATTTTGAATGAACTTGACTTGTCAAATTACCCGAAGAATCACCCTCTCTACGACCCGAAAAACAAAATGGTTGTTTTAAAATTCAAGGATGAGTTTCCAGGAGACATTATAACCGAGTTTATATCCCTCAAACCCAAGCTTTATTCCATTTTGTCCAGAGGTAATTAATTTCTATTTGCCTTATTTGTGAGCACGAATTTCAAAAAATTTTGATTTTTTTTGTGATTTTTTTTTCGGAAGGCAATTTTTATTTGTGGGCGAAAAATTGTAATTTCATCAAAAAAAAAGAAAAAATTTGGAAAAACTTTTTATGCGAAAAAGTATAATTTTTTTTTGAATTTTTTTTTGTGGGCGGTTTTTTTTGTGGCCGAATTTTTTTTTTTTTTGGAAAAAAAAATTTTTTTTTCGAAAAAAAATATCGGGCGAAAATGTGTTTTTTGTTTTGAAAAAAAATTGGAAAAAACTTTTTAGGCGAAAAAAAATAATTGTGGGCGAAAATTTTTTTGAAAAAAATATTTTTTTGTCGGCAAAAAATTCTTTTTTTTAAAATTTTTTTGTCGGGGATTTTTTTTTTTGTGTTGGTCGATTGTTGTTTTTTTTAATGATGACTAATTTTAACGGTCACACCTTGCCTTCATGTATTTTTTTTTGTTGCACCTGGCCCTCAAGTTAACATGATGTAGCTCTTAAAAAAATATCGCATTTGATTTTTTTACCACCACACATTAGTGATCATCAAAAAATTGATTAGAATCACATAAATAAATTTTTAGACTGCAGAAAATTATCGGCGAAAGATGTATCCAAAGCTGCTCAGAAGATGTTGAGTCATCAGCGATATCGAGACACCTTGACCTCTGGCTCGATATTCAAAACTGAAAACAGTCGAATCGCCTCCGAGTCACACAATCTGCAAACAGTGACTTCGACGAAAACATCGTTATCAGCTTTTGATGACAAACGCTACATCCTCGATGATAGTCAGCAGACTCTTCCCTACGTTCACAAAAACATCGTGGGTCAAACTGTGATTGGCATTGATGATAGTGATGACAACACAGCCGCTGTTAATTCTGACCCAACTGACAATGACGATTTGGAAAAATGGATGCCATTTTTTGAAGATCGTCAACAGCCAGTGTCGTGGGATTGTGACGATTTCCTAGATGGGGTGTCTGAAGAATTCGCTAACACTCAAAACGTTGATTGGGACCATCCGGATATTGATGATGAATACTCTGAGGATAGTCTTGCTGTTGAGAACACAACCACATCGCTCGCTTCGACAACTGATGGACCAGGTCAATAGCAGTTGGCAAACTCCAGACCCCGGTCTGATTCGGGCAGCAGAAACCAACGGCAGTGATATTGATAGCGGGGATATCGCGGATCTGGAGGCCAATACTTCCGATGAGGACGAGTCGTTATTCTTCAACGATTCGTTTTTCGATTATGAAGCAGTTGAAGTAGAAGAACCACGGTCAAAAAATCGACGAATAGATTAAAACACAAAAAAACACCACATTAATATTTGTATAGTAAATAAAATTCAGTTATTTAATATGAGAATTGTCTGTACATAAAATTTGACCTACCGCTATTCCGTGTTTAGTGAGTATTTAAGTGCGAGATTTTGTTCAGCTTTGGAACTCAATTAATCTGGGATATAAACAATTTCATTTAAGCGATAGTGTCTTTAGCATACTTTTGTATGTGTTTGTATGTAATTTGAGTTTGAATCAAAGTTTTAAGAAGAATTGAGCAAACAGTCTATAGCGCAGTTAAACACTCCAGCTGGTTTCAGAACGAAGATTTGGCAAATCCTTTCCCGCACCAAACATGTAACCACAACGTTCAGTGGGAATACTCAATAAAATACCGAAGTTTTCCATGAGGACTATTAGGTATAAAATTATACATGGTGACAATTAGGATTATTACATGGTGACCATTGCTGATCATTTAATACATGGTGACCATTATGATTTATACCTAATGGTCATCCATGTATGACAACCCCCCCCCCATCCTAACGCACTATATGCATACTACTACCGTTGAAAACCCGCTCATTGTGAAGCAAGATTTTGAGCGTAATTGTCTAAAAAAACCGCTCAAACCGCTCAAATCTTGCTTCAAATTAGGTGAAAAATCTCGAATCGGGTTCTTAATTGCGCCTGCTAAGCAACACGCTTGCAAGTCGCTAAACTCCTGTTTTTATGTTCTTTCTGTTATAAATAGGGGCTTCCTATTGTGCGAAAATTTTCTTTGCAAACAAGAACTCAATATTTATCAATTCGATGCAATTAAGCGATAAAATCAGTTAGTTTTTGGCCAATGACTGAATATTTGGCCTTAAAAACCTTGACCGGATGAGAATTTTTGTGCATTCGGACTTTCTAGTATTAGAAGTTTCTCGAGTTGAATACTGTTCTAGTCTAATTGCTTATAAATTGTTTGCCTCTGGCGTGGTTCCAGTTCATTAAAATATTATTGGAACCGGAAAATCTAATTAACACGCCCATGCAAAGTTTGCAATTGACTAACTTGCTTTTTTTCAGTTCACTCAAATTGCAATTTTGAGTAGCGTGCACTTCGTCGAATATTCAATAGGATGAAAACGAAAATCTCTATAGTTTTACGAATCAAATCAGTGCGATACTTTTTTAAAAGCTAACTTTTGTCTAAAAAGACTCTTAATTCGAGCAACTTTCTCAAGCTACTAGGCAAACATGTTCATTGCTAGGGCCCCAATTGTTAAAACTTATTACGTCATCACATTTTTTCGACCATTGAAAATTGGGGAAAACTTTCTATTCGTTTGTTTTGTCTTTTCTTCTCTTTAATTTCCAAGCAAAATTAAGCTCCACAAATTTTCATCGGAATGGGTCGAGCGAAATATCAAAATGATGGCTTTCAGTCGGGACTCGAACGGCATTTCAAAAATTCAAAAAGTTGTCCCGCTGTCAGGAGAAACTGGTTTAAAATTTTAGTTCAAAAGAATAAAACGGACAAGTAACAATCGTTTTCTGAAATAGTTTCTGAAAACTTTTACGCTATGATAAGTTGATGATACAAAAAACAAAATAATAAATTTAGAAATTTTCGTTAAGGTTTTCATTAAATTTTTGAAGACAGAAGTTGTCGATTATGCCTAATCAATCGACTAACTTTCTGGGCAATTGAATAGTTGTCTACGAAACCGCGCGTTAACCCGACACTAATTCAAAAAACAATAAGCAAACTGAAATTTGGATGACAGTAATAAAGTCAAGGAAACAGAAAAAACTGACTTATTCTTAGAAAACTCAAGTTTCAAATTTTGAAGAAAACAACAAATGTCCTTAAAGCAGTGAAACTTAAAATTCATTTTTGAAACTAAAAGTCGAGCACGCTTTTCATGACTTTCAAACTTTGCTCTCCGATCGATAGAGGAGTTTGCTTACCTTTTAACAAGAGAAATGAACCGAATTTAAAACGAAATCAGACAAACATCAAACCACCAAAAATCAAAACTGAGCACTTGAAAAACACTAGGAGAATCGAAATTATACATTTTTAGCACTTAGTATTCAAAACAGCAGTTTATAAAAAATTGAGACAGTTTGATCGTTTTGCGTTTAACTCGACTTGATTTGGTCACACTTTACTTCAACTTCATTCCATGTTTTTTGCAAATTAATATCTGAAAAAAGTTCAGAAATTGAGTTATCTGAAACCTTCATTCTCAAGTTTGTTCTCGTTAAAACAAAATTCGTGCCAGAGCCCTATGTAAATACAATCGATATCATTGCACTTAAAAAAACACGAAATCAAAATTATAAGAACTGGGCAAACTTGGTGGAATTGATTAAATATAAATCTTATTAATCATTTCAAGACAGACTAATCATTTCAAGACCGACTAATCAATTAAAGACAAAATACGTTCATATTCTTTAAATAAATTTAAAAAGTTCAGTGATTTACTATCAATGTCGGAACATTCTGTGCTTCTTGCACAGATATCGGCTTTCCTTGTTGAACTTATGCAGTTAGTTATGATTGGTTGCCTTTAATCTTGAGGCAAAACCGGGATTAGGTTTCTGCTGGTAAATCAGGGCAGTTCCCTGAATGTTCCGACTCTTTCTTTATTCATATCGAATACTTTTTGGGAAAAGAAAATAATGAACACATTTAACTTTTGGAAAATATCAAAGTGTGAAACTATCAAAGTGTGTCAATACCAATATGTAAGTTACGAAATTAAAACGACCAATTAGCTAGTCTCTTTTCAACGATTTTGTTGTTTGGGATAATCCGCCACGCATAAATAAATCGTGTTTCGCTCTCACCAATATGAATAAATTCTTCAAAGTCCAGAACTTCAAATTTAGTCCCGAACATGTCCAATTTGGCCATTCTCAAACCCCCAGATTTACAAAAAGAATTGGAGTAAAATGTCTTCTTACAGTTGAACTCAGGAAGTCGATATCTTTAAAGGCGTATAAAAAATTTTTGGTGAAAACTATTATTTAGATCGGCGAAAATTTACTGAGTAAAAAAACCTTACAGAGCAGAAATATTCCGTTTTCTGATCCCCCCCTCGCGCCCCTGTAACCCGGACTTAAAAGCTCAGATGTCAATCGAACTATCGATTTTTTTAACATTTCAAATCGGGAATACTGTTACAGCAACCTCAGCTATTTAATCTAACAATCAAAAAGCTTTGATTTTGTGGTGAAAACATTTTATAAAAATACTGTATTTTTAATATAATTAACAATACACGAGTTGTTTTCCTAGTTTTAACAATCTGAATATGACCAAAACTAAATCGATAGCAGAAACAGCCTCACCGAAAGCGAAGCTAGATTAAATCCATCGCGACAATTGTAGATTTGGACCGCGTGAAAATCACCATTAACTCTTCTTGCACTAACAACACAGAAATAATGAATCAAAACTTCACTGTTTTAAGTTTTATCCAGTTAACAAAACATTTTAAGGGTTCCAATACGTCGCGTCGCGCTTTCAAACCTTTTTGTCCAAATTATGAAAACAATTTCGAACAAACAACTTCTAAAATGACTGAACTCGTTAACTCATTCCACAATGAGAATTTGTGATTTTGTATGCATTGGTTCCCGGAAACAATATAATAAGTATTAGCAGTCGAAATAAAATATATCCAAATATTGGGCAAAGCTTGAAAAAAAAACATTATTTCGACGTTTTACAAAAAATCAACATCAAAATAACACCACAATAACAGCACAGTTTGAGAACAAGATTAAATTGAAATTTAAATGAACCAATGTAAAATTTAGGCATTGAGCAAAAAAATCCAAGTTACGCAAAATATATGCATTTTTATATAAACGAGACAAGACAGTTTTTTCAATTTTAGTTACAGAAAATTAAATGCAATTCAAATTTTTGTCAGTTTTAAAATATGACAAGCCCGATTATCACAAAAGATTCAAACATCAAATTAGACAAATTTATTTTGGAGTACTACTATAATTGAATTGCATTTGAAAATTTAAATCAATTTTATATTCCATGACAAATACAATAAATATAAATGAAGTTAAGAAAAGGAAAAATTAATACGAAATCATCAATCAATTAGCATCAATTTATAAATGTTCACTAAATGGGCTTCAGTAATTTTTTAAACAAAAACCAAAAAATTAAATTCACAAATCGAATTTAAATACTTTCAAAAATTTACTCAAAACGACACTTATGTTCAGGTTTTATGTTCAAACTTGCACCGTTTTTCACAGAAAACCTGAATTTTATTTAACAAGAGTTATCAACTTCGAAGTTCTTCTCGCAAAAAATTTGAAAAGTTATATAGTCAAAAGACGTTTAATTAACTTCAAATTCGAGTCTGAGGCGTTGTCGAATATTATAAGGAGAATGTTTTGTCGGTTCAAGAGAGCTTTCCAGGGTTTTTTTTACGTCAACCATGAATCAAGATCAATAGTCGTCATCGTCATCTGCATTTAGAACTGAAAATTTATTCTGAAACAATTAAATATCCTTAATTACCTAAGATAAAATTGGGAATTTAAAGCTTAATCGTAATAATTATTAACAACAACGGAAAGACATCTTTTGGAAAAACGACCATTGGAGGATTGTAATGGCATAATGAAACCACGGATACCAAAGAAAAGACTGAAAAGTATATTTTATCGAGTTTCATAGAGCAATTTAATCACTAAAGAGCTCTTTCATTTCCAAATAAATTTTATCGACACTTTAAAACCAACTCAATTTGAAACCAACTAGATCAACAGATATATTTGTTTTATTCCGCTGTGAATTATCATAATTAAAACCAATTTAATGTAACACCAATTTAAGGTAACCAATTTAAGGTCCAAACAAGACTGCTCGTATATGAGGGCAAAGCCCTGATTGTTCCGACTATCCCTAAATTCATATCGAATAGTTTTTGGAAAAAAGAAAATCTTGAAAACCTATAAATTTGGACAATATCAAAGTGTGAAATGTTGAGTCGTATGAAAATTAAACGACCGATTCGATTAGCTAGCCTCAATTCAATTCGGAACAATTTTTTGTGCTGGATAATTCGCCACGCATAAATATATCGCGTTAGGCTCTCAGCAATATGAATAAATTCTTCAAAGCGCGCACAATTTAGTCCAGAACATATCCAATTTGGCCATTCTCAAACTTTTTACATTTAAACTCAGGAAGTCGATATCTTTAATGGGCTATAAAAAACCATACCGAGCATAATTATTCCGTTTTCCTCAAAAGTCGGAACAATTAGTAGGTTTTCGTTTAGTCTCAGATATTTCTTGAGCAAATATCTCCTACTGCATTGAAATCAAACGCTTGTTTGAACTCAGTACTTTTCAAAATTTTTTGATGAAAACGCAAATAACCGCGAAACCAGATCAAGTGTTCAAAACCTGTTATATATAAAGCCAGTCAAAACAAAGTTCGCTCAAAAATCATTGAAAGATAGGGGAATTTAGCTTCTGCTTGTAATTACGAACACAAAAATTTGGGATTTTGTCTCGCCATACGCGTGCGATTAAAAAATGTTATCAATTTCTATCTCTCTCAGATAGAGTAACCAGTGAAAGGAATAATTTGCCTGTAGGTTATCGTCTTTGGTGCTAAAACTGCATATATGTACGTTTATGCACTCAAATTTTTCGTTTTAACTATTATATAATTTTGAAACATCCATTTGAGCTCCATTTTGCGCACCATCTGTTCCACTAAAAAACTAAAGCGAGCTTCAAAAATACACCAAAAATCAAAAGATCGAAGATCAAACCTCTTTGAATATCAATAATATTTTTTATTTCTCACTCTTTTATGATGAACCTAACCCAATTTGAGAAAACTGATTCATAATACATTTTTTTTACAGCGCTAGGAAACCTTAAAACTAAAATCCAGAGTACTTTTTAATTATACGACTTCCCAGTGGAACAAAAAATTTACCCATTGAACCAGTATTCTCAATTCTGGGACCTTTTCAGTGATAAATTCGAAAAACACAATTTATCATCTTAAAGATCGTTTAACTTCCAGATTGAGGATTATGATTGGCACTTCTGTGCAGGAAAAGTGCCAATCAGAAACTGGATCAGGAATTTTTTTTAGTCAGCTGGTAAAATTAATCACCAATTTTGAAAGAAGAAGTAATTCACGTTTTGTCGATCCATTTAAACTGTGATTCGAGAGCGCAATGTTCTTTTCTTTAAATAAACAAGTAATGGAAACGATGGAAGAGCCGCTTCTTCCAGTAAAAATTTACAAGTGAAATTTGCAGTTAAAATACAAAAATCTGAGTGAAGCAAATTATAACAGAGGTGATGCTGAGCTTCGCACAATTTGCGATACAAATGTGATTAAAATTAAACGGAAAAATTTGAAGAAAAAAAACTCGTTATTGTCAATAAAAATTTTTAAATAAAAAGCGGTCTCGAGCAGTTGAGCCACCTCTAGGCCAGATGAGCCGGATGGTTGATTGAACTTGAATTTATAATTACCATGCGGTAACAAAGCCGAAGTTACCTGAGCAGAAATCTTTCATGCCAAAAAAATTCAAACATTCTAACCTAACAAACAAATTTATGTCCCTTTTAACCTCAGAGCATACGCACACAAACGAACTTTTTTCGATCCCCGAATGACGCAATACGAGGCCACTAGGTCGATATAAATTAGGCCGAAACTAAATAACCCGATAAAAAATACGAAAAATGAAAAAAGGACTTTTTGACAAATTGAGACAGCCAGATTTAAAAATAAATTTCGAGACGCTCGGATTTTTAAAATACTAAAACACTTAAAGCATCTACAGTTAAAATTTTTAACAGCATTAAAAAAAAAACGATTCTTAGATTTGGCAATTGCAACATAAACAGAATTTTTTGAACCGAACATTTACTGTTTCAAAAAAACAGGTCCTAGTCAGAATCGAACCCAAACCCGAGACCTTTGCCGTCCCAGGTATAATCGTTACCTCCAAGCTAAGTGTGCAGGCGACACTAAGAAATTTGAATTCATGATGAACCAAGGTACCACAAGTCCAGATGATTCCTGTGGACAAAGTTGTTTACTGGAACAAAGTCTAGTACACGATTGCAGTACCCTCGCTCTACTCAAATGTAATCAGGCAATACATGATCTTGAACGATTTTGTTTTCACTCGTGCCAAATATTACAGAGGTGAAGCTACGCTTCGCAAACACTGGCGAGAACACGATAAAAAAGCAGCTCTATAAAGTGAATTAAGAAAAAGTAGGAATAAGCCTCAAAAAAATAACAATTCGTCTACCTTTCGGATTCGAACCAACTTGAGAGTCTCGCGCACTAGTCACTAACGCTTATCAAATCACAAACACAAGCCATAAATAAAGCAGAGAACAGATGTTATGAAATTTTTCAATGCTACAGTTCAAAATTAGAGCAAAAGTGCAATCAAAAGAGCAGTTTTATTTGCGAGCTGGGCTGGAAAAAAAGAATCTGCGTACAAATACGCTACGCGTACGAGCTGTCTAGTGTAAAGACTTCTGAAAACAAGGGGCAAAAATTAGAAATCCATTATATAAATGTCTTGATATAAACCATTATCAAAAAATTACTTATGAGCAAATGATTTTGACCAAATTGTATATGTTAGCCAAATTTGCTTGGAATTGGGTAAATACCAATTGTGTCACATTAAAAAAAAATTCAGTTAAGTTAATGTGAATTTCAGGGTTCTACTTGGTGACGTTCTACTTGGTCCTTAATTTTTAATTTGAGGGTTCTACTTGATGGGCATTAATGCCTCTATAGAATCCTCGCTGATGAAATAAGTAACGATCAAAATAAACTCACTTCGGGGGAGATTGCATCCAATTGGGTCCCACTGTGGTTAGATTGTGGCGGTGGTCCTGTAGTGTTATTGTTACTGTTGTTACTTCTTTGTGCATGAGGGGGTCGGTAGGCGTTCGATCCCCCGCCTCCGCTACCTTTTCCGATTCCGACGTCCACATGCAGTTTACTGGTAGCTGAAAAAGACCAGACATTGTGAAAAACAATCAATACAATTTTCGACAACTAAAAACTTGCGTGGACAAATAGATGCTAACAAATAAAGTCAAATTAGATTATGAAGTTTTTTTTGAAGCAGCAACTCTCCCAGTTTGTTTCCACTTGTTAATTTCCAAAATTTCAATAGCCAAATATATAAAAATCTGAAAAAATGTGAATATACTATCTGTATTTCGGAAAAACTGAGAATTCAACATAGTCAAACTCACTTTTGTTATCCTCTACCACAACATAAAAATACAGTTTTATAGACTCTTTTCTTCTGTTGGAATTTAAATTGAAGCTTTATAATTGAAATACCCATCTCGCAACTCAGTCACAGTTGTTAAAAGAACTAAATTGTTGTTCTTCTCTAACTATCACAATTTAAAAAAAACTACACTGGCTTGTGTAATGATACTTTTTTTAAAGAAAAAAAAAGCTGTTTTCGAGTTATTTTCAGTTGAAATGTAAACATTGATGCTTTATAAATGACAAAAAAAAGATTTTGCCACTCTGCCGTATTTTTGGTTGATTTTAATCATTGTTTTTGTCTTCTTAAACTCACTGACCTTTTTCCTTTCTGGCGAGAATCTCCTGCTCTCTTTTCATCGTGTCTACTGGCTTGGCTGCCCCGAATATACTGGCAGGTCTCACGTCCGCTTCCTTGGGAACTATAATCTCTGTTGTCTTCCGGCTAGGGGGGTCCAGTTCAAGACGGGGACGTCCCGATGCGCCTCTGGCCGAATCTGATAAAGGAGAAGTATATTTAACTGTTCTGAATATTAAATACTGAGAAACATATCAAGAAATATAGCCGAGAGACAGTTGAGAAAGTGACATTGAACTCAAGTAAAACGTTAAGGACGGTTTGTTTCAGCTTTTTAGTTACGACGAAAAACTTATCACATTAAAGCTCTTCGATTTTCACAAAAACTAATTCGAGCGCTGTTTTTGCATCATTTCCTTTATGAAAAAAATGAAACAAAATGAACGCGACCGAAACAAAGAAAAATTCCTTATTAACACAATGAAAATATTCATAATATTCAAAAGCAGGATAGTCAAAAGAACATCCTGATCTTTTTTAATGAATCAAATATTACTTATTCCCCAAATTCATCAAAAAAATTCAATAAATCTCAATAATTCCGCAGTCAATTGCTCAGAAAAAAACTGCGACTGGATTTTTAAGGGAAAATGACATTTAACACAAAAGCGAAGCGGAGAACCACTTGCGATATACAACACAAACATAAAAAACCAAAAAAAAAGAAATTTTCATGTCTCCATACAAGTTCATTGCAGGCAAACATTCGAAAAGGCATTTGAACTTTAAATCAGCAACAACGCAACAAATTTACGAAAAGAAACAAAGCCTACAATCTTTTGAGCAGACACAAGTTGAGCCGAAAAAGACATGATTTTATTTTTAAAAGTTTGAATTTCCACCTTAAACAACAATTGACAACACCTGCCCCTGCAACTACAATGAAATTTGTTAACAGCACTAAAAAAATCATTGATTTGCCATTTAAGCTAACAATTTTTGAGATGAAACCACTAGAACCTAAAAAATGATTTCTTGATTTTTTAAAAAATATTTCAAGTCCCCCGTTGAAACTAGCATGAACAGCACTTGCACTCGCAACTATAATTGCGAGTGCAAGTTTTTAAAGTCCCACCTTAAATATCAATGAACACGCAGAGGCTAAGCTGCGCTTCGCAAACACTTGCGAGAACAGATCAAAAAGCAGCTCTATCAAGTGACATAAAAGAGTAGACATAAGCTTCGAATTAGCAAAAACTCGGCTATGTGTCGGATTCTAATCTGCGACCTAATAAATTTGAGTCTCACGCGCTAACCACTCAGCCACGGATGCTTAAAACCCCCAAAAACTAACCACCAATAACGTAGCTCTATATGCTAATAAATTGTCAATTCGATGCAGCAAAACTAGCACCAAATACAAAGAGACACAATTTCGCATGTAATAAATTGCAAAGCAAAAAGCCACTTTGTGTATAAATAATGCATTTCTAAAAAATGCGAGATAATTTGAGTAAGAAATTTCTGAAATCGAGTTTTCATTAGTGTAATGTTGTTTGAAATAAATAGCTTCTTTCGGTTCATTTGATGAATTAAAAATGCATCAACTGTGTTAACTTATTACTATTCGAATGTCAAAGCACGTGCTGTCAAAAAGCTGTAAAGGTGCCCAAAATCGGCAAAATATTTGCGACTTCGTTTGGAAAAATAATATTTGCGACTTAAGGTTGTCCCACCTTTAACAACAATGGACAACCCTTGCGCCTGCAACTACAATGAAATTTGCTTACCACACAAGAAAAATCTGTCATTTGGTAACTAAGCCAACAATCTTTGAGCTAAAACAAGTAAACGAAAAAAAAAAACGATTTCTTGATTTTAAAAAAAAAATTTCAAGTCCCCCTTGAAACTAGAATGAGCAGAATTTGCACTCCACAATGAAAGTTGAGCAGAATTTGTAACTACAATGAAAGTTGCTTACAGCAAAAAATCAAAAAAGTAAAAAAGTGGCAACTAAGCCGACATTCTATGAGCAGACACCAACTGACCCGAAAATAAAGGTTTCATGAATTTTTTTTAGAAATCTTTCAAGTCCCCCCTAAAATTAGAATGAACAGCAATTGCACATGCAGCTACAATGAAAACTCTCTACAGCACAAGTGAAATCCATTCTGGCAATTTAGCCGACAAAACGAGCTAACAAACAAAAAAAAACAACAATTCATTTTTCTCGGATTTTTTTCTATCTCCTTAATACTGAAAAAAACAAGCCGCTAATAATTAGCAAAAAATATATACTCCAGTTTGATAACACTTGCTGATCGCAAGCGTAATCAAATACTAGAACAAGGAGTAAACAAACTTCGCAAAAAAATCTACTACTTACCGCTTGTTCTGCTGTTGTAGCTGTCGTATCGATCTCTCTCGTCACTGTAGGGGGGTTTATTCGGAGAGTAAGGTCCCCCTCCACCACGACGCATCCCATCACCTCCCCTTCTGTTATCGTCCCTTCTCTCGTAGTGATCCGAGCGATTGTAACCGCCTCCACCACTACCCCTCCCCCCGCCATAACCCCTGTTGGTATCTCTATAACTGTCTCTGTTGTCGTTGTACCGATCAGACCTTTCTCGATAGCCCCCACCTCGTTCCGGTCCGCCGTAACTGCCGCCTCGACTATTACCGTCCCGAGAACTATTGTAGTCGCGATAACCCCCGCCACCTCGGTTACCGCCGAAGTCATCGCGTCCCGAATCGTTTCGGCGACTGTCGTAACCTCCGCCGCCGCCTAGATTCGATCCACTTCCACTTTCAGTTCGGCGTCTGCTATCGTTTGCTCTCGGAGCAGCAATATCGTTTTGGTACCTTTCGTAGCGCCTTTCGTGTTCATTATTTGTTCCCCTTTCAGGGGGCTCGTTATTATATCTATTTCTACTAGCATTATTATTATATCTATCACTAGATTCATAATCACTGTAACCGCCCCCATTTCTCGGCGTGCCACGATTTGTAACACTATCACTACCTTCTAGTGTATATTTACTTCCTTCAGCTCCGTAACTATCGCCACTTCTTTGAGAGTTAGTCCTGTTACGGTCTGGGTAACTTGAAGGATATCTGTCGTCATTTGTAGAATTGTAAGGAGGCGTTACTTGATCACTACCTCGTGCAACACCTGCAACTCCTCCGTTTTCTTGATTACTCGACCTTGATGATAAGGGTCCACCACTCGTATAATTATCAACGCTTCTATCATAATAATCATCGTCGTTTCTTTCCCGAGTCGGAGGCGCAGGTGCTTCAATGTCGTTGAGCTCTGCAGATCTGTTCATTAGATTTTCATTCGATTTTCCACTTCGCATCGGTGGGGGACTTGCGTCACGGTAGTTTCCATCGCGAGGCGCGGGAGGGGCTCGATCATCGTAGTACCTAGAAACAAAACATTTTCCCCTGAAGATTTCAAATAAGCGTTACTATGTCATCGTGAGAAATTATAGATGAGTTGAAACGAGAAAATATTGTTTCGCTTAGTTCTAGATACTCAAAAAAGTCGTCCGAATCATTTTAAAAAATCGAAGTAGTCTGCCCTTTGGAAAATATCATATCGAAATACCCCGTGCAATTTTTAACCTTGAATTGACTTCAAAATTGGCCAAAGTTCGCTGCCCGAAAAATAACAAACCTATCATCTCTCCGCGAGGATTCCTGGTCGTAATCTGATCTAAAACTGTCGCCTCGTTCTCTTCTGTTTCTGCTTTCGTATCCACTCCCATATACATCTCCGTTCCTGTTGTTCCGTGGAGCACTGCTGCTGTCGTTGTAATATCTGTCCGAGTTATCGCCTGAGTTATGGCCCCGTCTTCGACTGTCATAACTGTCATTGTATCTATCCAAAAAGCAAACAAGTTTTTTTTTATAAATTGTTACTTATTTTTCACCATTTTGAATAAAACCAGTAAAATGTAATTTGAACAATAACTTACAAAATTACGCACCTGTCATGTTAAACTAGCATGTTTTTTTACCCTCCTGCATGAAACAGTTTTTTTTTTCATACTAAAGCACAACTTCAACTCATCTTGTATACACAGAGGCGAAGCGGGATTTCGCACCATTTGGGACAAATTTCAAAAAAAGCCACCAGACAGTTGGAAAAGCATTGATAAAAAAATACAGAAATATCGAATTTCCAGAAGAAAACTTACTAATTTAGAGCTCATTAAATTTCCATCGTCTTTATACTTGATCGTTCTGATAAAAGTGGATCAATAGATTATTTTTTAATTCGCTGGTAATTACAGAAAAAAATTCGACTTTGAAAGTGAACTGATCCAAGTTAGTTTTAGGCCATTTTTTATTGGAGAGCGGAAATATCCTGATCATGACCGGAAATAAAATGTTCATCAAAAAACAACTTCTATCATAAAATGAAAAACTTAAAAATATATAACTTGAAAACTTTCAAAACAATTTTCGGATTTTTCACATAAACCAACGTCTAAGAAAGGCATAAAATATAAACTATTCAGGTGCAAGACAGAAGACACAATGTGAAAACAAAAGGGATTATAATCGATTAAAATCGAATATAATCGATTATATTGTATTTTATGGGTTCAACATATGAATAAAAAAATGGGAGAAAAATAATCAATTATAATAAAAAATAATCGATTTTAATTGGATCAAAAAATGATGGATTAAAAATCGATTTTAATCGATTACCATAGCCAACTGACTGTTGGCAAAGAGTAATGCACGCAAGTAAACAGAAAAAAAACCGCTGACTTTGTTAAAATCTCAATTTTCGAACTTCAAAGAAAAAAATAGATGCCCTTCAAGCTCTTTGAATTTCTAGAGCAAATTATGATTGGCGCGTTTTTGATAACATTAACCCAACTTGAGAAAACTGGATCAATAAATAAAGTTTTCAACCCGCTGAAAATCTAAAAATTATATTCCATTTTCGAAACCAGAAATCGTTCACATGTTTTCGCATTATTTCCACGTTCGTATTTGGAGAGTGCTATTTTCATAAATTTCAGCAGATGAATTTCAATTGAACTCAAAATGTGCATATACAATGCTGATTTAAATTAAACGGACAAAACGCGTTAAACTTGGAAATTAAAACGCGTTTTTCTCCAATTGGGTTGAGTTTCGGAGAAGTTTTATGAATACAAACTTGCTTAAAATTTTAGCAGAATTAATATGGTGTAATTTGTTTTCCGAAATTCGGGCCCGAAATTTTACCCCAAAAATGGGTCATTTTGGCTTTTCTTAGGTCATCAAAAATTACGCCGAAAGTACCCAGTCAATCACAGACATATTTATATCATAGTGCGCCCCTTACGTAACCCAACAAACTTTAAGAAGGAAATAATCTCCAAAAAAATTGTTTAAAAATTGTTTTTAAATAAAAAGTTGGTATTTTATATAGTAAAAATGACCTTTTTTTGTCTATCAAACAAAAATATATTAACATATACAATGTTTTGGAGAATATATCCTTCTTAAAGTTTGTTGTGCTACGTAAGGGGCTCACTTTGATATAATTGAGTCTGTTATCGACTGGGTACTTTTGGCGTAATTTTTGATTAACTAAGAAAAACCAAAATGACCCATATTTGGGGTAAAACTTTGAGCGCGAATTTTGCAAAAACAAATTTCACCATATTGATTCTGCTGAAATTTTAAGCAAGTTTTGTCTTCATGAGTTTTCACTTAAGCTCAACCCAATTTG
The DNA here is from genome assembly GCF_963678635.1 of Symsagittifera roscoffensis. NCBI lineage: Eukaryota > Metazoa > Xenacoelomorpha > Acoela > Convolutidae > Symsagittifera > Symsagittifera roscoffensis. The sequence continues at coordinate 14,269,382 of NC_087071.1, forward strand.
AGAAAAACGCGTTTTAAATTTCAAGTTTAACGCGTTTTGTCCGGTTAATTTAAATCAGCACTGTAGACCAAAGTGCATTAAATGCATTAACATGGATGAATGCACATCTGTTGTTATTAGAGCATTTTAAGAATTTTTCCTGAAAAAAAAGAAACAAAAAATCTCCAAGACCTATATAAGAGTCGTCACTACATCCATTAATCCTGAAAATGTACTATAGTTGATTATAAGCCTATAACTGCCTTCACTTAGTTCATTGACACGTAACGATATAGTATGGCTGTCGAAGCCAGAAGTAACTTGATGTCAAAGCCAATATAATAAAAGTCAAAATACGGTTTAAGCTAACAAAAACATTGATCAGGAAAATTTTCCAATTTGGTGTTTGTAACTTCACAAAAACAAACTTCGAACCAAATAGTTATTTAAAGTAGAAAAAAAATTCTCCAAAAAGGTATGTTGCAGTAAATTTGAAAGATTTGGACGTCCGAGACCCTCAAGAGAAGAATCCTGAGAACTAAAACTTTACGGGTAAAAATCTAATACCCAATTGCAATCAACACACTTGCTTATGAGTAAAATATGGTACAATTGTTCAGAGGGTCCAAACTTTCATCGCCCTACCCCCTAAAATTTAACGTTGGAGTAGGAGGCAATATGCAAAATATTCTTATTGTTTTCAAAAAATGTCATTGGTTTCCTCCCTAAATTGATTAAGAGGGCAGATAGTTCACGTGGTTGTGTTTCTGACCTTGCAGGATCTTCAGGTACTCTTCTGTCGTATCTCTCGTAGCCGCCGCCCCCTCCTCGGGAGTCCCTGCTGTCGTAGTTGTTGCGAGAGCTGTCGAACCGAGATGAGTTGTTTCTGTTGTCACGGTCATTGGAATACCTAAATAGACAGTCAAACATTAATGCCTTGTTAATATGTTAATACCCAACAGAAAATTTTTTTTAAAACTAGTTTTCGAAATTTAAAGCAATAAATTGATGCCCTATTTTTTCGTAACATTTACACTTTTGCTGTTCGATAGTGGAATTTCCCTTCCTTTTAAGAAAGGAAATGAACTGCAACAAAAAAGTCTGCGAAAAAGAAACTGAGCTTCAGGTAATTGAGGACTTTTTCCAAAAAAAAGCAAGAAAAACAGATCAGCACCTATATGAGAGTCTGCACTACGTTCATCGAATCGTTATAACAATACGTAAGAAAACTAATGGTATCTTAAAAAACCAATTTCAAAAATTGTCTCTTCGAAATATTAAACACTAGCACTAATTTAACCCTTCATAATTTTGAACTCACGGTGTTTTCTTGTTATTTCATTAATACTACTATGAAATCATTCACAACGCTGGTGTTCACCAAAGATCGGTTTACCAGTAAATGATTTAGGACGAGTACCACTTCTATGACAAAGATGGTCACATATTTTTCCTTTCAATAGCGACGTGAATCTTCTGAAAATGAATGACGTGCGCAAATGACTGCACCGAATTTGTGCCGAACTTAGTCTCTAAATGAATGAAGCTAAAAGCAAGTGTTATTGTCTTCATGAAAAACAGCAAGATGTCGACGGAGAAATCTATCAATATCATGGGAGAAATCTATCAATATCATGGGAGAGTGTCTTTTCAATAGAGATAAAAATTGAATCATTGGGCTTCTAAATAGATTGAAATTTGACGTTTGCATACCAAATTGACAATTTGTGCCGTTCTATTTACATACAACTTCAAAAACTCGATTCAGTTAAGCCATTAACATGCTGTTATACACAGTTTTATACTAACTTGGATTATGCCAAATCGTTGACATGGAACGTCAGCAAAAACTTGATGCTGAAGCTAGCTCGTGCACGCCATAGTGCCAATTAGTTATGCTTGTTGTCTTAGCAAAGGTACCTGCGCGACCGATTTCATGAACAGTTTACATTGGTTTCCTTTTGGGGCACGAATCAAACCTTAATGTTTCAGCTTAATGCACGAAGTTTTATTGGTAATCGAAGCCAGTCAAACTTGGAAGGGCAAGGAATTTCAACGTAGAGGCAAAGCTGTGCTTCGCAAACAAACGAGAAAACGACAAAAGCTAGAGAAAAGAATAAGTAAAAATAAGCCTTGGAAATAATCTTTCGCTGTGACAGATTCAAACCTACGACCAGGAGATTTGGAGTCGCACGTCCTAGATCTTCGGCACGGGTGCTCAAAGTTAACTCACCTCAGCCACCAAAAAGTCAGCCACAACTGCTAATAAATTGCCAATGCTAAACAGCAAAAATCGCACCAAATTAAATAGACGCAACTTTTGATGTATTAATTAGGAGTATAATTAACTGAAGGTTTCCACACTCACTTTGCATGTAATAAATTGAGTTTTTATTATTGCACTGTTCTTTGAAACAAATAGCTTTTTTGGTTCATTTGATGAATCAAAATGGATTAACTTATGCCAAGTTATTACTAATTGATTACACTGCCGAAGCAGCTTCCTCCACAAGTGCCAACAAAAGTAGCACTAAAACTAACGACTTCTTGAACTAAACCGGAAAAAAAAACAAATCCGGCAAACTCTGCTTTGATTCGTATGGAGCAATACTAAAACGAAAAGCCAGAATTTGTGCGGGAAACGGGAATCCAAAAAAGTGCAAAAAAACATCGATTTAGTGCTCACTATTAACTAAAGGATAACCATTATGCTTCATTCTGCTATTGAATATTTAACACAGAGGCGACGTTGCGCTTCGGATACACAAGCAAAAATACGACCAATAACGGTACTGCGAAAAACTGAGTGAGTGAAACTTTGAGTCATAAAACTTTCTTAAATGACACACTCCAATTATGAGTCTACAAAATTGCTAAGTAACGCCAGCCAATTATGACGCATAAGCAGCACCAGTCAATTTGAAAAAAAATTACCAACTAACATGCCTCAATTTATAGAGCGGACGCATTTTAACTAATATACAAAAAAGTCCATTAAAAGCATTCGACCCTGCCCGGGTTCGAACCCTTTTCTTTTGTTCCTGGTATCCTTCCCTACCTCTACGCTACAGATCAATGATACCTTGAATCTTAAGTGCTATTTGCATTATAATCTTCTGTGTTAATATCCTTAGCATTGGTCGCACTTAATAGCTGGTTTTTGATCAAAATGAACGCTTTTAAAATGAACACATTTTGTCGCAACAATATTTGCGTCGCAACAATATTTGCGACTTAGGTTGAAAAAATGCAAGTTCATACTATAACACAATCTTTGCTTGTGTAAATAATGGCTCAACCCTCAATAGAATTATTGTTATTACTATTAATTAGTCATGAAACAATTTGCAAAAAAATACTTTCACTATCAATTTATCGGAACAGGGAACAAAAATTCAAAGGAATCGACGCTCTAATACGATAGGTCGTTTACAATACACAAATAAAAACCTCGGAAAAACAAATTTTGCTAGATTATTCTAACAATTTACACAATGAAAATGTACTGACCTGTCGTTGGAATAATTAGACAATGCTGGGGGTCTGTAGGCTGAGGAAGAGGTGTTATTGTTGCTACTGTTGTGATTGGCTGCAGTGTCTCTGTCTCCTCCCCGTCTGATTGGGGGGACATATCTGTTGCTGTCACTGCCTCCCCCACCACCACCACCGTCCCGGTCGAAGTTGTCGCGACCTCCTCTGTCTGAAAAGCGACATGACACAATTCATAGCTTACTAATTGTTCAGACCACTGAAAGTGTCGAAACGCTTGCCTTCCGAAATGTTTTAGTTTTTTTTTACTTTTTCAACACAAAAAGGAACCTCAAATAACCATCAAAAATCTACATCATATGAAAGCCTTTTCAGTCATGAGTCGAATACCATTAGATTTTTTTTCAATTTCTCAGTATTAGAAAAATTGGGATCGCGAAATTCATTTCGAGCGAGTAGGTGCTTCAAAAGGACGAGCCGTGAAAACTTAGTTTTCCTCCAAAAATTTAGCTTCTAAAGCTTCATTTAGCGCTTTTTTGGGAAGAAAAATCAAACATACTGCATCAAACTTTCTTTTTGAACAATTTTTTGAAATTTCTTTTGTTTTTCCAGTTTTTTAAGTTAGCTATTGCTACACTGAAGTCAATTGTTCCAGTAATTCCTCCTCATAATTTTTTATAGAGTTTTAGGTTTAAAAACGGATCACGTTAACATCCCTCCCCTCTGAAAATTAGGGACTTCAAGCCGAATAATTCCTTATAAAGTCGTGAAATATAAACAATTTGAAAACTTTTTTGAAGAATTTCTGAATTTCATGATCTTTCTTCACTAGTTATTGGCGTTTGCTTATAATTTAAGCCTCCAAATGATGTTCCGGAAAGTTGAAAAGTAAAACATGGTTGAAGGCATTTTTCATGTTAATAACTTATGCATTTCAAAAACCGGCTGATGTTATTAACGGATGCGAATCACAAGTGGTGCATTGTCATGAATAACGCTTATTATGGACTTAACTTGCCAAAATTTTAGAAAAGCAACATTTTGCAGATGATAAAATAGCGTTTTGGGGTGCTTGTAAAGTTTTAATTTCGACTTGAAGTCCCTTCGGCTTGAGGCCCCGTCGGCTTGTTGTCCTAGACCCCCTCGAACTAAACCAAGTTACGATCTTCCTCCCCAACATTTAATTTGGAATAAAATAGCGCAGCGCTGCTCGTAAAACGCTTGATTCTGATTGGCTGAAAAATCCAGCTTTGAAGAAAATTAACATCCTCCCCCGTAAATCGCTTTATGAATGAGAATGTTAACTAGGTAAAAAAATATTTGTGCATACCAATTCTTTCTCTTCAAAAATAGGTTAAATTCTCACCTTGATAAGATGCCCGGTCGCTGGTTGGTTTTCTGAAGTCCTGTCCTCTGGTCCAACTGTCATCCGGTATATCGGCCGGGGGAGCACCAGAGAGTGGATTGTCTGACCTTTGACCTCTACCGCCGTAAGTGTCTCTGTCTCTGTCTGAGTTGTTCATTCTGTCTCTGTCGTTTCTACTTCGGCCTTGACTGGTTGACACTTCAACACGTATTGTGCGCCCCAACATATTCTATACAAACGATTAGAATTGTAAAGCTGTTCAATATTAAATGTATTTCACCTGGTTTTTAAACTTGAACTAATTTATATGTTTTCTTTATATTCGAGTAAGTAGATCCCTATCATGCAAAAATGAACAAAAATAAAAGAAAACGAATGGCTCTGACAAACTTTAAGACGCTTTTTTGAATAGCTTAAACAAAATAAGTTGAAGCAGTACGAACCTATCCCGCAAAGCTTAAGTCATTTGGTACCTTTGTTCAATTGAACGAACAGTAATCATTGAGTAATGTAATTAACTCATCATCAACTTATTCTTATAACTTTTAATAGATTGTCAACTTATGATTTGAAGTTTGGGATAAAATACTTGCTAATGCGGTAGGCTTGCAATGGAAATTTTTTGTGCCTTTTTCATTTTCTATTACGTCTAATTTCATGTCCAATGACATTTACACAAAAAATTTTGATGGATGTTACGAATAATCTTGATAGAAAAATAAATTCTTCTTTTAATAATTCTTTCTTCCTTTTTTCTTTCTTTCGGCTTGTTTTTCTCTGAAAAACTTAAATAAGTAATGACTCACTGATGCGTGAAGGTGAAGTGCTTGTACGAGACTCTCCCGTGCGAAGAACTCGATATTGGCGGATCCCTTGAAGTTGCCGTCTTCATTGTTGATCATGTAAATGCTTTTGATCTAAAATTAAAAACAAATAGTTTGATAAGTGCCAATAAATTGAGGGACACCAAAAGGATAGTTTTCGAAATAGAAAGAAAAATTTAAAAAACCTTGAAGCTTTTTGAATATATTTTTGGTGTTGAAATTAGACCAATTGGAGAAACGGAGGCGAATCGAAGCTTCGCACCAATCGCGATACAAAGCAAACATAGCATAACACCACCAACTGTTTAAACTAAAGAGACAACAGACGCAGGAAAAAATTTCAAAAATAATTTTGTCTTAAACTTTTTACGTCTCCCTCAAATGAGGTCGGTCAGCCTATAAAATCTAAGCCGAAACCTTTCAAGCCGAAAAAAGAGAAAGTATAACAAGAAAATTATTTCACTGAAATCGGATTATAAGTATTTACAACCAACATGAACAAAAAACTATTTTCGATATTTTCTAAATTTGTGCAAGTAACGAATACAGATTTGGAAATGACAACCGATTTGAATCATCCTGCGAACAATTTTATTTACGGAAAAAAGTATGGTAACCGGGTAACGTCGTTCACGTTTTTTTTCCAGTAATTGATTTTTCGTTCTCGAAAACCGCAAGTTCCTTGTCATTTAGCAAATGAATTTGGAGTAAACTTAAAAACAATCCAGAACAAAAACCGACAAAAATCCAATTAGAGCTTGACGATTTAGGATTTTGAAAACGAAACGAAACAAAAAAACCCACACAAACTTAAGAAGTCTCTTCTCTTCATTCAATTAGTCGTTATTATCATGAGTAGCACAGTGTTTCGTTCAATCCAATGATTATTTATTACTGTTTGAACGAAGCTATAGCAAGTCTTTTCTTAATATATCGTTTTTATTACTTAAAATTATTGCTCTTTTTAAATGGATTAGAAATAGGTCGCAAGATACAGTATGTGGAAGAGATAATTCAAATTATGTGGAAGAGGGAAGAGTAAATATTATTGTTTGTTTTTCTCGAATCAAGTGGAAATTTACTATTGATACAAAGAAAAAACTGGACAAGTATTATGTCAAGAATTTATTCCATCTATGCAACTAAATAACGCGATAAACAATATTCTTTTAAATTTTAATATTGAGACATATTTCACGTTCCTCTTTCACAATTTACTGACATCGGGATAAGATCACGATATCACCTTATTTTTTCCAAATTTGATGAAATAATTTTACCAAAAAATCAGGACATCGAAAATAAATACTCTCGAAAGGTTAAGCCAAAAACTTAACTTTCGTTTCATAGCTCCTGAAAATTAGAGTTTAAACAGAGGCGAAGCTGCGCTTCACAAACACTAGCGAGAACACGACAAAAAGCAGCTCTTTATAAAGTGCAGTAAGAAAAAGTAGAAATAAGCCTCGAATTAGCAAACAATTTGGATACGTCTCAGATTCAAACCTACGACCTACTCCGATCTAGAGATTATGAACCTCACGCACTAACCACTCAGTCAGGACGCTTAAATGATGACAAACACAAGCCACATAAAACAAAAACAGATGCCATGCAATTTCCGATGCTACAGTGAAATTTTCATTTAAGTGAACACTTTCAATGAACACTTTTTTGAGAGTTAGGTTACAAAAAAAGAGGTACGTAGTAATACGCTACGCTAATCGCAAGTGTAAATATAGAATAAACAAAGCCAACAAAAAGTTAGACAAGAGTCCATGCACGCAAGTAAAAAGAAAAAAAAACACTTATTTGTTCCATGAAAAAATCCCAAATTTCAAAGAAAACAATAGACGGCCTTAAATCTCTTTGAATTTTTAGAAGAATGTTGACTTTTTTGAAAAAACTAACCCAACTCGATCAATAGCTAAACTTTTTCACAGGGAAACTGATAATTATAATCCATTTTCGAAATTAGAAGTTGATCACATTTTTCGTGAACTTAAAACTTTTAAAAACTCTTAATGACCCCTCAAAACTAATGAAAACAGTTATAACTATTCGCAACTCACGTCGTCTCCGAAGTGTTGCTTCAAGTCTTCTCTGGTTGCATTGTACGACACATTGGTCACGAATGCCTTGTAGGGGGGCTCATCTGGCACTTTGGAGAAGTCTGGACCCTCTCCAAGATTCACTCCCCCTCCCCCTCTTGTGAAGTTACTGTTGGGGGATCTGTCTCTACGCTCCCACGAGGGTCCTGCAATGCAATTCAACATTTAGAAAAACAGCTGTTAGAAAAGAGTTGTTAGAAAAACAAAAGAATAAATTTTTAAAAAGCTTTAAAATTAGTGAGTTTCGGACAGACTCGTTCAGTAAGTTTCGGACAGACCGTATTTTTTACTCACTCTCTCCCCCTCTACGCTCCCACGAGGGTCCTGCAATGCAATTCAACGGCTCTTTTTCCTACCCCCCTCCCCCACCTGCAATTTTTTACATGTAAATTTGTTGACGACATTATCCGATTGTTATGAAAATTTACATTCAATAAGGCCACGACAAACATATTTGGTCTTCATACTCAACCTCGTAAAACCACTCGTTACACTAATATATTGAAGCTCGTGTGAGGTGGGGGGGGGGGGGGGGAGGAAAAAGAGCCAATTCAACATTTAAGATTTGTTAGAAAAACGAAAGAATAAATTTTTTAAAAGCTTTAAAATTAGTCAGTTTCGGACAGACCGTTTTAACGACTTTGATTGGTCAAAAAGTTCGGAACGTTTGATTTGCTGCGATGAGATAAGCTCCCTGTCGATTGCATTGATAATAAACTTTCTCCTCAACTTATTCTGTAAAAGTCTACCTAATGGGACGTCTCGAGGGGCCTTAGGGCCCGTGAGCTCGATCCCTGCGAGTATCTAAATCTAATGACTGCATAAATGTGCTCACTAAATAATTCGAACTTCAAACTATTTTTTACTCACTCTCTCCCCCTCTGGCATCGAACGGCTCATCCGCCCATGATCCCATGCCCCCACCCAGTCCAGCTGCCACATTGGGAGCAAGAGAGATGGCATTCACCTATAGAATATACACACCAAAATTTGTAAACCATGAAGCAATGTAGAGAAGTGGCGGAGAACTTCGCCTGACAGATGAAAGGTCCGTGGTTCGAGCCCCACAATATGCGGTCGCTGCGCCTGAGGATTAAGCAACATTCTCAGCCCAGCAAGTAGCCAAAAAAAATTGCATGTAATTACTTGCCAGTGGCAGAAAAGTGGTTTTTCTGTAAGAGTTGAGATAAACAGCTCGTACGCTGTTCCTTTAACTCGGGGTGCAATGAAATATTTTCAACTTATTCAGATCAAAAGCAGGAAAATCCGGATTCTTATCGCGAAAAAGATAAGAAGATCATATGACTGAAATCAATTGGTTGGAAACAGTAAAATTCAGCATTGAATGAAAGTTAGGAATAGACCGTGAGCTAACTCAAAATGCACACCTTCAAAAACAACATGTGGAAATTATGAACTGATGAATTTAGACTCAGTGAGAGTTCGTCTCAAATCAAAATCATAGCTAACAGAGGGTTGAAAACGTGTAGAAGAACACGGAAACAGCAAAAAAATGATTAAAAATTTTTGGACATTTCTGAACTTTGGGATTTTGCAAAAAATATATATCATGTTAAAGCAATTTGAGAATACTTTTTATAATTGGCACTTTTTTTTAAACACTTGATAAAATTACCCATAATTTAAACTTGATCAGGTATACATTACTAACACTCCTTCCAGGTAAATGACGTTTTTAACGCTATTAACTGCTATGAACATAATTAACAGGGGGTGTTAAAAACAATACAACCCTGCACTTGATAATAAAATCGTTACCTGTTCTGGAGCAGTTTTGGCAATGAACTCATCAAGACTGATGGTATTTGACTGTTTGCTCTTTCCCTTTTTACCAGGCATCAGGGAAAAGATCACAAGTTATCTGAAAAGATCATACGAATTAATGCAAACAACAGGCCTCACAAATACCATTCTATGGACACACAGAATTAAAAAAAAACACATGTACACTTCAACAAAATTTGTTTAAATTTAACATGCTTTTAGCTCTTCATAACACGCCTGACAAACCCTTAATGAGGAGGAATCGAAATTTTATTTCAATCACATCTAACAGATACGTTCAACGCTCAATTTGAATTTTCAAACCTTTAAATTAAAAAACGCTCCGAATTAATATAAGCCATAGATAGAATTGATAGCAAAAAGGGTCGAGCAAATCATTAAGAACTTATCCAAAAGCGGTTAATATGAAGTAGAGATAAGCTTCCGTCCTGCCGAACTCGAACAGATTATAAGACCGCGAAAACTATGACATCTTTACAAGGTCTCGGCACTCAACCGTATTTTTCAGACAGAAACACGAAATACAAATGCAAACTTTACAGATAAGTGACGATAATGTATCTCTGATATGGATGTCTAATTTGGAAAATGGAAAGGGCAAGGTCACAGATTTTGTGAGATATTAGTGACATTTATCCCAAAAAGTAGCACCCACAGGTAAAACAAATATAGCCAACAGACAGCCATGAGAGGGCGTTCAACAGTGCCGATGTTCCGTAGCAGTATTTAGACAACCGCGTATTCCTACTCGTCAGTAAGCAGACAAATGCTGTTTCAACCAATCAAAATCGAGACAAGGAAGAAATTAATAAACAATAAATATTTATTTCGAAAGTTCGCTTTCCCATCTCGATTCTGATTGGTTAATACTGTATTTGTCTGCTTGCTGACGAGTATCAATACGCGGTTGTCTAAATACAGACCGCGTTCCAGTGCCGAAGTACAGCAGTGCCGAAAAAGGCGGGAAAACTTCAGAATAATTTAAACGCATTTTCTACAGAGCGGGAAATTACTGACGCTAATTATCAAAAAAAAATCACTCCAATTTTGACGCCAAAAGGTCTGCAACTGCAAATTAAACAATTATTTTGGCGCCAAAACGTCTAAATTGCAAACTTTTCCGCTCAATCATTAAGTGTCTTTTAAGATTGTATATGTTCGCCGTTTAATTTTTGATTGCCCCACTTAATTTGTTGAAATTTGTTGATATTTTCGGCACTGTTGAACTAATTTTTTTCGGCACTGTTGTACTCCGGCACTGTTGTACTGCTCCGTCCATGAAAGCAAGGATAGAGAAACAAAACAAGACTAATTTTTTGAAAAAGTCGACTTTGAAATTTAAAAAAAAAGACCTTAAGGGTCTTTGACTTTCAAAAAAAAAATTCAAGATTGGCCCCTTTTTTGATCAAAAAAATAACCCAGCTTGAGAAAACTGGTTTATTTAATTCAGTTTATATTCAGCTGGGAAATCTGAAAAATAAATTCCTATTTGTTTTCTCATTTTACTGTAGTTTTTTTTAGGGTGATTGAATTAGGTTTAATGCATTGGAAAATGATACGTATTAATAAATCAAACAACGTACAAGATTGGAAAATGAGTTATATTGGAAATCGAGCTCTATTTAATCCTATAAAAACTCAACATGATACGTTTGAGAGTGAAAAAATTTAAGCCGTTTTATTGAAAACCAACCACTCGCCTTAATTGAGGGAAAGCGGTTGCTGTACAAGCACAGAGTTTCGCCCATAACATTTTTAATTTTTTATGGTTCGTGATGTGATGAGAAACTTTCTCGCTCAAAATCATTAAGTGTCACTTAAGATTGTAAAAGTTTGTCGTTTAATTTTTGATTAAAATTTTTTCATTTTATTCCAAAGAACGCGCTAAAAGAAACTTCTAAAACTTATTTTACTGGAGTAAACCTGGGTTTTCAAGGCTTGCACAAAAGCTTATCACCCTATTATAAGTCTGCTCGCTTGCTTTGTTTTGTCGAAATCAGAGTCAAAAAACAAATAAATCTATCACCCAGTTAGTCAAACATGATGTACCACAAGGATCCACGTTAAGTCCTCTTTTATTCATTCTCTTCGTTAATGATATTGTTTGTAACAATGACCAGTCAAAATTAAATTTCTACGGTAATGATACTGCAGTACAGACTATAGTACAGAAAAAACATAAGAGAAAAATTATCAAAAAGCTCTGAATGGTGTCACTAATTGGGTAGATGACAATTAAATAACACTGAACACAGACAAAACAAAAACAATGTTCTTCTCAAGAAAAAAAGCAGTAAAAAATCAAAAGTAGAAATTAGAAAAAAGTACTGAGCAATCAAGTAATTTTAGATATCTGGTATTTTACTGTGATGAAAAATTAGGCAAGGAATGACATGTAAACAAGGTCCAAAATAGGTTAAACCAATTTTGTGGGATGTTATCTTACTTATTAAGCGTTAAAACAAATCAATTGATAAAAGTGTACGAAACAGGCAGGGCGATACTTGTTTATGCTGCTAAAGATAAGCAAATTAAATTGATTGGAAATACTATTAATTGTTTATAAGAATATTGCTATTTCAAGAAATGCAATCAATCAATTAAACAAGTTAGCAATCAAAAACTACTTCATACCGTTAAGGAAATCCCATTTTATGAACTACTGAAATTATTAGGTAGTGTTGAGAAAAGAATGCCCTTCAGAATTCATAATTTTCAGAATTCATAAATAATTATATCAGCCATGCTGAAATTATTAAAATCAAAACACAGAAGCTGAAAACTCAAAAAAAATATCATTGGTTGCAATAAGCATTCGAAATTTTCATTTTGGGCTAGGATATGAAGACTTTTCATTTGTATGTCCTCCTATAGCTCAGATTTTCCAAGTTTTTTTTACAACACGCTAATCATACTGAGTTGGACAGGTGCAACCACATATTTTTAGATAATAACCTTTAAGGTACTGATGAACAAATTAATGCATATTTCAAAAACACTCCAAGCAGCTATGCCTAATTTTTTGCTCGATTCAAAATATTATATTAAACTAAAATCTGAATTATATTTTAAAATTTGCATACATATATAAAAGTAAACAATTTTTATTTACTATTTCCATTTATTAAACTTTAATCAACCCAATGACATCCAGAAGAAAAACTGGTTTGTAAATCAATATACACATCAAATAATATAAAATAAGTAAAAGTAAAATAAAATTGTGTATAAAAATTGTAAAACTTCTACAAAAATTTTTTTTTTGTAAATGAAATTCTGTATAAAAATTGTAAGATTTTAACACAAAAATTTGAAATTGGCTATACGCAAGTCACCTGAAAACAGAAAATGTGTCTATGGCGCTCTACTAAAATGAGCTGCATTTTGTAAAAAGAAAACATCAAAAGTGAAGAAATGTTAGATTTTTTGGAAACAATTTATTATATTCTTATTTTTAAATCAATTTTTCTCGACATTGGGAATACTGAAAAGGTTTGAATATTCGAATCAGCACTGAAAATGTTTTTATATGATATGTCGCTTGACCCATTCCGATGACTATTTGTGTTACCAGACTAAAAACACATCCGAAGACAAAGTCCTCCCCCTCCCCACTTAGTGGTCGGACCAAAACGTGGCTTCACTTCGTTCAATGAAACAAATGAGACCGATGACAAACAATTAGATGTGTTAGGAGCGACAAAAAAACAATCACTTGATAGAAACTACTTAATGAAACTTCTGAGAGCTCTACCAATTTCAACTTGTACGATCGACACTTTTTGGATAAAGCTATCCCAGGTCTGGAAATCCGGATTACCATGCTATTTTTTTGAGAAATCTAAATCAAGAAAACCTCACTTTGTTTTCTAGCTGAAACGAGCTTTTCTGAACAACCGAAGAAATTTCTTTCCAGACTCTATTTACACTTTTTTTTTACAGATTAACAAGTACATCTATAGAAGCTTAACCACAAATGTATCATCAAATATCAGACCACTAGTATCCAAACCGCCGAAAACTACGAACTTCGTAATATCTAATTCTTCTTTCGAAATACTTTTCAAATCGCTTTTCTCAACTGGATACGTTTTCGAATCCTCCAAATTCGACTTAGCAGCAGACGTTTGCGTATTATCTCCGTTTTCATTTGGCTCATTTGTATCGTCGGTCGAATCGCCTGTCGGCCTAGTTACCTGTTCGGCTAACTGTCCTGTAACGTCTAGTATTGTTGGTCCTTTTGACTGCTCGTTTTCTTTATTCTCGTCGGCTGTTCGATTAGCAGAACTTGTGCTTTCGGTCGAAGACGGTTCATAACATTTCAAACATTTATCCGGCAACGGTAGTATACAATGACCTAATCTATTACCTGGCAAAGGTCCATTTATATTTACTAATTGCCACTTGAAATTAGAAGTATTTAGTATGTACATGTCTTGCAACGAACCTCCAGCGTCTAAACAAAGTCCTCCGTTTATTATAATTTTCTCGCCAACGACACAACTAGCGTGGGCTGCTCTAGGGCAAGGCAAAGACCCTTTCGGCTTCATTTTCTGCCACGATTCTGAAGTCAAGTCGTATACAAAAACATCCGAGTAAAATTGCCCGGCGTTCATGCCTCCAAAGCAAACTAATTTATCGTTCAGAAGTGATAAAGAATGACCTTGTCTAGGAGTCGGCACAACTCCTGCGTTTTTCAACTTTTTCCACTCCATTTCTTTAACCGACAAGCAGTACACGTTAACATCATCTGTTGCTTTTGACGTTTCCAAACCCCCTCCAAAAACAAAAAATTTGTCGCCATCACACGCACTCGTTGAGCTAAATGTTCTAGGAGAGGGTTTTGGGCCTGAAGTTTCAACTATTTTTGCTTCTAGTGGCAGTTTTCTAAGATTAACTGAAATTAGATCGTTCGAATTTCCCGTTTCTGTGCAACCCGCAAATAAGAAAACAGACTCTGGGTCGAAATTAGAGGTTAGCATTGTGTGTTCGTATCGTCCAATTAGATTTTTGATGGAATATTTTTTCCATTTGTTTTGTCGGAAATCGAATTCGACCAAATCTGTAAGAAATTTACGAAATTCAAGCAAAATCACCTACGATATTTGATTTGCCCGCAGAATTTCACAAAAAAATGATTTAAAGACAATTTTGAAAATTCGTATGCGTTCAATTCTACTACGAAAACCATCACTTGCACTATGAAAACATCTTTTTTTTTTTAAAAAAACTCCTTCAGAAAGGATAGTCATTTCTTCATTCTGATACACCCAAAAAAAGAATCCGATCAGTCAAAAACGGTCAAATAAATTCTAATAATTCACCTAGAAAAAAATCGCAATTATTTTTGCAGTTCAAATTTATGGCTAGCTGAACTAACAACAAGGATAGCCGGTTATTGTGCAAGTAGCCTAGAATGTTCCGACCAGTCTTCAAAAAAATTACACGTCAAGCTTTTTTTTCAATTTAGTTTTTCTGCGTGAGGTGATAAAAAATAATCCTGTAAAACTATTTTAGGCATGTTTGAAACTTATAGTAACACAGGCAAATAAGACGCAAACATTTTCTAGAAAATTGGCTAGAAAAACAAAAACAAAAAAATCAAAAGACTTTAAAAAAAATTTTCATTTTTTTTTGCAGAAAATTTGCCAATTATTTCGAAGACTTTGATTCTCAGATTGGAGCTAAAAAAAACTCAAACAATTATTTTACTTGCTTAAAATTAAGTTTTTAGGGCTTCAATTTTAAATTTCTTCTAATTAAGTTGTAGTAAGCCTGCTCGCTTGCTTTATTCGCTCGAATTAAGACGAAAAATTTCAAACGGGTTTTTCTCACCAATGGGAAAAGTTTTTGAAAATTTTTGATGTGGTTCGAGTCACGACTGAAAGTGCTTGTATATGAAATACCACTCAACCCAGTGTTCTCATTATTTGTGGTACCTGATTTTACGTGGAAAAAAAAGACTAAAACACACCCGAATACAAAGTTCCCTCCCCATTTTCAAAGACGGTTCGGTTCGCTAGAATAAGCCAAAAGTTAATTTTGCTGGAATTTTTTTCTCCCTGAAAAGGTTCCGTCTGGATTAGCTCCACAAGAGACCAATAGAGAACAATCCACAATCACACTTCCATGTCCAGTTCTCATTCCAGGCCCACTTTCAGAGTCACTGTGGATAACAAACCAGAGTTTGTCTGTGATGTTACAGCCTAGATCTGGCTCCCAAAAGGGTATGAGTTCCATATTTTTATCTGAAAAAGATATGCGCTCTGTATAAAAAGCACTTTTGATGCAAATAACGGTCTTCAGATAAAATGGTAGCAGTGACACTAATTTCGGCAATGAAAACCAAAGTAATGAAAAACGACGGATAAAAACTATAATCGAAAAAAAAACAGATTAATTTTGAGTACTTCTAGGATTTTGAGCACTCTAGAATAAACTCGAAAGGTATCGATCATTAAATAATTAATGGTTCCACTTAATAACAAAAGGCAGTGCTGAAAAAGCGTTCATAAGGGTTCGAGTATCACAATTCTGGTAATATTACAAAAATCGTTCGGTAATAATTTTTTCTCGACAAATTGAGCGTTCAAAACACTCCCCAAGTTTTAGAAATAACTTCTAAATAATTATTATGCGGTTAACGAGGGGTGTTTAATTAGCTTTGAGTGAATCAGTTTCCAAATACTTCGGACGTCTCAAAACTGAGTCCTAAAACGCAGCCAAAACATTGAACGCAAATTTAAACGCACACAATTCAACCATTTAAAACTTAAGTTTTTGGTCAAAATGGGTTCAAAAGTGAGAATGGATCACATAATTAATCCCCAGATTAGTTAAACTTTACAAAAGCTTAACCATTTTATCAATTTGTGAAACTTAAATTATCCACGTATAAATATCTCATAATATGACAGCGGCTCAGACAAGATCTAAATATAAGATACGAACATACTATAAAATCATCTATATTATTGCATCGGCATATTTTCATAACTTACAGCAAGATATCAAAACTGCAAACGATAGTCTATACTAATCCAGCTATACTAACCATTAAATAAATAACTGGTTTAATGATCAAACCCAAATACTGAAATCTATTTTGAAAACAATTTTTAGATCTAATATTGGTGATAAATTAAAAGAGGTGGTACGATATACAGAAAAGAATGCGCCGTCGCTACAGTTAGATCATAATATCCAAAATAATAAAAAAAAATTTGGTACATGTACAGGTAGCATTGGCAAATTTACCACCTATTATGAAGAAGTTTCCATTAGAACAAAAATTAGGGTTCAAAAGTTTAACCAGCAAACCTCAATAAATAACTGCTAAATCAAACGTCTATTTTAAATAAAGTAGCATGAGTTTTGGATTTTCTAAATAAGATTTCCACAGGTTTGAGAATCTGCAAATTGTAGCTCCATCTAAAACTCTATGATCAGCCGACCAACTTATATTCAAAACATTAGTCGGAACAACTTTGTAATCGTTTTCGTAGTAATTATCTTTCGACCCATGGGTTACGAGTTCAAATCTCGGTAAGACCTGAATTCTTCCAATAGCACCAATGGCCACTTCTGGTGGAGCTATAACCGGTTTTGTATAAGTTCCTCCCAGAAATCCAATATTCGATAGACTAAATGTGCCTCCGGATAAATGAGACTGCTGGAAAGATACTTTCCCATTTCCATCATCGGCTAGTTTTTGAAGTTCGTTCAAATCGTGTGCAATTTCGACCACTGATTTGACTTCACAGTTTTTGATGTTTGGAACTAACAGACCTAAAACATGAAACATCTTTGGGAAACCGATTTTACATTGCAACTTTTCTTCAGTAATATTCCCTTAATGCGCTTACGTCGTCGGTCTAAAATACCGAGCTTGTAAGTTACGATATCTACTTAACTCGAATTTCAAATTGATCGAAAATATGAAATTTTCGTAATAATTAAATAAATAGTTATAAATTCTTTTATTTTTTACATGTCAAAAACATAAGACTAAATTCATGGCGAGACAATTACATAGTGCAGCCTTAAGCTAACCTTGATATACTGTTATATAGAAGAAATTTCATTATCCTAAATAATTGGATTTAAAAAATCAAAAATGATCATTATATTCAAAAAATTAATTTACTAAGATTATATTTAAAATCAAGAAGTATTTATAATCTTTACTTTCTAGTGTAGAATTTCAGTGGTTATTTATTTTGCCCTTCGTCTATCCTCTCCTTGATAATTTTGATTCTTTATAATGTTTGACGATGTTGTCTAAAAACTTCATTTGGGACAAATAAATTCTTTCTTTCTTTCTTTCTTTCTTTCTTTCTTTTTTTTAAATTAAATTAAGTTTTTAAATTAAGTTAAGTTTAATTTAGTTAAGGGACAAAAAATATTAAACCAGCTATCTGGAACTCTAAACTAACGATAATACGACAATGCACAACAAAGGATAGCTCACAAAAAAGATATTTCACAACATTTAAGGGAAGCGACAGGTTCCGACAATTAAAAAAATAATTAAACAAATCTCGTTAATTTCAACCTAGATTAGCGGTAAACAACAATTCACGCACATTATATCACACATGCCGAATGTAAGCACAGCGAAGCAAGCGTCGCCACTTGCCAATAATTCGCTTTAAACTAATTTTCAAACTTTGCGAATTGTCGCTTTCTTAATTTTTCGAGCTATCTTTTGTGGTAAGCTTCTTTTTGACGGAGTTGCCGCGAGAAATCAAACTACAGTTTCAAACAGTCCAAATCCAACCACACAATCTAACCTTGAGGAGTGTCGATTGCAACCCCCACATTATGTGATCCCTTCAGTAGTACCACTTCCTCTTCTGGGAGATAGTGAGCATTGATCTGGGGGTACTGTTTCAGAGCTAGAGAAGCCGCCTTGATCATGAAGGGGAGAAGCGTGATCTTGACTCCCATTTTCTTCCCAATAGATTTCAACTAAAACCAAAATTCATTCCAACTAAATGCTAAAACTGACTTTAAATGAAACCAATTTTGACAATTCTCAGAAAATTTGCCTGACTAATATAACAAACCAACTAAATCCAAATATACAGGGGCAAGGGGGCGGACGCCCCTTCAGGAATTCGACCCCTGCCGACCCGAAAAAAAATAAACAGGTCAAAAAAGCTGTTCAAAAAAGCTAGGAAATCGTTCACTCAATGCATAATATAATTTGTAATTATCCTTATTATTTTTGATTGAGAGCTGGCGCAGTGTCATCCGAGTTAGCAAATAGCACTATTAGAACATACCCAACATACAATAGTTGGAAAAGAGTCAATGAATGCAAGTAAACACAAAAAAAATATGAGTTGTTTTTTAAAACTCAAAACTTTCGAAAATCTAAGAAAAAATAAATGGCCTTTAGCTCTTTGAATTTCTAAAACAATTTATGATGACACTTTTTGGATAAATATAACCCAACTTGAGAAAACTGGATCAATTGGTAATTTTTGTTTCGCTAGGAAACCTGATAATTAAATTTCATTTTCGAAATTAGAATTCGACTACGTTTTTTGTTACCTTTACAATTTAGGTGTTCGATAGTGGAGTTTGCCTTACTTTCAAAAAACGAAATGAAAACTTAAGAAGAAATCAACTGTCAAAAACCGCAAAAAAGTAAACTTGAGCATGACAAAAAATCACCGCGACCTATATACGAGTCTGAATTACGTTCATCGACTCTAAAAAACAAACAGTTAATTAATAAACTGAAAAAAATGTGAACGAAAATTAATTTTACAGGTTGTTTGTATCGCGTCCAGACAATTCGGCCAAAGACAATTCAGCCGATTTGAAATTCAGACAATCAGCCAAAAGTATGCAGACAATTGAGCCAATAATAGTAGTGACAGCCGCAGTCGCGCCAATGTGTTGCGAGCTTGCCAACAGAGGGTAGGACTGTATACGAAATTTAGAGCCGGTTATCGCCGCAAAGCGGCGATGCGCGCATAGCGCGCCCACCGGCGACCTTAAACCGAAAAATTGCTCCAATTCCAGTTTTTTTTCTTTCGAATCTAGCATTTTGTAAAACTGGCTGAATTGTCTGTATATTTTTGGCTGAATTGTCTGTGCGCCTGTTTGTATATGCTATCGACAAAAAAACGAATCCATATCTTGATAAAGGATCGCATACATTCAGTATTACAGCATGTTTAATATACACTGGTCTAGGAACAGGTAGCTATTAGACATCCAGAAAAAAAATCAAACAGTTCTCGTCTGTCTCCAAGTAAGGAATTTTTCAACAACTAGCGACCGTAGCCACAACTTTGCGGGTTGTAATTTTGAAAAGATTTATGGGACAGATAAGAAATTGGTACATAAAGTGCAGTTCAAATAAACAATTTTACTACAGTAGGGAAAGAAACAGCCTACGCGGGACAGGCACGAGATTAAAGACCGGCAGTAAGCAGACCAGAGTTAGAAGAGCTTTAATCCGGTGGTTCGAGAGGGATTATCGGATGTTTCAAACTTTGAGAGTGATACAAATAATTGTACAAAGCGTTTTTGTACAGGCAATTGGTCAATTACGTGGTTTCATTCTAAAACGTTTTGAAATAATAAAAACGAAATCAGACACTTTATCAATTTTATTAGGACTCAGATGAAGGCTTTTGATTGGAGCAGCAGTTGTATACACAGAGGCAAAGCGGAGATTCCCATCACTAGCGATACAATTATGGCGTGGCATTGCAAGCTACCTAATAGACGGTGAGATGGGAATAACTAAGTAATCAAAACTTGAAAAAAAAAAACATTTTTTCCAAAACACGAAAAATTCACTGGCAGAAAAACAGACTAGAAATGCAACCAATAGCAGTAATCAAGCTTTTAGTATTTGTCAGAACGTTCACTAAGCCAACAGCACGTGATTAGACATCAAACGTTCCGAAAACAAAAAAAATGCTAAAATGCTAAAAACTAGCGCGTCAATCGCACCTCCAAAACCATTCTTCAAAATGGTGCTACAAAACCATTCTTCAGAAAACTGACCAACCATAATTCTCAAAAAAAAAGAATTGAGCACTTATACTTGGACGCCAAATTTGCAACCCCTGAACGTACTCTGACAGCACCTCACTATAGGGTTGAGAAATTCAAGTTCGGTTAAGTTTTTTTTGTATCAACTTTTTGGAAAAAAACTGAAAAAATCATTAAAAAATCCATATCTCGAAAACTATAAGGATTTGAGCAGTCATACTTGGACGCTAGATTTTTGCAACCTCAGTAGTGTACCCCAATAGGAACCCACTATAGGGTTGAGAAAATTAAGTTCGGTTAGTTTTTTATATCAAAGTTTTTTGAAAAAAAAAAAAGAATGAAAAATCTTAAAAAACGCCATATCTCGAAAACCATAAGGAATTGAGCAGTCATACTTGGACGTTAGATTTAGAGCCCTTGAGTTTACCCCGACAGGACCCCACTATAGGGTTGAGAAAATTAAGTTCGGTTTAATTTTTTTACATCTAATTTTTTTGAAAAAAAAAGAATGAAAAATCATAATTAGAGCGTTTTAATATACGATATAGCTTAAACGTGCAAAAAAAACACTTTCGTTAAACATGCAAAAAATACCACGTCGAAAAGTTTAAACATGCAAAGATAGAGTTCTCTTAAACATGTCAACATAGGGACTTCTTAAACATCTGTCGCATGAAACGCCAATTAAATAATAGATTGATTGATGATTGATTGATTACCTCTCGCTTCATTGCCACTAAGGAGTTCATATTCACTTCATCGCTGTATGTGAAATGTGGAATCTGCAGCGAAGATGTCATCGCTTTGTGCATTCCCTTCTGGTATGCTGTCAATTTCACAACTGTGTCATGACTGGAGGCAACTGGTGCTGGTTGGAAACTACTGGTGAAACTTGTTGGCGTTTTGCACTCAGATGACTGCAAAGAAAGCTTGAGTTACTAATTTACTCAAAAACTATCAAGATTTCAAAATAATGATGGAATCAAGCAGTATCAGTACGAAGCTGGTTGTTCAGAAAAAAAAATATATTTGTTTTTCAAGTTTATCTGTAGCTATACCAACTGTTTTTCTTGTAATTTTATGTTCCAGAACAATAAAATTAAATGTCAAAATTAAATATCGAAAGAACTACAGAAAAAAAAACATGGTCAACCTGGTTATTAGGAATAAAAAAATTTTTCAAGTCAAAGTTTGATCGATTCAAGCAACTCACTTCTATGAAAGCGGTCTTGGGTTCCTTGCTCTGGAAATTGATCAAATCTTCCTTCAAGACTCGGCCTTTTGGCCCCGTTCCAAAAACCGTTGTTAAATCAATTTTCATTTCGGATGCCATCCGTCTCACGACTGGGGTCGCTAAAACTTTACCAAGTGACTCATTTTCAACTGGAGTTTTCTGCCTTTCGAAAGGATCTGATAGCTCTTGGCCTTCCGAGTCTGCTATATTTTCTGTGATGGAATCTAGGCTCGAGCTTGTATCTTCTTCTTCAGTCACTTCTATGTCGACAAACGGAAGCCCCACTTGGGCTGTTTCATCAACTTCATAGTACAGTTTTCTGACAATTCCGTCATACCTACTTGTGATGGTCACTGACGCTTTATCACTCTGCACTTCGCAAATCTGATCAAACTGATTAACGGTATCTCCTTCTTTGATGAACCATTCTTTTATAACGACTTCTTTTATTCCTTCGCCAATATCCGAAAGCTTGTAAGGAACAATTGACATCTGCAATCGGGGAACAACGTGACTCCGATAAGGACCCAAAAACCTGTGACATCTAGAGCTCAAGTTGCATTCTAAATACGCTCCTTTTGAGCAAGAAACAATAGGGAAACTTGATTTCGACCTAATGAATTTTGTCAGGAACCCAGCTCTTCTCATTTTGACTGTTCAGATTAATGGAAAGGCACCATTCGGTTACTAAAACCCGATAAAAAACTAAAATACAAAAGAGCCCTTCCGTTTAGTTACGGTGAGTGCACAATCTAGATAGGGCCATACCAGCGTTATAAAAATGCATATATATCAGCAAGCTGTACCATTTTATCAATGAAGTCATAAATCAGCATTAAATGCATCGTCGTAATGTTAATTTCGAACTTATTAAATAGATTTCAGTTAAAATATGAATATAAGGGGCAGCCGTGGTGGCCCCAATAGTCAATGTTGAATTGTTGAAAAAATTGATCAGAAGTAGAAGAAGAAAGAACACTATACAGTAAAAAGCCGAGGCATCAGTAGAAGCAAAGTGTAAATAATAAAGTTGGTTAAAATTCATTGGTTAATCAAACAAAAACACAACATCAGAAAACAAGCAATAAACAAAACAAAGCAAAACAGAACAAGTTCGGTTACAGTTCAGAAATTGGTTGATTAAAATATCTGAAGTTACGGATACTAAAAAAACATAAGTTTTAAGAATTAAGAACGAGCTGGTATTAAAACTTTACAAACAATTTTATAGATATGTAACATTCGCCCAAATACTACACAGCGACGGAGCGTAGAAAAAGTACCTATTAACGACTGGCAGGCGTCAGTTACCTTAATCCTACTCGTTTTTCACCGTCTCGACCTTGCCAGTTGATTTTCTGGTCTGTTTAGGGCTAAGTAAAAACTTATTATTTTTAGGCCATCAGTCAAACGACTTTTGATCAGCTTTCGTTTACATGCGAACACAACCACATAGCTGAGTCTCGGATCCTCAGACCACGTGATTGCCATTAAAAAAAACGGCTCGAACAACCAATTTTAAAATGTTTTTGTGTAAAAGTTCTATATTAAATCCATTGGAGATGGATTGACACTTTCCTCTTTCTAGCTACTCATATTCTAAAATATCAAATTATACCGATGTTAATTCAGACTTCTACGACATGCAAGTAGATACAAAGTCAGTTATATATAGTCCCTTCACATAAAACAGTCTCTGGGGGACCAAGCCTCCGCTCCCGTAATCTTCCTGAGATAACGTTCTTATCTCTTCCAATTTGTGGCACGGGAGGGTTCCGTGGAATATTCCTTCTCCACTGAAGCTTCCTTCTCCACTAATATCCACTGCTAAGAGTCTTATCGTGTGTTGTTGCGCATGTCGTCTTGCGAATGCACTTAGGATAGATTTGCGAAATCGGTCTGGACTGAAAGGCGCACTGCTCAAAGTGTTCTGGAACAAATTTGCACTCTATGACGAAAGTAATAAATGCACATGGAAGCTTGCATGTGATTGTGCGACAAACAATTGTAGAACTAGACTCGCGATATGAGACGTGAAGGATGACAGGGGCCTGGACCCCTTGTGGAAACACTAAATCCCTACTACTACTACTACTACTACTACTACTACTACTACTACTACTACTACTACTACATAAGAGGCTTCGTGTTTTTCGTCTCTTGTGCGACCGTTTTCCACATTCTTTTTCGTTGTTCTGTTTTTTTGTCCCTCTTAGTCGAAATTGCCGTCTTTTTCTATTTCTCAGAAATATTCCTACCCTCCTTCGCAATACTTTTTCATTACTAAGGCCTTTATTCGTTTTCTTTTGTGTCGCCGGAAGGTTGCACCGTGCCTATCTGGCAGAATGGCACATACTCCCCGGACAAGTTGCAATGTCCCTATTGATCGCATACCACCGGGTTATCGTCAAGTAGTGTTCCAGTTCTCTATAATCAATCTTACAAATCGCATAAGAAAATGAAATTTATCTACTCTTGATAATCAATCTTACAAATCCCGGGCAATGTCCCTATTGATCGCATAACACCGGGTTATCGTCAAGTAGTGTTCCAGTTCTCTATAATCAATCTTACAAATCGCATAAGAAAATGAAATTTATCTACTCCACCTCAACTCACTACGTGTTCACAAATGGCATCGTACTACATCTCACTGCCTTTCAACATTTTCACAAAATTTGCACCATGAGGAGTGTCCTAGACAAAATTTCTTTTCTGACTACTTCCGTCGTCTTGCCATAAAACTTCTTATTGCTCTTTGTGATTAAAAAGTGGGACGTGGCACGGCCACGCACCCGTTAAAATTAACTTAACATCATTCACCAAGTATAATCAGTTATTTATGCGGTCCCTTCAATATTAAAACTAAGAAACTCTGTGGCTAGGAAAGTTATTGAGTTATGCACCCTCTCGAGCGAGTTTACTCAAACTTACCATGTCGCCACACAGTGAAATTGTGTCTTACACAGGTTAAAAACTTCAGTCATGTTTAAATAGGTAAATATACTCACCTATGTTCTATATATATACATAAGTAGTATAACTAAAATTCTCTTTCAACAATTTTAACAATTTAAACAATTTTAAAAGTTTGGTTTGACCAAACTAAATTGAAACAAAAAGTTTAACAAGTTCAATAATCAAACTTGGCTGATTGGTTCAAGTTTTAACACACAAAGACAATCAAGTTTTTTCTCCTTCTCTTCTTTTCTTGCTCACGTCTTCACTTGTTCTCTTCGTTCATCATCTTCATTCCATCGCTTCTCCATCCTGATCTTCAGCTTCGCTGTCTTCTAGGACTTTCTCCAGCATGTACATGGAGTTGCGGGCCGTGCCCCAACTCTCCTGTTCCAACAGCCTCGGTTTGCAACAAGGTAGCAAGTCCACATTCACCTTTTGCTCCCGGTTCCTGCAAAAGCTGTTGTGAAGACATAGGCTCACATTTCTTTCTAGGTCAGCTCTTAAGACCTCTTTCTTCTCATCTTCAGTTACACAAGGCGCTCCAGCTACTCGATTCACCACCGTGGTGACCGCGTTTCTGTGCGTCAGGTATGCTCTCTTATAGGCTCCCGGTCCTATATCTAGCTGGAAAGATTGATAGGCTTCCGTGTTCCACGACATGTGACGCTTCGCGCGTTCATACATCCATGATGTCATCACTGCACAGAACCAAGGCAACAATCTTTGCCTTGACCATATTCTTTCAATGGCTTTGGGTATTATCAGAACCTTGCAGGTGGTTCTGAAAAGATCCAATTCACGACTCATCTTCACGTTGCTCAGCTGCTCAGGAGTCGGCACGGCCGTCTCCTGTTCACTTGTGTCCGCGGTAGCCTCCAACCATCTCACTGCCAGCATGGCACTAACCACCACGATTGACATCGGTTGATTCTGATCGGGCAACCCCGTAGAGTACAATTCTCCTCGTCGTCCCATACTAGCATCAGATTCCCGCATTTGGGGTACCACAACGTCTGGGCCAAGCAGTGGCAAGGATACTCCCCATGGGTTCTCACTATGTTCCCTCGCTCTCTGCTTCTGGAACTAACTCACATTACCTTCGTTCAATCTTAGGAACTCTTCACCCACAAATCATATGACCTCGCCAACAAATCATATGACCTCTCCGACATTCTGGCCTACCTCACGCACTTTGGCACAGAGAAAAGTTGGTCAATCAACACCTGCTGCGTCCTCGCATCCATTACCACCATGTGCGTAGGATACCTACTATTGCAATATGGCGCGGAGCTTGAGCCCACCAGATTTTTTGAACCAGTATGTTCATGATATGCTTCACTATCCTTCAGATTCATTTCGTTTTCCAGAGCTTCTCGCCAGCCTCCGATCCTCTGCTCTGTCTGCAATGCTCCAGGGAATACTTCCACGCTGAGGGACGTCACTAGCTACTGGGCACGCTCCAGGCGCTCAAGCGATTCTATAGAACTCGTCATGCTACAAAATCCCAAGGCTGTGGTCAAGTTTACATCCGTCACCCCATGACAGTCCGCGACCAACTCCATGCCACTCTTATCCGACATGCTCAATCTTCCGTAAAATTGTGCCAGTTGTCGATGCTGCTCGCTCAGCGTAATCAGGCAGTGCCCCAAGTTGCAAACATGTCCTTCCATCCCACTATGTTGAGCCAAGCATGTGCCTTGCTTCAACCAATTGCTCGATGGATTTTCCTCGGATAGCTCCGTGGACGGGTTGCTCTTCCGCTTCGTCAACCTCATGGCCAGCAGATGGTGTATCATGGCCAGATCATGTAAACTCGCGTCATCATCCAGGTCTAACGTGATATCCGCCGTCATGTCCCAGATTAAACCGGCGTTAGGATGAGGACAACAAGAAGGCTTCATGAGTTCCCATATCGTTACTAGTCTGGTTTTCAAGGGACCGTCCCAAGAACCACAATCAAAACTCACTTGCCCCTTTAGCTCGGGAACCGAGGGTTCGACCACTCGTTCTTCTAAGATAATTCCCAGCTTGGGTTGTTCCACCATCATCATTCCAGTTTCTTTAATCCGTTCAACCCAGAAATTGAGTACTATGACTTGCTCATAGTCAAAGTACGCTTCCCTGGCTTCTTCATTCACGAAGGGATTATACGCCATCCCCGGTATGCCAGACACATATTGGAACGACTTAAGTTTCCTTAGTGTTGCAAAGTATTTTTGCCCCCTGACTGCTTCAATCAACTCCCGGTTCACTTTCAAATCTTTGTTGGAATATCTTCTCACCTCTTCCAAACTAACGATAGCTCTCCATGTCATTCGACTCCCAGTTTGGTACAGTCAACGGCATATCCTGATATAGTTCCAGGAGTGCCCTAAAGAAGTTTCTTTCGCAATCAACTCCCTTTTGCCGAATGATCTTTATACATTCTCCCAAAGCAGGAGTGGGGATACGATCCACCACGAACCTGACAAAGCAAAGGGCATCCTTACGCTTAGCCCATGCTATCGCAGAATCATCTTTTGAAATCAACGCTCGCAGAGCTTCCATCAACTCCAGCTCCTGTTCCCGTGATTTCGAATCATTACTGGCTTCATATTCCGCCTTCTTGATGCCCATCAAGCACCAAGCCAACCGTACTTGCAGGTCAGTTCTCGTGCACGGATGAGCCAGGTACGCTGCCACCGTCGCAGGTGCATGCATCGTCTCGTCGAAGTATCTCTGGAGGGCCGCCCTCCAAGAAATTTCTAGTAATTTTTCCAATCCGATTTCGTTCGCTTCAGAGGACATTACCGTGCCGTATTCTTTCCGATTTAAGTTTGAATTCTCCGTAAGCTCTTTCAGATTTTCCTGCATGGCTCGCTTCTCGCTCCTTGCCATCAGGTGCCCTCTCGCGGAGTTCCTCGTTTTCAACATCTCCACATAACCCGCTGCTGGATCTCCCATGTGGACCGATTCCGGCACAGTGACTCGATTGTACTCGACCACGTCGAGTTGTCCTTCCAGTTTCAACTTGGCCATGTTGGTTCGCGAGGGCCTGTAATCTTCAAGTCCTCCAGATCCACATTGACTGATGATCTCCATCTCTAACTTAGTGTCTGCCAGGGTTCGTGCTGTCTTCTTTGATTTCATGGCTGTCGTGGTCAGACCTGCCAAGAGCATAGGGGGTATCAGATTCTCTTTTTCTCCCCCTGTCAGTGTCGCACCATCTCCTTGCCCGCTCTCGCTTGAACGACCTGCGCTCGTCAGAGAGGCCACCACTGCGCTGGCTTTCGACTTCACCACTTTCGGGTTCACGGCTCGTTTTCCGGTCTTCCCTTTTAGTCGCTTCAGCCCCTTTCTGGCTCGTCTGACAGGTAATTTCTTTGTGACCTGCTGATCATCGGCACTGTCTTCCGTAACTGACTCAGTCAGAACATCCGACTCCATGGAGTTCACTATTTTCTCCAGGACCTCACGCATGATGGGTTGGTTCAATCCCACCTTCATTATGGACTGCGTCCCATATCGTCGTATCACGTCCCATGACCTTTCCATGAAATTCACTCGGCTCCAGGTTGCCCCTGTCTTGCCTTCTAACTCACTTTGGTATCTCTCCCATTCCTCTTCCGGTAGCGTACTCAGGAAGGATACCCTCATTGATTCTTCGATTTTTCTCCTCCTCGGTGACTCATGGAGCAATCTTTGCGGATCCCTGCTTCGGCACTCTCTCGCCTGACTTATTATTATCCATCGGAGATAAGTCAGCCGACGCCTCCTTTGTAGGGGACATGAAAGACGATGGCGTCATCAGCAATAGACTCCCATCGACTTCCCCATCGTCGTCTTCACTGAACCGGTATTCTAGCAAGTCTCTCTCCAACGCTCCTAGATCCGTCTCACCCAGTTTTCCCATCTTTCCCTCGATGTCGTTATCGTTATCGTCCTGATCCATCAATTCATCGTCATCTGCATCAGGTTTCGGCTTGGGTCCTGAACGGCCTTGTCGTGTGTCTATGCCCGAGTCCGGCCGAGCCAGTACGGTCATGTCTCCTGCGTGATAAAACAATTCATCGTTCACCAGGAATTCTACGGACTCCTCGCCATGTGGTGCCAGGTTCTCGATCGTTATGTATGAGCCTCCTCTGCTCTCCTTTGCCACTTCCAGCATCACTACTGTCACTTCTCCTGACCACTTCAGTCTTGATAAGTCATCTGTGGTAGTATACACTGCGTTCCACATTTCAGCCGAGACCTCTGGTCTCCTGGAAGGTAGTGCCTTGATCTTTTTCCTACTCCAAGCATCAGGAAATGAGAAGTCAAACGTGTGCGCGGCTGCAACATTCCAGCTGATGAAGCGCGGCTCCATCCCTTCACTCCACTTCAGCATTCTCTTCTCTGCATCACGAGCTGCTCCAATGCGAGGGGCAATGACGGGAGATGTGACTCCCAGCAACATCCTCCTTATCGGTGGATATCGAGGGCATTGGTCCGGCAGCGGCCTGGACCCGGAACGCCACGCTTGCTGGTTCACTTTCGCGTTTGCATAGGCTTCTGGCAAGAGTGGGACTCTCATAGCCGCTTCTGTATCCTTCACCACTGGTCTCAAGTTCCAAAGCATCGGGTTAAACTGGATGTGGGAAAGGTCCTCACGGCCCATTCGGCACTTGAAGTGGTTGTTGAAATCCATCAACACCCAACCTGGCTCCGCTATTCTTCCGAACAGCCTATCGTCGCAGGCCAGCCCTCTCAACTCCCTCTGCTCTACCCAATTCAGCACGGAACAGTCCACAACTGAGACCAGGTTGACATACAAAACAGAATTCCTGTGTGCCTTGACTTGCACGTCCGGGAACGCGAAAGACATAACCGGTCCATACACCACCATGACGAATTCCCGCAGTCCGTGAATCAGAGCCAACGGATCGATCCGCATCATGACAGTCAAATCTGTCAGCAAGGGCATGCCACAATACTGCTTACACTCACCCGCATCGGTCGCCACCTTATTTTCTCCCGTGACGCTTCACGACTTGTTCCCTGGGGTTGTTCAGGGTAACGCAACAGCACAAGCAAATCACCCAGTCGACCGTAAGTCATGGCAATCAGATTCAGGAGTCCATCCAATCTCAAATCTGCCAATGCTTGGGTGAAGAGGTTCGCCGGTCCCTTCACGAAATTTTCATGACCAAATGTCACGTATAGGGCTAATATCAGGCCAATCGACAACTTCCTGATGTCCTTGACGAAACTCGCGATCAGGTTCCGAGATGCCCTCGGATAGCACGTCGACAGGAAGGATGGCGTCCATCCCACTCCCATTCCACCCAAGATGGCATCCGATCGTTCATACTGTGCCCTCGTGGCTAGCACGTCAGCTTGGAACTTGTCCAGCGACATCGTGTTTACGTCCTGCATCATTTTCAACATCATACCCCCAGCTAACTCCCGGGCATCAAACAAGTTCTTCAGATACACGTGTATCTCTTTGATCACTGCCGGCGCATGCTCGAACGCGTCCTCACCCAAGGTGCACAGCCTTGGTGACAAGTACAACCATACGTTGTTGTGCGGCCTCGTGCGCAAAGCCATTTCCATGAGATCTTCTTCCGCTGATGTCATGTTCTTCCTGACTATCCTGCCCTGCTCATTCTCGGCATGATCCATCTGTCTGAACCAGAGATCATCAGCCACCTGCTGTACTAACAGATGATTGTCATCTACCCCTGGTCTTAACTTCAGCAATCTGGCAAAGTTGGACAGCTCCAACCCCAGAATCTCATCTAGCACCAACCGAGTTGTGCTACAATCTTTGAGTCCCTGTATGGCATTGGAAATGTCAGCCCAAACGGCGGGAAGCTCAGATCGGGACGGGTAGTAATTGTCTGGGTCTACCACTCTGTTCGGGGCAGGAATTATTACGTTGAACCTCCCCTCTGCTATCGTTGTGACCATCGTGTACACAAACTGAAGGGGTTCTGGCAATGCAGCGTACCCTGGTGACAACACAAAGACCACCTTCACTACATTTTGGGTGAAACGTTGACTTGCTGCTGTTTCTACCTCAGCCATCGCCGAGAGCAATGTCATTATCGCCTCCCCTATGACCTCGTTGCTCGGGATCGACCCATCCGTCAGACGTGTCAACAAGCCCCTGCTTTGCAGATGATCATTTGAGCCTGCAACCACTATCACCTGCGGCTCCATGCTGACCACCCTTCGTATACTTATCATCATGCCTATTGCCTGTCCCCAGTCCAATTTAGGCGCCGTCAAGAAAATCACGTCGGGCCAAAAGAGAGAACGGGGCGTATAGAGTTAATCGGAACTGGCCACAATCAGATACTTGGCAGCTTTCATATCTAAGGGATCATACGCTGCAAACAGGCCGTCGCCTATTGGGGCCTTCAGTTTCCCATATCTCTTGTCATCTCCATCCACCGTGGTCGTTCGGGGGTAGTCCCTCGATTACTCGCCAGGCGTCTGACCGGGTGGTTTAGCAAACTGCCTGTACATCTTGTGATGCTTGTTATTGGGCTTGTTATCTGCCTGAAACTTGCCCTTGCGAGCAGGTGACCTTAGTTCCCTGGCTCTCTGTCGGACGTCCGTAAGAGACCGGGTATTCAAAGGTCCAAAGGTCTTGTCCTGAGGCAACCCATTCAAGTCTGCGTGCTGGAGCGTAGTCGTGGAACTGAACTGCTCCTGCTCTGCTAGCAGCCAATCCACGCCCGGTATCCGATATGGTCGCGACACTGTGGGACTTTCTCCGCCAATCATTTTCATTGCGTCATCCCGACATGTCAAAGTATTCATGTTCAACTTCGTTGACATGTCCGTCTTGTACTGTCTCCAATAACTAGGGTCTGATCGGTTCCAAAGCAGCAAGCTGCCTGGTTCAACTCCCTCCACTGGCACGGCGCTTGTAGACGGTCCGGCTGCTGAAGCTGGGTTTGCCATGGCAGGCGGATCGTTCCTCCTAGACACGGTCTGGGAGTTATTCCTGTTCTGATCAACTGATCTCTCGAGTCGGCTTTCAAGCGGTTGTGTTCTGGGAGGAGGAGCAGTCCCTAGCCTCTCTCGTTTGAGCTCGGAGCGACGGTTGCAGCTGCAGCCGTCTCCAGCGCCAAGGGCCCTAGGCGGTTGACGAGGGATTCGGGCACGCTTGCCCTTATTCTATCTCCTCCGGTCGAGCTGGTCCGAGCCAGAGATCTGGTCGCCCTCGACTCCTGCTCCACTTCCCTCAATTGCGTCTGAAATACATCATTGACCCAGTGTCTCCCTCGTTGGGTGTTGAAATGTATTCCATCTCTGGTAAGCGCGATGTGATCAATCATGCGCAGCACGTTTCCGAGATCCAGAAGTCACAGCTCGCCAGGGTTGTTTCTCACCAGACTGCGGATCATTTCATTCCACCGTATCACGTTACCATTCATGAAGTCTGCCACTGTTGTGCCCACCAGCGGGTTTTGTGGTATCGTGCACAACACTACAAGCCTGGGCCTGTATTTCTCCTTTAGTTCGTTTAAGAGGCATATCAATAGAGGCTCCCACCAGCTCTCCGGAGTCACTGGGGCTCTCGAGACGTCGTTGGTTCCCAGCATTATTACCAGTGTATCCAGTTGATCATCGCTCTGGAATTCCATCATCTTGATGACCTGAGCCACTGAAGCTCCCCAAAGGACAGAGTGGTAGTCTGACCATAGACGAAGATCTCATTCAGATCCCTCACCAAACTGTCTCCGATGATCAAGTGGCGACTCCCTGGGGGAATTACCT
This sequence comes from Symsagittifera roscoffensis, assembly GCF_963678635.1. Classification (NCBI taxonomy): domain Eukaryota; kingdom Metazoa; phylum Xenacoelomorpha; order Acoela; family Convolutidae; genus Symsagittifera; species Symsagittifera roscoffensis. Next base: position 14,301,920 of record NC_087071.1, read on the forward strand.
GGTCGCTCGTAGCGGGGTTCCAGCTCATGTCATTCAGGCAGGCTCGAGGATGCTCCGCGGCCACTTGCGTGAACTGGTGACGTGCCATCAGATTCTTCCTAATGTCTGCCACGCGGGTCTTTTGAAAGGTTCCGCCATGCGCGGTCCCCGAGGACGCTATCGTGCGGGGTGCTCGCTCCGAGCTATTGGATGAATGATCACGACGTTGGGAAGGAACGATCCTACCCAATGTCCGCCCAGTGGTTCTGTTGATCTCATCCATTGTTGCTCTGGCCATTTGGTTGAATGATTCTTGGAACTGAGGAGCGAGATAGGTGTCAGAAGGGTCTGGTATCGTGTTCCTCTGACTGGAAGCAGACTGTTGTGTCTGCTGAGGAGCCTCGGGCCCTCTCGATGCACACAGCTCCTGTACTCTTGTCTTGGGGCGTGTGTCGCTGGATCCCTACGAGGATTTCATTGTCGCCAGAGCTTCCTGTGACACTTGGCTCACCTTTGCCATATACAGCTCCTTCAGGGCCCTCTCGATGCACACAGCTCCTGTACTCTTGTCTTGGGGCGTGTGCCGCTGGATCTCTCCGAGGATTTCATTGTCGCCAGAACTTCCTGTGACACTTGGCTCACCTTTGCCATATACAGCTCCTTCAGGTGCTTTATTTCATCCTCCTTGTAGGCCACCTGTAGATCTTCATATTTCTTCTTCCATTCGTCTATTTCTCGAGCTATCGCCCTATACTCCTGGAGGTTGGCACACAGCTCGCTCTGATCTCTCTCCTTCTTCTCCGGCGTCTCAATCGTCTCCGATGTCTGGATCTATATTTCACTCACCCTCACTCTCTTCGGAGGAGGAGCAGCTGTTGGAGAGTCGACCGAATGTGACAGGCCTGGCCCATCACGTTGTCTCTTCGCTCCGATGAGGGACTGCGCAGGTTGGACGGGTAAGGGCATCTCACCTAGCCGGTGGTCCCTCTGTTCACATAGTCCTGGCTCACGAGCCAGGTCGTGGCCAGACATTTCTCCACGCCGCCATCTCATCAGTCGGTTTCGACCTCTCGGCGGTCCCGGACTCACCGAAGGCCAACATCAACACGACTTCTGTAGGGCGATTCCCTCGACCCTCTCGTCCTAATGCATTGAGGAGCGCGACCACAAACATCGCCAGCCCCGGGTCTTCTCGTGTAAAATCACAATCGATCAGCCGCTGATAGATCTCGTCTAGAGACGCTCCTAGACTCACTGAGAGGAATTCCATTAGTTCGTTCGAGTCACCCATTTCTTATCGTGTTGATTCTTGCTGTCGTGTAGTTTCTTCCTGTCTCGTTTGATTCAATGAATTCAATAAACAATGTCTGATCAATCAAGATCTAAAAAAACAAGTCGCGACTTAAAACCATCATTTTTGGATTGAACATCCTTCAACTCTTCAAAACTCTTCAGTGAAATTCTCTTCTCAATCCTGATTTAAAAATTTAGCACCAAGGTGGATCGTCCACCTGTGTCGGTGTCAGGGTAGCACAAATGAGCGCTGTCACCTTGATGACCTGGAGTACTCTAGGTCTTTTATGACACAAAACATAAAACATATCATAATAATAACATAACACATAAACACATAAACATCACACATCTATATTATCACATAAGAACCTAATCCCTAATTTTGTACCTAAAACCTAACCTAATCTAAAACTTGACACTAATTCTCATCAAGTAACTTAATAAAAACCACTTATCGCCAAATGCAATTCCTAGCATATGCTCAGATAGTATTTTTTATGTAAGTAAACCTCTATGTCAGTTTCTGAAAATATCACATGTACAAGTGCGTACAACTCTCTCGGATGTAGCTTTCCCCTATTAGGGTCATATACTGGTAACGAGAGAGAGGTCACTCCTCTCTCAACCAAAAAATCCCTAAGTTGAGTCAAGGCCAATACCAAGCTCTTTGGATCTACGTGTTGTCTATCAGTGGCCTTGGTAACCAGGAAACACAAATATTTCCCTGGTATCTGTGATGCAACAGGGGCAGAGCTATCATCCCTCCCACACCAGGCCTCTGTTTCCATAAAAATTCGATGTTCTTATACTCTCTTTTGAAATCAGCCGCTAGTGCTGTTTTGAAGCTTACGTCCGCGGTTTTCGCTATAGCGCACGTGCGTTCCGTGAGTATGAAATCGCTGTCCGTTATGACGATATTGTTTGAATAATGGTTCGGTAGATCAAAATACGATTCGAAAATTCGTCCAAAAGGTGGTTTTTTAGCATTCTCGCCCTCTGTCTCTAGTTCTCCGGTTTCTCTTGCCGATTTCAATTTTTTTATTACAGATTTCCGGTGTGGGTGAGTCCTACCCCCACTCCCCGGACAAAAATATCCATCGACGTCCCCGTCGATCGCCCAAAGTCTAGGAGATCGAGGTTGGATTGTGTAACACGTAGAGGACCATCTGGGGCGACCCAGTTGGACTCGGTATTGTCACGACTGATGTATTTGATGCCGTTTTATCGACGTCCTGAATCGTCAGGATCGTTTCCTTGGTATCTGTCGGCAGATCACGGAGCCATTCGAGCACGCGCAAGTTCGTTAGTTCTTGCTCATGAGTCTGTTCCGCTTCTGGTTCGAACTCCTCTTCCGGTTCTGATCGATCGTCGATCCAATCCTGATCCATGTCATTCACCAAGTCGATTTCTTCTTGCACCGCTACTTCGTCCAATCCTACCAGCGAGTCCATCATATCACTTACAGCTATCCTGTCTACGACGAAATCCTCGCCGTACGGATTGTATTTCTTTTTGCTTTTTCCTCTCTTGCTCTGGCGGGTTTCCATGGTGAGAGGAAAATCAGGCTGTATTCCTTTGTCAATTTCGATTTGTTCCGGGCAATCCCAGTCTTCCTTGGCATAAGGTAGAGTTTCATCGTCCACCTCTACTCGCTCGGTCAACTCCAGATCCAGTGGTAGGTCGCAATGGTCCACCACCTCATTCCCGTCGTTTTTATCGCGAGTACCCCTTTCATTCTCCTCACAAGCAGGATCCACTATCAAATAGTCTCCCTCTTGCATGTCCGCTGGGATGCACCAGTCCTCTGACGAGGCATTGTGTGGTTTGATCTTTTCGCAATGAGCTGCTGTTCCAGTGCTCAGTCGATAAAAGCGACCTCCTTGGTGCACCTCTGTTATCTGAACTGGACCACGCCATTTCTTTAATAATTTTTTGGTTCCTTTTTGTGGAACCACTTCCTGGAACACCCAGACGTAGTCGCCAACTGACTAGGCTTTTGCATTGGCTGTTCTTCTATCAAACCTCCTTTTTTGTCTAATTTGCGCCTGTTGCGTGTTCCTCCTACATAAGTCATTGAGGTCCTGCTGTCTTCTAATAACATCCCGCACGTAAGTTTGCGGTGCTGTTCTCTTCCCCTCATATTCAGGGTTGAAAAACATCAACGGGAGGGCTTTTTCGTGACCCCTTAGCATCATGTGCGGACTTATTCCCGTGGTGGAATGTTCCGTGCTGTTGTAAGCACCCATCACTTGCGGCAAGTGCTTGTCCCAGTCATCCATGTAACTTGAGCAATAGACTCTCAGCATGGATACCAGTGTGCGATTTTGGCTCTCGACTAGGCCATTCCTTTGCGGGTGATAAGTGGTCGAGTGGGCCTGCGCTACCTGCGACCTTTTCATTAACTCCTTCGTGAGATCACCCACGAATGTTTTGCCATTGTCCGATTGGAACGTGATGGGGCAGCGTGCCTTGCTATCCAATCATTTATCAAATGATCACACGTCTCCTCCGCTGATGCTGTCATGAAGGGTGCTGCCTCCGCATACTTCGTAAAATGGTCGATCATTACCAGCACCTGATTATAGCCCGTTGCTGTCATGCAGATTTTCTGATGATCAATTTGCACCACTTCGTTGAAAACCGACGACTCTATTGACTGTAGGGGTAACCTTAGTTTCCTGGGATCCTTCGCCTGCTGACATGACAGGCATGCGGCGATCCACTTCTCACAAGCCTTCTTCAATCCCGGCCATTCGAATCGTTTCTGTATCCTGTTGTACACTTTGTCCACGCCTTGATGGACCATCTGATCATGTGAGCGAAAGAGCAATTCGGTCTGGTACAACTGTGGTAACACTATTGACTTGTATTTATAAAGGACCTACTCCTCCTCTTTACGTTTACAGGCTACGATTCCGTCCTTGTTAAGGTACAACAAGTCGTTTCTCTTCAGGTAGAATTGCTCCAAGATCTTGTAGCTGTCTTCTTCCAAGTCTCCCTTGTCAGGTGCTCCATTCTCGATCCATCTCTTCAGACAGCTCGTCATTCTATCATTTCGTTGAGCCCCTAGGAGATCCGACAGCCTGTACCTGGTTTTCAAATACGTCTTTACCACGTTCATTTGTCCACTCATTATCTCCGGAGCATGAGCATCGTCCATCAACTTGACACACCATATCTTTTTCAAAGGCGTCGCTTCCTGCACAGATGGTTCCAGATTGGTACGGAAGACCGTACCATGTGGCAGCAATCTGGTTGGGCGTTTCGAAACTGCTATCAGCTCGAGCTCGTCTGAGGCATTATCTACCACAGTGCCCTCTTCATCTGAGGTGTTTCTGTCCCTGTCTGGATCCTGATGCGTTTCTCGGTCCAGCCCGCGCTGCTTCCAGTCTACCAATAAGGAGTGGATTGCGATCTCTGACATATCGGAATTGGAAGTTGTTTCAGATGTGTTGTCCCAGGACTGGGGCCTCGAGTCAACACTTGAGTTGACTATTCTCCAACATCATATTCCAAGTTGTCTGAGATGTTTCTCGACTCCCCGGACAAAATTCTGTCCATTGGTCGCTTTGAACCCGACTCCCCGGACAAAGTTCTGCCCCTAGGTGGTCTCGTTAACCTCTCCCCGGACAAGTCGTCCTGCACGGGCTCAAAGGTGTCTGACTCCTCAGACAAGTCGTCCATGACTGGCTCGAAGGTATCAGACTCCCCAGACATTGTCTCGTCCCCGGACGAACAATCTGGGCTCGGCTCGTATTCTTCTTTTGCATCCGTGAAATGCACTCTCCTAGCGAAGCTAGATTTCGACTTGATCCTGACTTCCTCAGTGGCTTGGCTCTGATTCAGTGTCCCATATTAAGTGAACGAAGTTCTCAACAAGACCTCCTTCGGCATCGAGCTCACCAGCTGGTTGACTATCGACCTGCAATCCCGTTCAACGACTCGGCTGCGAATGGAAACTGGCCTCTTCTCTGTTCTCTCGGTGACAGTCAACCGCTGCATGGTCTCCATCCACTCACGATCATGCATATCCACTTCCCTGTCCAACAAGTCACGGAGCTTTCCCATGACGTCCGGCGCCACGTTCACCGTCCTGTTCAATAGAGCCATGCTGTTTATACCCAGCCTGGTAAGTTCTTGCTGTACCAAATTGGATCGGACTAGCAGATCCAACGGAACGGGCTCGCCTCTGGCTAAAAGCTTTATCTCCGCGGCCGTTTCCACTGGAAGGTCAGGGTGTCCGGGTATAGGATGCCCTGACTTGTCTAACCACCTAGTAAGTGGCGGTTTGTCGTAAGTTTCCTTGTCCAGAAATGAAAACCCGTCTTTGATTTCTGATTGGTTAGCCTGCTTCTCCTCGAGGCGCACATAAAATTCTGTCTTTTTACTGAGGCTATCTGCGTTCTGGTGCTTGTCACGGGTACGGTGCTCTATGATCATGTGGTATCCATCCAGGCGCACGATCCAACGACCAATATAACTTTGGTCCATCGAATAGGTTTTCAGCCAGGCACTCCCCAAGTAGGCCCTGTATTTTTCCACGAAAGTGATCACCGCAGACATCTCCGCTTTTGGTGCGCCGTACTTCATCTCAGTATCACTCAGGACTTTACTCCCGTAAGCTATCGGACGAAGAACCGTTCTCCCGTTCCACTCCTGCTCCTGGTGAAGTATTCCCGATATCGCAATCACTGATGCATCCGTGTCCAGCACGAACATCCCCTTCTCTGTTGGCATGCCGAGGACCGGTGCCTCGCAAAGTTCACGTTTGATGTTCTCAATTGAAACTTGTGCCTCATCAGTCCAAGTGAACTTTTTGCCCTTGTTTCTCATCAACCGCTGCATGGGGTATTTTTTGTTAGCATACGCCTTGATGAACTCTCGATAATAATTAGCGAATCCCAAAAAACTCATCAGCTGTGTATCTGTTTTAGGTGCCTTCCAGGTCAGCACCGCTTCAACCGCTTCAGGATCTGGTCTCACTCCATGTTTGTCCACCAGGCGGCCCAGATACTTTATGGAATCCCTGAGGATTTCACACTTAGAGGGTTTACATTTCAGACCCGCCTGCTTCATGAAAGAAAACACCTCCTCCAACCTCTCTATGTGGTCTTCTAAGGTTGGTGTTGCAATCACGACATCATCGACATAACACATGATGAGATTCCCGTATTTCTTAGTGACGCTCGTGAGTGCCTGGGCCATCAGTCGCTGGAATTTGGCCGTCGCGTTGCACAATCCGAACGGCATCCGCTTCCACTGGAACAATCCCAGCTCGCACTCGAAGCCTGTTTTCTCTCGATCTTGTTTTCTGAGTGGCACTTGCCAGAACGCAGAGCCCAAATCCAACGTCGTGAAGAACTTCGCGTCTCCCAGCTTGGATAGGCTCTCATCGATGCGGGGAATCGGGTATGTGTCCTTTCTAGTCACTGCGTTCAGATAACGGAAATCAAAACAAAATACCCTTTCTTTTTCGCCATGACCACGCCACAAGCCCACAGTGACTTCGACGGCTCGATCATGTCGTACTCCATTAACATCTCGATTTCCTTCCTGCACGCTTCTGACTTGTGAGGGGTCATTCTTCTCACCCCTTCCCTATGAGGTACCGAGCCTTCTTCTACCTCAATCTCGTGTTCTACAAAATTACAGCAACCTATGTCGGCCTTATGTTTCGAAAAAAGGTCTGCGTTCCGACTTAGCACCACTCTGAGCGAATCTAGTTCCTTGTCTGATATTTTACCCTTCAAATGTTCTATCTCAGGTAGGACTGGTTTATTCGCTGCTAACTCTGTTTCTGTCGGCTTCTCAGGAAAGTTGGAACATTTAGACAGCCCATCATCTGTTTCCGTCTTCAATTCATTCACTCTCCTCATTATACATTCTTGGTTCGCATGCAATGGACATTTAGTTACATCAAACTTTTTCAAGTTCTCCACACTCTGAAAGTCTGTGTTCAGAGGCAAAGCATAGCCAAGTTTCTTTCCCCTCTGTATTGTCACTGTTGTTGCTTCTGTGTTCAATAACACAATCACACACAGTCCGCTCTGAGTGAGTGAGAAGCTTCTTGCTAAAATAGCCGAGCTTTTACTGTTTTGACTTGGTACCAGACAATTGCTGAGTTCATTCAAGTTCCTCATCCTAAACGTCGCTACTACGGCTTGGTTTGGTTTTAATCTAACTTTTCGATCCAGAAAAATCGGCACCTTGGCCTGGTTAATTAAGATCTTATTAAGGGGTCTCTTTTCATACTTTCTCTCAGGATCCTTGATCCTAATCAACCCGTCATTGAGATCGATCGTGACATCAAATTTGCGCACGAAATCCGTTCCTTCGATGAACTGATCGGATTCGTCCAAATTCTCCGCTACTAGGAAGCTCATTCAAAGATGTCTTCCTCCGAGCTGCAGTGAAATGATCGGGGTTCGTCCAGTCACATAGATCGCTCCCTGATTGGCAGCTGCCAACCTGATGTCTGTCGGTACGAAATCCGACCTTTCGAAACCCATGTCGGTCCAAGTTTTGACTGGCATGACACTAACCACTGCTCCCATGTCTAGGAGTTCCTTTACTGAAAGTTGTCTGCCTTGCACGTCCAGCACGTGTGCGGCCAGATCGGCCTCGCAACCTATGTTCACCGCATCTTGTTCGAGCATCGCGTTGTGTCCGATTTGTCTAACATTCAGCTCCTCTTGACCAATGTATATCCGGCCAATCTGGTCGTTCGCCTCAGTAATGTGAGCTTTTGTGTATATTGATGCCATCCACATTCATTAGAATCGGGTAAGGGCCATGGACATCGATATAATGTCCTTTCACTTTCATCAGCCTCGGACCTCCTGTTGTGAGCAGCGCTCGCACTGCCCTGGAGTCCAGTTTGGGATCTTTCTCGTTCAGGTAGTCGGTATAGATGTCCAGGTGGACTAGTGTAATCTCGGATGGTTCACTCAAGTTCTTGACCACCTGGTGCCCTGCAACTGAGATAATGGACATTATTTTTGTCCCCTCCTTCGTCATGCCGAAAGTTCTCCCAGATATAACGTTCAGTTTTAGTCCCTGTTTCCTGGGTTCCTCTTCGTCTTCTACTTTCGTCGTTTTACCCAGAATATTAAAACTTTCCCGAAGATCTGTGTTCTCCAGCTGCGACCTTACCCATTGCTCCACTTCTTTCGTGGCTAGGTCCTGTTTGACATTCTGCGGCGCTCTCCTTGCCGCCAGACCGAAATCCACCTTGAGTGGGCTAGACGACTCTGCCTCCAGGTTCGAGGCCACCACCTCGTCAGGCAGTGTCTTTACCTTCTTAGTCGTAAAGGTGCTCGGTGTCGTCTCCTTTCTCCGAGACTCGGCCTCGTTCATCAGACGTGCTCGACTAGCCTTGACATCCGAAAGCGCCTCTTTGTGGCGGGGATGTTTCGCGTCCGCCACTGCATCCCAAAATTGAGTACAATCCGACTTGAAGTGTCCCTCCAAATTACAGAAGAAACACCTCGGGCCATATTCCATGATGAGCCCTCTGACGTATTCTTCGTGATCCTCGTCGGTCGCGTCGACGTCCTCGAGAAAGTAGCCTATTGCTTTCATGTTCTGTTTGTATGCAGAACACGCGGAAACGTGATGGTCCATCGAACCACAATTCGCACATGAACTCCTCTTATCCATGTCATCGCGAGGTTTGTACCAACTGGAATTCGCACCAGTGTTTGTCCCGCTATAGTTACCATAATTGCTGTAACGGTTCTGCGCCCTCGGTTTTATGAGTAAATATTCGCGTGACTTCATACGCAAAACATCGGGCGTGGGTACCTGGTCAAGTTACAGGGTGAAGTTTGTGGCCAACATCGTCTTCAACTCCTCAATCTTTACTCCGTCCATGAACTTTAAAGCAATCGCCAAGTTTCGCTCGGATATTCTCTCATCGGGATTGCTTCTCCTCCTAAGCAATTCAAGGTCGTCCAAAAATTTGTCTATGGATTCGTCATCTCTTTGACGCCTCTTTTCGAACTTCACCATAGCCTGGTGTCCTTGTACTCCAGAGCCGAAACGATTCAGCAGGATGTCGAATATCTTGCGAGCGCTGTCTCTCTCATTGGCTCTTTTCGCCATTACACAATTTAGTGCAGTACCCTCCAGGTTGCTCGTTAGCGCGCTGCATTCTTGTTTCTTGGAGAGACTCTCTTCCTCAAAGTGTAACTTCGTCACCTCTATCCAAGTATCAATGCAGCCGTCTGACTTGTCTTTGTATGACTTCGGCTTTTTCAGTGTCCTGCTTGACCTCTCTCCTCTCTCGGTTGACTTCGAGAGTTTGGTGATGAATGTTTCGAGAGATCTGTTCAGAGGCTCAAACATTGAGGCATACATCGTTGTGTCCTGTGAGACTGTAGTCAGATCTGGTGCTGAACTGACTTGTGGCACAGTTGGCAACCTCGTCTCCGGGGTAGCATCTGCCTCAGGCGGGACTGGATTCGTCCAGCCAGGCCTCGACGGGGCTGCCCTTGGCCGCTCCTTGTTCCTAGGTTCGTAGTTCGTTCTCGAGCTTTGCTGGGCTCTGGCATTGCTGCCCGTACCATCTCCATCATTCGCATGGCGTGAGCGCTCCCTTTGGTTGGAACGCTCCTGCCAATTGATCCCATTCAGGATCGCGTCAAGCTTCCGCATCATTAAGTCAGACTTGGCATCTAAATTTTTCTCCAGGCTAGTCATCGTGTGGGCGTAGATACTATCAAGATCGTTCAACAATCGCTCGATCTCTCTCATCATCCTAGCCTCGCTTTCCTGTGACTCCTTGTTTGCCTGTGCCAGGCTCTCCGCCAGGCATTGATCGGTGTTGCGAATCAATTGAGCCTGATCAACCCTCGCCTGCGACTTCGCGTGCGTTAGTTCATCTCTCAGATTCTCTCGACCCTGGTGAGCTCTCTCGTCAACCTGATCTATTCTCTTAGTCATGTCCCGTCTCAGTTCATCCAGACCATTCATTACGCCAGCGAACATGTCACTTATGTCGCCAGTGGCCTCAAATGACGGTGTTAGTCCCAAAGAAGATGAGGTCAACTGCGGCTGCAGCCTGGTGCTTGATGACGCACCGCCTTTTTGCTTGCTCATCGACGTCATCAATCTGTCGAACGTTGATGACGCTCCCATCGTTATCCCATCTGACATGGACCTGGTCGGCGAGGCGGACGACGCCTTCCTGCTCATGTCGTTCCTTGGGCACGGTGTGAAGTTCACATCCGGATGGGTTATCTCCGGGTAGTCATAACTGGAAGATAAACCTTCAGTTCGTAGTGACGCCATGCGCTCATCGTACGAAGACTTCCAACTCTTCTTGGCCTTCGAACCCGGTTGTTCTTCACTCGGGCTTATACTCGACATCATCGCGTTGTTGCTCTGCTTGGCCAGAGATGAGTGGGTATTAGCCGAATGTGAATATTCTCTCCTCCACCTATGGCTCTTGGTCTCCGATTTGGACATTCCCTTGAATAACACTTCCTCTCGCGGCTCGACCTCGGAACGCTCCGAGGTCTCCTCTATCCTCTCGACTTCCTCCCGCTCGAGATCATCGCTTGGCTCAAAGTCGGGTCGAATAAGCGTCCGTTCTCCTTTGTCAAAGGAGTCCACAAGCGTTTCACTCGCGGTTCCGGCTTCGGCGCTCCGCCTTTGATCGCCATCGAGGTTTTTCTCGCTCCTTAATTTCATTTCGCTCACTGAAAGATCAGGTTGACCTTTAGTCGATTCGGTTTCGGCAAACACGTCGGAGGCGCTGCTAAACGAGGACTGGCTACGCCTAGTTTTAAATTTTTGCGTGCTGCCCTTGCTCAGCTTGGGAATCTTAGTAGTCGATCCTAACGAGTCCCTGCGCTGCATGCTTTGTGACAAAAAACAATATTCGTATGATTTAATGGCGATGCACACGTACCGCAAACAAGTTCAAGTTAAATTACTTAACGCTGCCTGTTCGATCTCGTAAGTATCAAGAATGTCTCTTAGGTTTCTCAATGACAATCTTAGTGACTCAGCTAGAGTTACACACACAGGGCCTGCTCAGTATTCATTGAATGCTAACCCAACCCTGTTGTATAGTATAACAGTATCACAAATAATCAGATAAGAATATCCTACAGGTGACAGCGACCTTTCGTCAATATCAATTTATCGCCACGCAATTTATCAAGTCACTGCTTTGATAAAATCAAACAATCTTTGATAAAAAGCAGTGATGATTCAGAAACAGATCAATAAAACTTAGTCTTAAAGAAAAAGACTTTCTCAATCGGAACGATCCGAAAGAACAAAGCCCAGGACACAGTCTTCTCAAGTGGGTGTGTATTTGCCTAATACAACCACCGAGGTCTTCCTTTTTTGTTCCCGGATTGCCCGAACTTTCCTATTAAGTAGCTCAAGGCAACCACACAACCAAAATCACAATAAAAAAAATCACAAACCCGGATACACCCGATCTAGAATCCAAAGTTGATCACGAATTTCCGGGTCAAAATGGGCTCCTATGAGTCTAATAAGCACGCCTAATGTCCTAATTTGAACTTTATTAAATGGATATTTCCCGTCTTCCAAATTGCCACAAAATGCCGAAGGAGGTTTCCTCAAGTTTCTAACAATGAGGGTTGCTAAGATGTTTAAGTCACTCCGGTTGGTTACTTCGGAGGGTTGTTAAGACACTTAGCCTACCTCGGAGGGTTACTTCGGAGGGTACCTTAATCACCCAAGTTACTTCGGAGGGTCCCCCTAAATTTACTAAAGAGGGTCAATAAGATGCTTAATATGCTCCGGAGGGTTACTTCGGAGGGTACCTCCAAAATTTTCAAATTTCTGAACCTCACTTAGAAGGGCCTTCAATTAACTTCAGGAAGCGTCAAAACAAGCTAAATTCTCTATGGGGGGCTGTTTTAACTTCTTTGGATGATCTCGCGGAAGTTTTCCAATAAGGAGGGTTGCTAAGGGGTTTAGCTGACTCCGGAGGGTTACTTCGGAGGGTTCCCCAAAAATCAAGAAAAAAGGTTATGTTACCGCGATCAAGTCTCCAAAAGCGGTACATCTGACTTAAAAATAGGTTGGCTGACACGGTCAACCTTCCCAGTAGGATAAAAAGGTGTTTTGATAAAATTTTCTGCCGCTCGGAGGGTTACCTGTAATTTGGACCCTCCGAACCAACAAATTCTAAAAAAATTTTCTTTTCCGAGATTATCAACTTAAAAACGGTTGCGGTCCTGAAAAGTGATTCAAAACGTCGACTTATGGTACCAAAATTATCCCGTTCGCTCGGCTAGTCTTTGAGAAATTGCCAAAAACGTGTTTGTCCAAACGGCCTTTTTTCACCACCTATATAGGTTCTGAGAAACTTTTTCCGCAATTCCTGTTGAAAGTGCCTAAAAATAATTGAAACGAGCGTAGTAGCCCTGTACAGCACTGGAATAGTGCAAAAAACCGGATCAAAATTGGTTTGGAGACAAAATTTTGGCCAATAACTGTCAAATTTGCACGATTCCTTCCTTTTCCAATCCTTAAGTCTATCTACGGAGCTAGTCGGAGGGTTACTCAAGAACTTTTCTGACAGCCGAGCACGTTATGCTACCACGCTCCTAACACAAAAATTTTTTTTGCTCTAACTCTAAAAACTCAAAAACTCAATCCCCAAAACAGATTGACAAAATTCAGAAAATTATAGAAATTTTGATCGAAAAATTTTGGTTTTTTCCAACTTCTACTGAGTCTTCTCTCACGCGGTTTCTTTAGTTAGGGGATCGAACTACGTAGCTACTCCCTATGTAAAAGCTTTCTGTTGTTCGGAAAAGCTCGGATATCCAAAAATTTGGGGGTCTATAGTTTGTCAAAAATCGATAATTTTCGACAAAAATTGGGTGTTTCTTGGGTCCAATTAGGAGATAAGTAATATATAAAAAGGATAATAACCTATTAGTAGTCGTTAATGAATAGTACTATACCCTCCTTTGCACCAAAATACCCGAATTAAGACCCTTAACTCGGAAATTTGTAATCGATGGAGGGTACAATCGGACCGCGCCAATCGTGCCCCCACCACTTAAGTTTTATTGAAATAGTACCCAAACGATACTAAAATTGTTTCAACGATACCCAACAGTCGTTGTGGATGTTGTCCCTGATGTCCTTGTTGAGTGTGGAACACGTCGGTCAGCTTGCCACTCTACCCTCCGGTCACCGGCAAAATCACCATTAACGTGCTTAAATACTCAAATTACACTCAAGGGAGGGTATCCAACCCTTCACCAAAACACACAATCTTTCTATCAGAAATGACATAGATCAATCTGAAACAACAACAAATAGGATGGTCAGATCGCATCTCGTCCGAAAATAACATATAAACTGTCACTTTATGTTTTTTACTGTTTTTGGTCTGTTTTGGATTTTTTACTGTTTTTTGTACTTTTTTGTTTTCAAATAAATTTATTTTTGGCTTTTTCTTGGTTATACACTATTTTTGTTTGGTTTTACGCTTTCTCTTTAATTGTTTTTGGTCCCGGGATCTTGGGACAAGCGGGCTCATGACTTCCCACCTAACCCTCCGGACCCCGGAATTTTCGGTGTTAACTAAGTTAAAAAGCTAAATAGTACTAGACGGAGGGTACGCACCTTCCCCCTAGTACAATAACGGTCATTAGGGCCTCTAACTCGGGCATACGCCCGGAGCGGAGGGTTCGTCGCTGAAACGCTTGCTGATCATGATGGTCTTATGCCTTTGACAGGCCCACCCAGGAGCGCCATGAAAACGTCTTTGTAACATTCGTCCAAATACTACACAACGACGGAGCGTAGAAAAAGTACGTATTAACGACTGGCAGGCGTCAGTTACCTTAATCCTACTCGTTTTTCACCGTCTCGACCTTGCCAGTTGATTTTCTGGTCTGTTTAGGCCAAGTGAAAATTTACTATTTTTAGGCCATCAGTCAAACGACTTTTGATCAGCTTTCGTTTACATGCGAACACAACCACATAGCTGAGTCTCGGATCCTCAGACTACGTGATTGCCATTAAAAACACGGCTCGAACAACCAATTTTAATATGTTTTTGTGTGACAGTTCTATATTAAATCCATTGGAGATGGATTTACCCTTTCCTCTTTCTAGCTACTCATATTTTAAATATCAAATTATACCGGTGTTAATTCAGACTTCTACGACATCCAAGTAGAGAAAAAGTCAGTTATATATAGTCCCTTCACATAAAACAGTCTCTGGGGGACCAAGCCTCCGCTCCCGTAATCTTCCTGAGATAACGTTCTTATCTCTTCCAGATTGTGGCACGGGATTGTTCCGTGGAATATTCCTTCCCCACTGAAGCTTCCTTCTCCACTAATATCCACTGCTAAGAGTCTTATCGTGTGTTGTTGCCACGATAAGAGGCTTCGTGTTTTTCGTCTCTTGTGCGACCGCTTTCCACAATCTTTTTCGTTGTTCTGTTTTTTCGTCCCTCCTAGTCAAAATGGCCGTCTTTTTCTATTTCTCAGAAATATTCACTCTTCAATCGAAATTTTAAAAATAAAAGTTCTAGAATATTCCTACCCTCCTTCGCAATACTTTTTCGTTACTAAGGCCTTTATTCGTTTTCTTTCGTGTCGCCGGAAGGTTGCGCTGTGCCTATCTGGCAGAATGGCACAATGGTCCAAACATACAGCGTATATACAGAGTATATACAGATTCTTTTTCAAACAATGTTTGGAAAATTAAACTAAATTAAAACATATAGAACTAGCAAAAACGGAAATCACGCCACGTATTTGTATTTGTACATATTGGATTGTTTCTCAGTTCACTCACGTAAAATTCTTTCAATTTTTTCTTGAATCCTGTTCTCGATTTTTCTAAATTGCGCAAAGTTATGGGCAGTGAATTCAAGTTTTTAGAAGTCAAATGAAAAAATGATTTTTGTAGAGAAGCGGTTGAACAATGTTTGTCAAACATAATTTGTTTCGTTCTTTTGTTGAGCCTATAATTGGCAGTTGGTAGTCTCAATGTATTTTGAAAAGCCTTCTTTTTGTTTGTTAGATATTGGGATAAGTATGTTATACACTTTAACTCAATTCTATTCTCGAATCCAATGAACGATTTGCTAATGCGAAGAAGGGAAGAAGATTTAATTTTCGATCTGAATTATGTTCTTTTTAACGCTCAGTTCAACTGTTTCTCTAGAGATAGCATCAAAGTTGCATTAATTTGTATTAAAAATATTGCTGAATAATCTAATTGTGATAAAACAAGACAATGAAGCAAGGCAACTAATGATAATGTCGGCAGTTGTTGTCCAATTGTATCTATAATTTTAATTCCTTGTGCCATTTTTTGGAGAAAAGTTTTGATTTGAGCATGAATAGATAAACTTGAATCAAGAATAAGGCCTAAATATTTGGATTCTGATTTTTTGGCTACATAATGCCCATTAATTACTATTGTATCACTATCTACATTTTTGCTATCATTTTTTTGACAAAATGTTATAAATTCCGATTTAGATGCATTCAGATTCAGTTGGTTCTCTGCAAAAAATTCCGCTAGATTATTGAGTGAGTTTTGCAATCGATTCTAAGCATCCTCAGAAATTATAGAAGAGGAAAAGACCATACAGTCGTCAGCATATTGAACTAAATACAACCTTCATATAATCGCTCTTGTATGTCATTAACATATAAATTGAACAACAACGGTCCAAGTACCGTTCCTTGTGGGACACCTCGTTTGATTTCAATCCAGTCTGAAAAGATTTCATTGACGTTTACTCTTTGAAAAAGTTTGTTTAGGAAGCTAGCAACTAAAGCATTTGCTCCATTTGAAAAACCGAGAGAAAGCCTTTTTTCAATTAAAACTTCATGCGAAATAGAATCAAAAGCCTTGGACAAATCTAATAAAGCTGCAGGTACGATTTTTTTAAATCTATTTAATTTCGAATACTTTCTGTCACATAAACAAGAGCATCTTGTGTTGAAATGTTTTGCGAAATCCGAATTGAAATGGTGTCATTATTTGAAATTTGTCAAGATGTTCTGTTATTTGGGCATGAAAAATTTTTTCAAAAAATTTAGAAAAAGCACAATTTATTGATATTGGCCGATAATTTTTTGCATCCATTGGGTCATCTTTTTTAAACAAAGGGTTTACGTGTGCCTTTTTCAGTTCGATCGGGAAAATGTTCTCAGCTAAGCAAGTATTTATGACAAAAGTTAAATGTGGAACCATAACTGATTGACCGTCAATTATTGCCCAAGCAGGTACAGTACAAGGTCCGAGAGGTTTTCTAACATTGATTTTTCGAACTATATCAAAGCATTGCTTCACTGTAATGTGTTGAAAATGGAAAGGTGCAGATTCAGAGGCAGATTTGTTGTAATTCGGAGGCTTTTTAGCGCCGAAAAATTCGTCTAAGTTTGAAAAAATATAATTTAAATGATTGGCAATTTTTTTTTGTCTTGGGTGTTATCATTTCACTGAAGGAATTTCGTAGAACTGTAGTTCGATTGTTGCCAGAACATGTACCTCTAACTTGGTAATATTATTCCATTTTTGATGGATAGTGCTGAGAAGTGAAAAACAATTTTTTGAATGATCGAGTTGTTTACTTCTATTCAATTGGCTCATTTGATTACGTAAAAACTGGTACTTTGACCAATTATCGCTTGTGCTTTGACTGCGATATGATCTGAGTGAATTCTGTTTCTTAATCAACAATTGCTGACATTCTGAATCGAACCATTCCGTTTTCAACACATTTTTTTGGTTTAAAATTACGAAAAAATTTTTTTTTCGATAGGAGCATGTTGCTGAAGAGCACTAGAAATTAAATAAATCATCGTCGAGAACATGTTTTGTGCGTCTGTACATTGATATAAGAGATACCAAGGAAGAGCGGAGAGTGTACTGCAAAATTCATTTTTCTGATAATTTTTCTTATTGAAAGTCGAAATTATCCTCGGTAAACTTTTGCCGCATTTTATATCCGTCAAAATAAATGGAGCAAAATGGTCGGTTTTATAAGGTGTATCAAAACAAAATTCAATGCCGTTTGTTTCATAGTCACTGATAATGTAGTCGATATGAGTTTTAGTTGAGGAACTAATTCTGGTCTCATCGTTTGGACAAAAAACCTTCAATCCATATGGAATAATTATAGAATCTAAATTTTCTTTTTCTTTGCTATCCAGATAGTTTATGTTATAATCACCCAGAAGCGTAATTTTATTAAAAACCGAAAATGCATTATCTATGTTAAGCGTTAATTGTTCTAAAAAATCAATAAAGATTGATCTGCTTGGATTATAACACAAATTAACTAACATTTTTTCTTTACTGGAAATGTTAAATGTAGATTTGCACTCACCCCACACTGACTCATATTTTTCTTTATCAAATGAATTTAAATCAGGCCTCAATTTCGGAGCCAATTTGACTGGTATATATAACAAAACGCCACCGCCTTTCTTTTTTACCGCTGATTGCCTATCATATCTGAACATCGCATGCGTTCTCGGGTGAGGTTCCACAAATTGTCACTATCTTTTTTTTAAGCCACGTTTCGGAAATTCCTATAGTTGTGTTTTTGCCCATATCATCAAGAAATTTTTTCAATTGCATCCGTTTTCTAATAATACTTTAAAAATTCAACGAACAAATTTAAGATTTGCACAATTTTTTGAGCAGTAGCCGTAGACTGTTTTAATGGTTTCAATAGGACCAGGGTTTTTTGCAACATCCCCACTTTGGGTTAGTAACAACGCAAAAAGGAAAAGATGAGTCAGTGTGGTAGCTCTCCGCTCATTTATCCCACATTTCGATGATAATATCTTTTGATGGCAGCTTCGATAGCCCCAAAAAATAATGGTTTTTTCTATATTTTCCATCTGAGCTTTGGAAATTAGAAAAATTGCTCAAAACAACCAGAATTTAGTATTCAGCATAATAAATTAAATAAATTAAATAATCACCAAAGTTTGCACTAAGAAAAAATGCGAAACTAGTATTTCCTAAAGAATTTTGCACCGTTTTGGAACAATTGTATCATTTCTGCCGTTTTTGGATCTAAATTTGATGATTGTTGGGTTTGCTTCCTTCTGGGGCGGGTTGTTATCTCACATGTGTTTGCATTAATATCAGAACCTCTAAAAAAATCTCTAAAACTTTGCACCAAAATTTCAACACCCCCATCAGAAGGATGCAAACCATCCGAGCTAAGCGCATCGGTATTTTGACTAAAATTTTTGTTTAAGTCTAAAATATCCACTTTTACTTCGCCCAAGTCCTTTACATTCCGTACTAAATTAAAAATTAGCTTGTTTAGCTTCTGTACATTTGGATTAAAATCTTTTCTAAAAGCGCCTAATGGAGTTACAGTACATAGTGAAATTGTTTCTGGGGAGAATTTATGATTTACGAGAGGTTCTATTTCTTTGCTATCCAGATAGTTTATGTTATAATCACCCAGAAGCGTAATTTTATTAAAAACCTTCGCGTCGAAATCATTTGAGAGGCAGTCATTTATTCCAATTAGCGTAGTTACATGTTTAAAATGTCGCGATTTACTGTTTCTCACGCGTTCCAGCAATGCAGAGATTTTGTGCTCACCAAATTTGTTCCCCATTGATTCTGTTAACAATTGAGTCTTCCAGTAATAGGCCAGAATATTCTCCTTCTCGTGGTAAAGAAAAATGTTTTCTGTTGGTCGAATTTTTCTTCTTGAATATTGGTTGCTTGTATTTTGATTTCTTGGTTATTCTTGCTTTCTTGGTTATTTTCGCTTCGTTTGTTCTGATTTCTGCTCCGAGTTTCAATCCTGCTCCGGTCATTTTCAAATTTGTTTTCTGCAATTTTCGAATTGCCCGTGTTTTTAAAATTTTCTAGATCAATAAATTTGTTTCTTTTTTCTTCATCTTTCGGTGATACAGTTAAGTTTTCGATAATTCGTTTAAAATAAGTAACATTTTCGATCAAGTCTTTATACAGCTCGTATTTTAATTCGTCGTTCAAATTTCGGAAAATTTCGAGGTCAAACATGTTGGCGATTAAAAGCGAAATTAAAAATAAGACATTAAAAAATGAACCGACTTATCGCTAGAAATTTAAATTGGTTGTCACGACGATATTCTCTGGATTACTTATCACTGGACACTGGGTGGAACTACACTCTGGGCGGCTCCCAACTTGCTGTGTTCACCATCCCAGTTCCCAATCAGCTGAGTTCATTCTAATTTTATTTATTTATTTTTCTTAGTCTCTATACTTTATGATCAAAACAGTAGGTGCAAGTTCTCTTTACCATTCCATCAATAAACTTGAACAATCGGAACAAGATAAGCTTGCTGATCCTGTACACTCTTTCCCTGGACTGAATCTTGACCCTAGCACGTCAAATTACTGCCTCGATTATCTTACATCAACCCCCCTCTCAGGAACTGCAAAACTGTTCTCGGGCACGATTTATTAAACAACACAATAATATCGCACCCGAAAAAAGGCAACATAACCCAAACAATCGAAGAACTGATTGCAACCCTTAACACTATTTCAAACCTCTTTTCCGTCGTTACCTGTCAACGCAAAGGTGCTCCCTACATATTCGACGATCTTCTAAATTCATTAGACCGTTACGTCATATTATCAGAGCTTCCGAAAGAATTGACGAATCGTTAATTGCCGAATACCGAAAACTGCACCAGGCTGCCGACATAGAGTCGAGGACTCTAGCTACTGTGCTGCACTATTTTCCCGACTTCAATAGAATCTTCAAAACACGTGGCACGAAGCGTCAAACGGCTGCCGAGAAGCGCGAAGCTAAACGGCGAAAATTTTAAACAAGTACGCAAATCTTAGCCCTAAACCTTAAAATCTCAACAGGCGTACTCATCGAGTCTCTTGCTCTGAGCCCCTTTTAAGATTTTAAGATGTCTAAACAGAACACCCGAAATTGGGTCAAGTCAGTCTCTGATTCTTGTAGTACAAACTGCGAGAAAATCTTTAAAAATGAAAACTCTTTCGACTGCTTTTGCTGTGGCTGTCGAATGCACCTGAAGGAAGACTGCTCTGGTCTACAGGAAGCCGCTGTCAATGGAGTACTAGCCTTGGGAAAAAATGATCTATTGTTATGCAACAAATGCGTTGAAGAAAAACGTCAAAATAATTTGAACCAAGCTGCCCATGAAACTACAACCTCAAAAGAACTTCGAGAAACTCAAATGAAAACCCTGGAAAACGAAATGACTGACCTCAAAAAAACAGTGACCGAAATCAAAATGCTGCTAAGCACAAAACAACCTGATTCAGATTATCCAACCCAACCTAGCTCAATTGCCAGTCGCCAAAAACCGCCACCGAAACCCGCCGACGAACTCGATGGCATTCTCATACGAGAAATCCCTGAGTAACGGAGAAGGAAGCAAGATTGCGCCAAGAACACGATCTGGCCGAAGTTCAAAAAGTATTGACCCAAATGGATGTCAATGCCTCAATTGGCGATGTCATACGCCTGGGTCGATATGACGAGAACAAGATAAGAACAATCCTAATAAAAGTGCCCAATGCATACCAACGACGAATCAATTTGCTATCTGCGAGGAAGCTGAAAAACTCCTCTCAACCATCTTTCCTCAGCCGACAACTGACGAAGGAAAAAGCTGATCAAGAAAACCTTGCCCTCGTCAGAAGAAGGCAACTTATCAGCGACAAATCTGTAGACAGAAAGGAGATAAGAGTCCACGATGCAACTCTGTACATTCGAAAAGGTGGAAAGTGGATAAAAGAGAAACTTCCAGATCCCGAAGCAACCAATTGACTAGCAGCGACGATGAATATCCTTGTTTACAATGTCAGAAGTATTCTTGAGTATCAACGGCGGACAACCTTCTCTAATGCTGTCAAAAACGCTTATCAAGTCATCTGCCTTACTGAAACCTGGTTGACAGAAAGCATCGGCGACGCTGAATTTTTTGTGACAAACTACGTTATCCACCGAAATGACAGACCGAGTGACAAATGCTTGACAAAACATGGTGGCTTACTCATAGCAGTAAACCGTAACATTCCAAGTAGCCAAATCAATTCCGCGTCTCAAGATTGTGTTATCATCCGCATATCACTGAACAAGCCGATTTTTATATGCTGCATCTACAGCGCTCCTTCAAACAGTACCTACACATGGGGAATCTCAGATCTAATCGAACTCCTAAAGTTCCTGAGGCGTAAGCAGTTTGAACAAAGTGCACTTTGTTCGTATATACTTGGAGATATAAATTTTAACTGTACTCACTGGACGTCAATGACATCAACTTCTCTGGATGAGCAGTCAATTCTTGACCAAATCTGTGAGTCAAACTTCCTACAACTAATAAAAACCCCTGATGGAAAATCACTAGACGTTCTCCTTAGTAACAAACCGCAATTTGTCACCAGCGTGAAACTTGACAACCGTCTGAGTAGTCTATTCAGTTCCGACCATTTGCCACTCCATGCCAAAGTCTCATTTGACTACCGACCTGTTCTTAAAAAGACACCAGCCTTCAAACAAAAACTAGATTTTGGCATCTTCGCGTACAAGAAAGCAAACTGGGAAGAAGTGAATGAATTCATTCGTCAACACCCCTTACAACCATTTTGCTTGAGCAACGTTAAACTGATGCTCGATCATTGGTACGAGTGGTTATACGAAATACTACAGGACCTGCTACCTATCACTACAAAACACAGGTCTGAACTAGCTCTTTGGGTGGGAAGCGATTCCTCCAACCTTATCAAGAAATTAAAAACAATCCAACTTAAAAATCAGCGAAAACCTACCCCATCGAACGAAGGCAAATTTGAAAATCTGCAAACTGAACTACGACTGTCCCTTCAAAATGACCAGCATCTCCACGAAATAATGCTTTTTGAGAATGGGAAATTTAGCGAAATGCAACGATATCTGAAATCGACCACCAAGTCTCGCATGATCCCTTCAGAGATCTTTGTAGATCAAAAAATAGCCAATACAGACGCTCAAAAAGCTGAATTGTTCAACATATATTTTCAATCAGTTTTTACACGAAACGCCAACGTTGGGAAAACAGAAAGACAAGATAAAGTTCTTCTGAACAGTATCAATTTCACAATTGATGAAATAGAAGATGTCCTGAACGAGCTGCATGTAAATAAGGCAAATGGACCAGACATGATCGGTAATACTCTTCTGAAAAACCTCTCAAAGTCACTACCAAAATCACTTCACTTACTGTTCAACTTGATTGCAAACAAAGCGATATTTCCAACAAAATGAAAGATCAGCAAAATAAACGGGGATAAACAAGACGTATCAAGTTACAGACCGATCAGCCTGCTCTCAGCAGTGTCAAAACTGCTTGAGAAATTAATATTTAATAAACTGGCCCCAATTGTCTACCCAACCCTAACACCAGACCAACACGGTTTTAGACCTAAACGATCGACGATAACAAACCTAATAGAGTATCTACACGAGATACTTAGCTGCCTAGATTCGCCAAACTGCAACTACCTGAACACCTTCTACTTGGACTTTCAAAAGGCTTTTGACTAAGTCTCGCACGGAATACTCATGGACGACCTCTGGAATTGGAGGAAATTGTTTATCTCTGATACACAGCTACCTCTCGAACCGGAAGCAAACAGTGCGGCTGAATGACACAATTTCCGGAGAGCTGGAAGTCTTCAGTTGCGTTCCCCAGGGCTCTATACTCGGGCCTCTTCTCTTCCTAGTCTTCATAAAGGATCTACCGTCCTGTGTCATGTCCGCAACATTTGTTTATGCAGACGACTAAAAAATTGTTGGAGACAACCCTTTAACTCTCAACATAGATGTTAGGAGACTTTGGAGGTGGTGCGAGGAAAACTGCATTTCAATGAACCTGAGGAAAAGTAAAGTCCTCTGTATCAAAGGATCAGCTACGATTGCACTCCCCAGTTACAGCTTCGAAACCGCTGAAGTAATGAAAGTTCTGGGCATCCTGATAATCGACACGCTCTCTTGGACGCAACACGCAAAAAAGAGGGCTGAGAAAGCCTTAAACGCTCTCTTCGTACTCAAAAGGAATGTCTCAAAGGCAAATTTCGCGACCAGAAAAAACGCATAAATCTGTTACGTGGTGCCAACTCTGTGCTACGGTTCAGTTATCTGGAAACCATCAAAAGGTGACTTAGGAATCATAGAAAGTGTGCAGCGGAAAGCGATCTCGTGGACATTCACTTCAAGCAATAGCCATATCTCCTATAAAGGCAAACTCGTGAAACTTAACATCCTTCCTTTGTCTCTATACCAGGAGCTTCATGTTGGACTGCTGTTTGCAAAAATACTAGCTGGAAAAGTTGACATTGACTAGAGAAGCCATGTAAGCATCACTGACGTTAGAAACCGAAGAGCTCAAATGACACGAAATTTCGTCTGCAAACAAATGCCTCTGAAGAAGTGCGATTTCTGGTTTCGGGCATGTCGTGTTGCAAATCTGTACAAGGAATACTTCAATTGTGACGTACCGTGTGACTCAGAATGCAAAAACAGACTTCTAGGAATGTACACAAAATTTTTTAAAAACTCGCTACAACGAATCAGACGCATACACTTTGCGCATTTTATGCGAATGCAACATCTGTAGAGACCTGAAGAAACTTACACTTATAACTAAAAACTAAACTTTGAACAATGCAATGACTGGGTTTAATGCGAAAACTTGGATTATATTCGTAAATCCTTTGTTATTATTATTATTATTGTTATTATTATTATTGTTATTATGATTATTATTATGAATATTATGATTATTAATCTTAGGCATCCTTCATCTACAATAGCGCTAATGGAGTTGTCGATAAATTGAACTTTGCGCAGCGATCTGCTCACCCTTATACATAGTATAGAGCTCTTCAGGAGCGCGAAGCTTTTTTCTAGTTCTTATGTAATTTTTCGATTCTGGATAGCTTTGTCTTTTTTCACTTAGTTTTTCAGCTAATCGTTGCATCGTCCTCGTTGCTGTTGGACGAGCGCCACCGGTGCATCTGAAAATTAATGGGCAGAAGCTACTTTGCTCTACGTTTAAAATTTTCTGCTGATATTTGGAGTTCTTCAGCGTTTCGTGGTATTCATATGCGTTTTTATGCAGTTTTCGCGATGTTTTGGCATGGGGGTTGGAAATTTTCACATCAAAGAAAGCGCTGCTAAATCGTTAACTCCAGAGTCCGTTTGCCTCAATGCAACGGCTGAAGTTTTGGCTCAATCTCACTGTCATGGTAAACCTCGTTCATGAGGTTGGCGAATGTGTCTCTAATTTCATTGTGTCTTATGTGTGTGCAATCGCCCTTTGCAGTGTAGCGCATGTGTCAAGTTAAAATTAGCACCACATGCACATGTGAGTGGGGTTTTGCTCTGTTGTTATCCGTATCTCAACCCGATAAAACAAATACAGAACAATTCCAACGAAAATAACGTTAAAATATTTTCCTTTTTTGCATTCGGTAAGTAACATTCGCCCGGAAGTACATATCGACGGAAAATAAAGCTAGGTTCTAAAACGACTGGCAAGCGTCTAAACACAGCTCTACATGTTTTTCACAGTCTCTGCAAAGCCAGTTCTTTTGATGGTCTTTCTTTAATCGGGTCCCAACACCCTTCTCCGTTTGCGTGAATTGCTCTGTAACGATTGTAGCGACACAATCGTTACAACTCGGAGCGGTTTCGGACTGTTTCCATTTATCTGAATTCTCAGTTGTCTGATTCGCTATTGTAAAATTCGCCCGGAAGTACATATCGACGGAAAATAAAGCTAAGTTATGAAACAACTGGCCAGCATCTAAACTAAGCTCTACATGCTTTTCACCGTCTCAACCAAAGCCAGTTCTTTTGGTGGTCTTTCTAACATCCGGTCGACAAAAACGTTACTGTTTTCCGGCATCGACCAGAACGCTCAAATTAACTTGTTTACATGCAAATTTAGTGAGTTCTTGGCTGGGTCTCAGTATCCCCAGACCACGAGGACATTCCTAAAAACAGGGCTACTACTACTTATTATCTTATTATAGTTTTTGTTCAGTAGATAAAAATCATCATCTCCATCGAAGATGGATCAACCCTTTCCCCTGACTTCTAGCTTCTCATCTTCAAAAAATGAATTCAGATGTTAAATAAATTCAATTCAGGACATAATAGGGAAGCTAAAAGTTTATATAAAATGATTTCAGTTGCAGTCCCGAAACCCCTCCTGATTCCTGAATCCGGGGAAATAACAACCTTATCTTCTTTCCGGAAGGCTGTTTTTCTACCCTTCACCATTGTTGTGAACGGCCTTGAAACGATTGTAGCGACACAATCGTTGCAACTCGGAACGGTCTCGGCTAACTCTGCTTTTTCTTCGATTCTGATCTTCGTTTTTTTTCGTGGTTATCTTCGTCGCAACTATTGTTGTTCTGATTTTCTTCTGGTTTTCTTCCAAAATGGCCGTTTTTGCCGTTTCTCAGAAGTGCGACTTCTCAGTTCGAATTTTTAAAATTTCAAAATACCAGAATATCTTGACCTTCACCATTTGAATAATCGTCCCAATAACGTCACTAATCTCTCAAAACTGTCAATTCGGAAGGTTAGCTGCTAACTATTCGAAATCGCCGAATCTGCATTTTTGTCCATTCTGGTCGAATGTCACAAACTCCCCGGACAGCCCGGTCAATGTCCCCATTGAACTTCGCAATGTTCGTAAAATTGGTTCAGTGTCATCGAACAGAACTTACAAAATGCACGAAATTACCTTTATCCGCTTCATATCGACTCACTGCAGAAATTAAATGGCATCACACTACACTACTATAGCCTTCCAAATTCTTTCACTAATCTGCACTTTCGAGGATATGACTTAAGATAAAACTTTTTTTTCTGACTTGCAATTTTAACGCCCTGATTTAAAACTTTTTCTCCTAGGTTTTAAAAGATGTTTGTTGGCAGGACAGTCCTGCCAACCAACAAGCTAAAATTATCCCACTATGCTTCTTCACTTCGGAAATTTTTGTTGTTATTGGTCCTGAATAATAAAATTAAGGAACTCTGTGGCTAGAAGGAACAATGAAACAATCTCCCTCTTCGAGAGATTAGCCAAGCCTTTCATGTCACCACAAAGTGATTAGTTGTTCTAGTTGATTAAAAACAATCAAGCAGGCTAGAATATTTAAATATACTCTTTAATCAAGCCTTCCTAAAAAAATAGTAAGTGTCTCTAAAGCCACTAACTAAAATCAAAATACAAGTTTATCAATACAACAAAATCTTTAATGCTCAAAACTCAACTAAATATTTTCTCTCAGTTTTCAATTACAACTTGGTTGCTTAGTTTCTCACTTGAGTTTTTGTCACACACATAAAACAATTCTGAGTTTTAACTTCTTCTCTTTCGTCACTTCTTTGTTTCCTCTTTTTTGTCGTTTAGAAGTTCTAAAATTTCTAAGTTCTTCTAATTTTGTTTCTTTTCGCATCTTGTTTTCTGGCCATTTGTCAATGCTCCATCTCCTCCTCCTGCGACATTGACTCTGCACTTTCAGTTTCTGTGTCTTGCAACACAGCATTAGCTATTCTGACACTCGTTGGAAGCAGTCCTCCAACACTTCTGCTCTTCTACCCTTTCTTTACAACAAGGTAGGGGATCCACGTTAGATTCTCTGTTCCTGCAGAAGCTGTTGTGGAGACACAACGTCACATTTCTCTCCACATCTTCCTTCAACATCTCTTATTTCTCTCTTCCATTACGTTCACTTGTCCTGGAAATTTTTTTTACAGCGGTGGTCACTGCATTCCGATGAGTCACGAAAGCTCGCTTGAAAGCTCCTGCCCCAGTGTCCAGCTGATACACACTGTACACTATGCCGTGCTTCGACATATGCTTCTTGGCATACTCATACAACCATGCAGTCATGTTGGCTCTAAACCATGGCATCAATCGTCTCCTTGCCCATATCTGTTTCACTTCCATCGGAATGTTCAGAATCTTGCACATTGTCTCAAAAAGATCTGAATCTTTTAGACAATCCACTTTCTGCAATTGTTCTCGCGTTGGTGCCTCCTGTCTATTGTTCTCCTTCACTTGAGCTTCCAGCCATCATATCGCCATCGTAACTCCAACTATCACTATTGTCATGGGTCGTGATGAGTCTGGTAAACCCATGGAAAGCAGCTCTCCATAGTCCCAGATCAACACCCACCAGATTACTACGTTCGGGGTAATACCATGTTTGCAGCAAGCAATGACAAGGAAACTCGTCATGTGTCAACATGATGCTCCTCCAGTTACGCTTTACCGAAGCTTCCAGTAGTGGTTCCACTTCCATCATCACACGGTAGAATTCATCATTTTCATCTACCGTGATGTAATCCAAAACGGTTGATCCTCTCTGTTTTTGTCTTTCAAAGCCACTGAAGTTCCCACTGATGTATCCCATGAACTTCTTTCCCAGTATTGATTCTAACTCCTCCTTAAGTCTCTCCGGGACTGCCGAGAAAATTCTGCAGAGTAATTCATAAGACTTTTCCGACATTCTTGCTAGTCTTACACACTTTGGCACTGAGAAGGCTTGATCCACGATCCTTCTCGTACTTTTTATATCCACAGCCACGAAATGCACTGGGTATCTGCTCTTGAACATTGGAGCTAGTGTCGATCCCGCCAAATATCGCGCTCCCCATGGTCTGCGATAAGTTTCACTGTGCCTGATGTTCATTTCCGCCTCGATCGCTCCCTCCATTTTCCTATGTGCTTTTGCTCAGTTTGCAAAACTCCTGGGAACACTTCTACACTGATGGCCGTGACCATCTCATGTTTCTGTTCTAGATTCAATAGTGACTCTAAAGAACCAAACATACTCTAGAGTCCTAGTGCAGTCGCTAGATTCACCTCGGTTCCTTCATGGCAATCTGCGATCAATTCCGTTCCCGTCTTCGCTTTCATCACAATGTTCCCAAACAATATTGTCCATTATTTGTTTCTCCAGGATTTTCACGCAATCTAGACTTCCACAAACGTGACCTTCCAGTCCACAGACTTCTGCCAGACAGCTACCAGGTTTAACCCAGTCTTCTGGTCCCAGCCAGGCAACTCCACTTTGTCTTCCCCGTTGCTCTTAGAGACTGTTTTCATCACATTATAGATGATATTAAGATCACGCAGGTTACAGTCTGCATTCAGTTCCCTCTGCCCATCTTCTGTTGCCTGTAGTATCGAATCAGCATTGGGACTAGGACACCACGATGGTCTCATCAGTTCCCACACTACCATCAAGCTCGTTGTCAGTAATTCATCTGAGAATCACATCCAAACTCCGCTCGTTTGTCGGATTCTGGCACGGAAGGCGCAGCTACCTTTTCTTCTAAGACTAGTCCCAGCTTGGTCTGCGGATTAGCAGCGCTTCTTATCGTCGCAATTCTTGACGTCCAGAATCTTAGTAACACTGCTTGCTCGTAATCAAAGAAGTATTCGCGTATGTCTTCACTGAGAAACGGGTTGTACGCTATCCTTATGACTCCAGACACGTAACTGTATGATTTCTTTCTGATCGGTCCACAGTATTCATTGGATTTCGGCAGAGCTCCCATAGATTCCTTAGTGAGCTTCAGCTCCTTGTTTGAGAATCTCCTAATTTTGTCTATTTTCCTCATGGGTTCTAGCTCCACGGGCTCTTTCATGTTCACCCTCATTGGTTTGCTTTGATATATATCTAGCAGTGCTAGCAAGAGTAGGGCTCTCACTCGCTCATCACCCTCTCTCAGAAATATGCTCTATCATGAACCGGATGAAACAGAGAGCGTCTCTCCGCTTCGCGCATGCTACTTCCATTCCCTCTTGGATTATCAGATCCCTCATGCTCGTCATCAGGAAGACCTTTTCTTCTCTCGATCTCTTCCTTTCTTCTGAATCATATTCCTCGCGAGACTGTCCGATCATGCAACAGGCGAACCTCAGTTGTAATTCAGTCCTCACGTAGGGTACTGCTATCAGAGCGTGTATCCTCGGTGTAGTCCTCATCTCTTCTTCAAAGTACCGTAACACTACAGATTTCCATGGAAGGCTCACCAATTGCTCGATCGTTTCTGCCTGCATCGCAGACGACGCTTGAGTCCCGTATGCTTTCTGCTTGAGAGTGGTGCCTTGCATCATTGTCTCCAGATAACCTTTCATGGCACTCTTGTCTTCCAGAGCCACTAAGTGTCCTCTGGCCGAGTTTCTGCACTCCAATATCTCCATGCATCCACCGGATGGTTCATCTATTGATACAGTCTCCGACAGTGTCAGTCGGTTATATTCCACTGGGACCAGTTGTCCTACGACACTTCCCTTTCCGTGGTTCATGGGAGACGGTTTAAAGTCTTTCAGGGTACTCTCTCCACATTGGCTGAGTATTTCCGTTTCTAACATTGCTCCAGTCAGAGTGCGGTCACTCCGTTTGGATTTATAACCCGTTGATTTTATTCCTGTCATGAGATTGGGCGGCACCATTGCTACATCCGTTAACCTTCTGTATGTGCCAGGCAATCGATCATCACCTTGTCCCAAATCCATGACTTCTCCGACTCGTTTCCTTTTCGCTGAGTTGACAGCTTTTATCGATATTTCCGAATCCACCTTCGTCTTTCCCGCTCTCCTCGGTAGCAATTTACTGCCTAGTTTCATCTTCATCTCATTGATGTTATAAACCACCAATTTCGGTCGCATCGTTCCTTTCCTAATTCTCGACAGATACACCACTTCTCCTTTATCCTCTTGCGGTGTCATCTTGATAGGAGAGTTTGCTTCACTTTCGTCAGTGGCTGTGTCGATCAACAACTCACTCAATCTCCCTTCACACTCGTCGAGTTTGTCATGGACTTCCCGCATCAGTGGTCGGTTGAGACCTCCTTTCAAAATGGACTGGGTTCCGTAGCTCTGAACCACCGTCCAGACTTCTTCCATGAAGGCCACTCTGTCCAATTTACATTCTATCCTATTTTCATGGTCTCGGTGATGTACCTCCCACTCTTCTTCGGGTAATGTTCCCAAGAAGGGTACTCTGGCAGCGCCTTCTATCCTTCTTCTCCTTGGTGATTCCATGAGGAGTCTTTGTTCATTGTCTTTAGAATTTCCCGGAGAGCTGCTCTCCAGCAAATTTCGTTTCATTTCCGCAAAAGCCGACGGAGGTTCGAGTGTCGAAGTACCTTTGTTTGCTGGTTCAGTCTGCGTTGTTTTCAAAGTCACTGAGAAAATTGAAATCCAGGCTGGATAATCCTCCTGTCGATGCTTTATTGTCTTCCTTCTCAACTTGATCGGGATCCTCTTGCATGGGTTCTTCCGATCGACGGCTTCATCCCTGCCCATCATCTCCTTCTGATGTATCTTTCGAATTTGAGGGTCCTTGCTTTTCAGTCTTGGCCTTTTCCGGAAATTTCGGTATGATTAGCCTGCCGTCTGATTTATCTTCCTCTTCTCCATGAACCACTTTGATTTCCTCATACCCGAAGGGTGCCAGGAAGGTTCTCGTCTGCAACGTTCCTCCTACTGTTAACTCCTGTTTCACACTGTTCAAAATCAGGGAGGCCTCAGGAAATTTGGCTCTGCCTCTCTTCCTCGCTAGCTTTAATTCCGTCTATTCCGTGTCAAACGCTCCAGGCTTTGGAGTCGCAGCATTGCCTATGCGCCTCCTCGTGGCTTGATCCGTATAAGCAATTCGCGTATACTGCAACACTGCGGCATTCCTGCCCACAAAACACAGATCTATCGTTTCCGAGAATTTCGCTACCCTCCTTTCATTGGTCTCAAACACTCTCAGCCTAGGAGTTTGCATTACGGAGACTGCTCCGAGCAAGATTCTTCTTATCAGAGGAAATTCAGGGATTTCCTCTGGCAGCTTCTCGTAATCACCCCAGTCTTTCGTCTCTTCTCTCACTTTATGGTAAGCTGTAGTGAGACGAGGAATTCTTGTTATCTCACCATTCGTCTTGTCATAGAGCCTTAGTTTCCAGAGCTTCGGTAATACTTCAAGGTGCCCTCTCTCTACTTCTCCCATACGATCACGGAAGTGATCATCAAAGTTGACGACCGTCATTTCTGGCTCTGCTAACTTTCCAAACAACAGATCTTCGCTCAAGAGTTCCCGCAATACATGCTGCTCAAACCAGTTCAGCACACTCCCTTCCATGGCTGATATGAGGTTCAGGTGCAGCACCGACCTCCTGTACGCTTCCACCTTAACATCAGGGAACGCAAACGTGACTGCTGGTCCATAGATCACTGTCACAAACTCCGTGGCTCCTCTGATCAATGCTAAGGGATTGGTCCTCATAGCTAAGCTTAGATCAGTTAGCAGGGCCATACCCCCGACATGTCGCCTCACGTCTTCCTGCCTCTCAATCGTCTCATCCTCACCTGTTCCAAAGCGATTCTGATGCAAGAGTTACTGGATAAGAGTATGTCTCAGGTCTCTTATGTTATTCCACGAATCCGTGGCTTTCTTCACATCGAATCTCCTCACATTCTCTCTCATCTGCTCTGGGTAATGTGTCAGGTTCATCGGTCCTCCCAAGTTTCCATGTGTTATTGCAATCAATGTTAGAAGTCCATCTAACCGCAAGTTCTGAAATCCTTCGGTGAGCAGTACCACCGGTCCTTTCACGAAGTTTTCTTTCTGCTCCAAACGTCAACGAACAAGGCTAGTAGTTCAACGATTGATACTTCCACTACTGCTTGGAGGAACTCTTTTATCAAGTATCGAGGGAGGTTTGCGTAGACTTTTGCCAAGAAGGTCGCGGTCCATCCGGCTCCCAGCCCTTCCAGCATGCTATCAGTCCATTCAAAGCCTTCTCCTCCCTTCACCTTTTGAGTCCAGAGAGTACCATTTTGGGAAGTTTCCAGGGTAACTTGGCACACTCTGTTTACAAACTCGGCTGCCTTCTCCTCGGCAATTTGGCCAGGTTCACCTCCTTCACAAGGTAGGTATGGATCTTCCTGATCATGACGGGGCCTTGCTCACAAGCATCCGCACCCAATGCCGCTACTCGAGGAGTTAGGTGTATCCACTGGTTGGCCTCCGGTTTGGTCGTCAAAACCATCGCCTCCAAATGAGCTCTAGTCTCCTGGGAATTTTTCCTGCTCGCTTTTTCACCTGTCACTTCCATTACTCGGAACCATAAGTCGTTCGACATCGCCACAATTACTCGATGGTCGTCATCAATTCCTGGCTTAAACTTGAGCTGTCGACTGAAGTTGGACAGTTCCAACCCCAGCACCTCATCCAACACTAGCATGTGTAGTTAGTGGTCCTTGAATCCTCTCATTGCGTTCGAGATATCCGACCACACCGCTGGTAGTTCGGTCCTGAGTTGTCTTAGATTCTCCATCTCTATCTCGCGTTTTGGGGCCGATATGATTACATCATATTTTCCTTGCGAGAGCAAAGCCACTATCGCATACACGAAATTTAGTCCGTCTGGGAGACGTGCATACCCCGCAGACAGCCAGAACACGGCTCTCGGTGTCATCTTGGTGAAGGAACCTTCTTTCAGGGTATCCACTACTTCACCCATCGACTCAAGTATATCTTTTATTGCTGGCGATACAGCTGCTTCGGCTGTCGTAGGCTCTCTGAGTCTGCTCAGGAAACCCCTACTGTGTAAATGGTCATTGATGCCAGCAAACACAATTGTATTTGGGTTCATCTCTGTCTATCTTTGTACCCCGATCGCCATTGACACGGATTGCATTAGGTCCAGATCGACCGCTGCCAACATTATAACATCCGGCCAAAACGGAGACTTGGAAGTGTGTACGAAGTCTGAATTCGCAACTATCATAATCTTAGCCTTCCTCATTTCCGCCTTGTCATACGCGGCAAAGATGGTCTCATCCTTCTTTATCGCTTTCAACCCGTCGTATCTTTGGACATCACCTTCCTGATTCACATGACCTGGGGGTGTTTTCAGCTGCCTGAACATCTTTACATGTTGTCCAATCGGCGCCCACGTTGTCAGAAATCTTCCAGGTCTCTCTTTTCGATTTACCTCATCGTGATTCAGTTTTACGTCCTGTAACGGTCTTGCATTCACTGGGTTATTAGAGGGCAGTCCCTCTAGATCAGCAAACCTTAAGACTGTCGCGGAGCTGAAGTTTATGCCCGCAGCTTCAACGAATCCACGCCTGTTATCGAGTACAGTCCACTGACCGATAGCCTTGCTCCGTTCAGCATCCTCATCGCATCCGCTGCGAAGCTCACCGTCTGAAGGTTCAGTTTCATCAGGTCATCCTTGTATATGTGCCATGGAGAAGGTATTGGCGTCGACCACATTAGAGAGCTCCTGTTTGGACGTCGCTCCTCTCGACTGGTGCTCGTCGTCTCAGATCTCATATCCGATCTAGAGGTGCTGGTCGTTTCCGCTGTCGAGTTGACAAGCCCTAATCTTCGTCTAGGATTAATTGTCCTCCTCATGGGCACTTCTCCCAATCGATTTCGTACCTCCTTTCTGTGCCCGGGTTCGCTGGAACATTACGGCTTTTAGATGGTCACGGCTGGGACCGCTCCTAAGTGGTTTCCAGGTTAGGAGGCACAAAGATGGTAATTGTCGGTTCTTTGGATGCTTCCTCTTCCTTCAGCACTCCCGTGTCGAAGAGTTCTACTTCCAATTAATCCAATCGCTATTGGAAGACTCTGTTCAACCAAGCCTGTCCTTCTATGCTATCAAAGTGGATGCCGTTAGTAGTCAGCCTGGCCTGATCCATAGCCCTCAGCTCATGTTCGATTTCCATAAGGATCACCCTTCCGGCATTCTGACTTGCAAGATTCCTCAGAATGTAGCTACCTGATTACTCCTTCGTTGTGCCTTCTCCCTGCTGCAGTCAATGTCCTGGTGCTCGTTGGCACAGTGCAAACGGTCAGTACCGCGCAGTTGAACTTCTGCCAGAGGGTAGTAAACAAGCACACCATCATCGATTCCCATAGTGCTTCTTCCTCATCTGAGCTTCTCGAGATATTATTTCTCCCAACTAGTATCGTTACATTAGGGTTTCTCCCTGGTTTCAGCAACTCCACCATCCGAAATTCCTGGGCTATCGGCTCGCCTCCGAAAGCAATCACCGTGGTGATCCAGGAGGTCCTCAAGTTTGAGAGCACTCTGACCAAGCTGTCTCCCAGTATCAGATGTGATGTCCCCAGTGGTGGTTGCTGCAGGTTTACTGCCGGGTTCCAGGTCGCTCGATTGAAGCAAGCTCTCGGATCCGCCTCCGGAACTCCTGTGAAGTTATACTTCAACTGATTATTCTTTTTCACATCCATTACCCGTGACACTTTCTTCGCCGGCATCTTCTGTATCTTCCTGTCTGGGACTTTTGAGCTCCCCATTGGTAGCGTTGCATCGCTAACTTCCCCTGTGGTCATTACGTCTTGCAGTCACCTTGGAACCTGGCGCATTCCTATTGGCGACTAGTCGTCCAGCTGTCTCTATCAGCTTCCTCGCCGTTTGCTCCACGACTGGGTCACCCAAGGTATCACTCGTGTCCGGGATTGTCACTCGACCTGTTGTAGCTGGGATTCGCCTTTCTGTCGTTTTCTCGAGGCGTCAAGAGCTCCATCGGGGACTGCCCACGAGGAATACTCCTTGCAGGTAAAACTTTTTCCACGGCTGTTGTCAATGCCACCCGCTCCGAACGCTCCTTGTAGTCCCGCCTCAAGCGTTCAATTTCTTCACCCTGCTTTTTGTTGCAGTCTTCAATCAATCTCTTCCACATGTCTCTGCCGTCCTCCTTAATGAGATGGTCTTAGTCTTTTCATCCAGCTCCTTTCTGGTCCTCTCCAGCTCATCTTTCATCCCATCTAGATCTTGCATGGTTTGGTTCGTTTGAACCCCCTGTTCTACTCTCGCCCTCTTTGGTGGCACAGCTATTCTCAGTGGTGAACTAGACGAAGCAGCCTCGCTGTTCATCTCTTGATGCATTCTCCTCAGCCCAGGCTTGGGCTTGGAGGGCAAAGGCATCTCCCTTGGTTGGTGAAATCTAGAAGTTCCCAATCCAGGCTCGTTCGCCAAGTCACTCCCTGAGAGAGCCCCCGCTTCACCACCTCATCACTCTCATAGTCGGGCGGTCACGTACTCCCCTCTCTCCGTATGCTGCCATCAATAGGACTTCCGTGGTGCGGTCCCCACGGTTGTCATGCCCCAAGATGTTTATCAGGGCGGTCAGCAACATGACTACCTCTGGAACCTCCAGAGCGAAGTCTCGATCCATTAGTCGATGGTAGATCGCATCTACCATCGGTCCAACATATCCCTCTGCCAGGTCCATCAATTCATCCAAGTTGAAGTTATCCATTCTCTTTTCGGGTTCGATTCGATTTGATTTAATGATTTGACTCAAGTGAGTAATTAAACGATCAATCAGGATCTAGAAAAGAGGTCACGAATATTACACTTGTCCGTTTCACCTTAACTTCTCGTTAAAGTTTATTTAAAACAGTCAGATAAAAAGTTTTGATCCTAAATTTTTGGAATTCGACCTAAGATTGGACAGTCCAAACTTTGGATCTATTCCTAAGATCGTTATTCAGTTGTTCGTGGTCACTAACTCCTTCTTACCCAGGACCTTAATAACATAACACATAACATAACATAACATAACACACATATCACACTTTACACATACTTTAGTCTGACACCCTCTTGCTTGATACTTTAACTCCTTAACTTAAAAGCCTATACTTAAGTAATATTTCTTATGTAAATATACTTGTATGTTAGTATCAGAGAAGATTATGTGTATGAGCGCGTACAGTTCCCGAGGATGCAGCCGTCCTCTGTTCGGATCGTACACTGGAAGCGAGAGCTCCTTCATTTCCCTTTCCACGAGGAAGTCTCTCAATCTCGTCAAGGACAAGACTAGGTTTTCCTGGTCCACGTGCCGCTTCTCCGTCGCCCGTGTCACTAAGAAGCATAGATATTTTCACGGTATCTGTAACGCCGCCGGAGGCAAGGCTGCTACGCCCCCTATTCCTGTTCTTCGCTTCCGATGGAATTCTATGTTTTTATATTCTCTCTTAAAATCCGCTGCTAACGCTGTCTTAAAACTCATGTTTGCTGTGATTGCTATCGCACATATTCTATTTGTGAGTATGAAATCGCTGTCTGTTAGTTTTATGCTGCTTGAATATTAATTTGGTAAGTTAAAATATGACTCAACCACTCTCCCTATGTCCGGTTTGTTTGGGTCTTCTGCTTCTAAATCCCCTGTTTCTCTTGCTATTCTCAATTTTTTTAAAATAAATTTTCAGTGTGGTTAAGTCCTACCCCCACTCCCCGGACAAAAATATCCATCGACGTCCCCATCGATCGCATACCGGACATCAAGTCGAGGTTGGAGGCCGGAATGAGTAGTCGCCCCTTCTGGGCAGCCCAGGAAGGATCTTCTTGTTCGATTTTCCTGTATTTCATGCTTTCACCATCTACATCTTGAACCGTGACACTGGTCTCCTTTGGGTCCGACGTCATTTCGTTCAGCCATTCCAAGACACGCAGATTCGTCAAGTCTTGTTCATATGACTGCTGTTGCTCGTCGTCGAATTCTACCTCGGGTTTCGACCGGTCATCGACCCACTCATCGTCGTGATCATCGACTATGTCAAGGTCCTGTGACACAGTTATTTCTTCTAGACCCACTACTTCTTCCCCTATCTTCTTTAGGTCTATGCTGTCCACTACAAAATCGTCATCGTAAGGGTTATATTTCTTCTTGGATCTTGTCCTGTCATTCTGTCGAGTCTGTATCGTGAACGGAAGATCCGGTTCCAAGTTCTTGGGAACCTCCCTTTGTTCAGGGTCTTGCCAGTCCTCTTCTGC
The DNA here is from genome assembly GCF_963678635.1 of Symsagittifera roscoffensis. Taxonomy (NCBI): domain Eukaryota; kingdom Metazoa; phylum Xenacoelomorpha; order Acoela; family Convolutidae; genus Symsagittifera; species Symsagittifera roscoffensis. Next base: position 14,339,049 of record NC_087071.1, read on the forward strand.
GTAGGGTAAAGTTTCATCGTCTGCTTCAATCACCTCATTTGGATCCAGGTCCAGTGGTGTACTTGTTGCTTCCTCTATGACTTCATTTCCATCGTTCTCTTCCCTGGTGCCCTTCTCGTTGACCTCACAAGCAGGGTCCATCATTAGATAATCCCCTTCTTCCGTGTCTGCAGGTATACACCAGTCTTCTGTCGATGGATTGTGTGGCTTAATGTTTTCGTAATGTTTTCGGCTCGGCCAGTACTCAGTCAATAGAAGCGTCCCTCCTGGTGCACCTCCGTAATCATGAAGGGTCCCCTTCACTTTTTTAGGAGCTTTTTCGTTCCTTTCGGTGGTATGACGTTCTGAAGTACCCATACGTAGTCCCCTACCGAATAAGCTTTTGCACCAGCTGCTTTCTTGTCAAATCTTTTCCTCTGCATTGCCTGTGCCTGCTGAGTATTTTGTCTACATAAGTCGTTTAACTCCTGCTGACGTCTTATTACATCCCTTACATAGACCTTCATGTGACCTGGGTAGAAGAAAGTCAAGGGCAAAGACTTTTCGGGCCCGGTCAGCATCATATGTGAACTAACTCCGGTGGTGGAATGTTGCGTGCTATTGTAAGATCCCATCAGCTGTGGAAGATATCTGTCCCACTCGGTCATGTACCTGGAACAATATACCCTCAGCATCGACACTAACATTCGATTCTGCCTTTCTACTAAGCCATTTGTCTGGGGATGGTATGTCGTGGAGTGAGCTTGAGCAACCTGTGAGCGTCTCATTAGCTCTTTCGTGAGTTCTCCTACGAAAGCTGTTCCGTTATCCGTTTGAAACGTCATCGGACAACCATGTCTCGCTATCCACGTATTGATCAGGTGGTCGCACGTCTCTTCCGCTGAGACAGTTATGCAGGGCACTGCCTCTGCATACTTCGTGAAGTGATCTATCATGACCAAGAATTGATTATAACCACTGTCTGTCATGCATATCTTTTGGATATGCATGACTCCTCTGGATCCTTTGGTGATCTATCTGCACCACCTCGTCGAATTCAGACGACTCGATCGATTGTAAAGGAAATCGCAATTTCCTTGGATCCTTGACCTGTTGGCATGACAGACATGCTGTTACTCACTTATCGCATGCCTTTTTCAAATCAGGCCATTCAAAGTGCTTCAAGATCCTCTGATATACTTTGTCAATACCCTGATGGCCCATCTGATCATTTCGGATAGAGTTGCGGCAACAGTATCGCGTTGTACTTGTATAGGACTTTGTCTTCATCTCTTCTTTTGCAAGCCACAATCCCGTCCTTGTTCAAGTGTAACCTTCCCTCTTTCTGCATAAAATACTGTGGCAGAATGCGGTAACTGTCTTCCTCGAGGTCTCCTTTGTCCGGAGAACCAATTCCGATGTTGCTTGTCATGCTCTTAGTAGATCCGACAGTCTGTATCTCGCCTTCAAGTACGTCTTCATGACCCTCATCTGACTATTCAGCTCATTGGGCTGATGCGTATCTTCAGGTTGCTTGTCATGCGGTCATTTCTCTGCGCTCTTAGTAGATCCGACAAACTGTATCTCGCCTTCAAGTACGTCTTCATGACCCTCATCTGACTATTCAGCTCATTGGGCTGATGCGTATCTTCTTCCATCTTAACGCACCAAATCTTTGCCAATGGCTGTGTTTGCTGTTCGAATGGCTGAATATCAGTCCTGACTACCTCTTTTTGTGGCAGCAGACTCATCGAACGTTTCGATACCGCTATTGTTTCCAGATCATCCGCTGCGTTATCAAAGACTCCTTCACTTGGTATGAGGTAGCGATCACTGTCAGGGTCCTGGTATACCTCTCTATCCAGATCCCTTGCTCGAGTTTCCACTAGTAGTGTGTGGATCGCTAGTTCTGACAGTTCCAATCCCAAGCTTGAGTTCCTGTCTGAGAGGGTGTCAATTCCTGAGTTTCGAGAATTGTCATCTGTTGAAGAGTCTGTGACGGAGTCTGCACCATCTCCTGGGTCAGTTCTGTGCTTTCTTCGCATCCATCTGAACTCCCCGGACAAAACTTTGTTCTCCAGATCCTGTTTCTCATCAGGAACTTTTCATCTACATCAGACTCCCCGGACAAACTTCCTTGTCCCGGGTGTTGATCTTGAAATCGCCGGCTCTTCTCGCCGTTCGTCTCCCCGGACAAACAATCTTGCACCAGGTTTCGTTCAAACTTTTCACCTTCTTTATCCTGGTCCACAAAAGTAACGGTTTTCTTCTTTTGCGCATCGCTCCCCTGTTCTTTCCGTCCGTAAGAAGTACTGGTTAAAACCTGGTAGGTTATTGAGGATACTAGTTGCTGAATTATTGTCCTACAATCCCTCTCGTGCTCTTTGTGTTGTCGTCTGAACGGCGTGATCGTCATTTTCTCACTGACTGTCAGTGATGTCACTGCTGCTGCCCACTCGGGGTCATCACTGAGCACTTCTCTCTCTAACAATCCACCCAGCATCCACATCACTTGCGGTGTGACCTTCACCGTTTTATCCAATAATGAGAGGCTGTTAATGTTCATGCGAGAGGGTTCCTGCTGGACCAGGTTCGAGCGCAGCAACAGATTCAAGGGCACCGGGTCCTTCTATGATAGGATCTTTATCTCGGCTGCTTTTTCTACAGGTAATTCAGGAGGTCCTGGAATTGGATGTCCAGACTTGTCCAACCGTCTCGTTAAGGGAAGCGCTTCATAAATTTCTTTGTCCAGAAACGTGAATCCTACCTTTATTTCGCCTGATTGGCTTGTTTCTGTTCCAATCTTTCAAAGAACTCGGTTTTCTTGCTGAGGCTGTCAGCATTATGGTGTTTGTCACGCATCCTGTGCTCGATTATCATGCGGTAGCCATCTAATCCCACTATCCACCTTCCTATATAACTCTGATCCATCGAGTATGTCTTCAACCAGGATAGCGCCCTGTTGTCCTCGCGTTACTTAAAGGGAGCGCTCCCCAAATATTTGCGGTACTTTTCCACAAATGTGACCACTGCAAACATTTCTGCTTTTATTGCACCATATTTCATCTCAGTGTCACTTAACACGTTACTGCTATATGCAATGGGACGGAGAACGGTTCTCCTATTCCATTCCTGCTCCTGATGCAGTATTCCCGAAATGGCCACTAATAATGCGTCTGTGTCAAGAACATACATGCCCTTTTCAGTAGGCATGCCTAGCACTGGCGGCTCGCACAGTTCCCGCTTTATGTTCCCAAAAGCCGTTTGAGCTTCATCGCTCCATTCGAACTTCTTCCCTTTGTTGCGCATCAGCTTCTGCATCGGATACACCTTGTCTGCATATCCTTTTATGAACTCACGGTATTAGTTGGCAAACCCTAGGAAGCTCATGAGGTACTTTTCAGGGACTATTTTCAGGTACTTGATTGAATCCCTAACGATTTCACATTTCGATGGTTTGCACTTCAAGCCTGCTTTTTTCATGCATCCAAAGACCTCATCGAGCCAATCAATGTGGTCTTCCAGGGTCGGTGTTGCTATGACTACGTCATTTACGTAACACATCACAAGATTCCCGTACTTCTTTGTCACTCTGGTCAAAGCCTGAGCCATCAATCTTTGAAAAGTGGCCGTTGCATTGCACAAGCCGAAGGGCATCCTCTTCCACTGGTACAACCCCAATTCACACGCGAATCCGGTCTTTTCTCTATCCTTCTTCCGCAGAGGGACCTGCCAGAAGGCAGAACCCAAGTCCAATGTGGTGAAGAACTTGGCATCACCAAGTTTAGAGAGGCTCTCGTCTATTCGCGGTATCGGGTACGCATCTTTTAATGTTACCGCGTTCAAGTAGCAAAAATCGCAAAAAAAACGTAAGCTCCCTCCTTTCTTTTTCGCCATTACTACCCCGCAAGCCCATGGCGATTTCGAGGGTTCTATCATGTCGTATTCGGGTAACATTTTTATTTCCTCTCGGCACGCTTCCGATTTATGTGGCGTCATTCGTCTAGCGCCTTCTTTATGGGGAACGGCGCCTTCCTCAAGTTCGATTTCGTGTTCGACGAAATTACAGCAACCGATATCCGCCTTATGTTTTGAAAATACATCCGCGTTCCGATTTAAAACCTCCCGAAGCAATTCAAAATCTCCCTCGCCTATTTTCCCTTTTAAGTGTTCTATCTCTGGCAAAATTGGTTTGCCAGACTCTAGTTCATATGACGAGGGGCGTTCCGGAAAATTCGAGTAGCTTGATAAGCTGTCGTCCGTGTCGGACTTCATTGAAAACAATTTATGAATTGATTTTAATTCATTAATCCTTTTTAAAATTTTATCTTTATTGGCATGATAAGGACAGTCTTTCACACTATGTTTCTTCAATTTTTGTGTCTCCTCATAGTCGGTCCTCGTCGGCAAAGCGTAACCAAGTTTTTTTCCACGCTGGATTGAAATTGTGGTGTCCAGTGTGTTCAATAATACACTGACACACAGTCCGTTTCGAATTACCGAGAAGCTCCGGCCTATAATCACTGAACTTTGACTATTTGGATTCGGTGACAAACAAACCTGTTTACTATCACTTAACGGATTTAAATTTCTCATTCTAAAAAATGCTACTACTGCTTGTCCCGGCTGTAGTTTTACTTTTATGTCTAAAAAAATGGGTACCTTGTTTTCGTCTGTTATTATTCTATTAATTGGTTTCTTAACATACTTCCAATCCGGTTTTCTAATTCTTATCAGACCTTTGTTCAAGTCGATCATCACGTCAAAATTGCTGACAAAATCTCTGCCCGAGATGATTTGGTCGGCGTCGTCAAAATTCTCTACCACCAGGAAGCTCATCCAAAGATCCCATGGGGAGGACCGTTAATGGTGTTCTTCCGGCTACGTAAATCGCTCCTCGATTGGCTGCAGCCAGTCGGAGATTCGTCGGAATTAGATCTTCCCTCGTGAAGCCCATTCTTTCCCAAGTCTTTATCGGCATCACACTGACTACCGCTCCTGTGTCCAGAAGCCCTGTGACTCCGTTTTTCTTTCCGTTGGTGTCGAGCAGATGTGCAGTCCTATCTGCTTCGTATCCAATGTGTACTACGTCTTGCTCCATCATGGCGTCATGGCCTATCCTGCGGACTTTGAGTTCTTCTTCACCTAGATAGATCTGCCCTATCTGGTCACTGTCTGTTGTCACATATGTCCTGGTGTAGATATTGATTCCACCTACGTTCAGCATCACTTGATACGGTTCATAGACTTCCACGTGGCGCCCATGAAGCTTCTTTATGCGAGGGCCACCTGTTGTTAGTAGTGCCCGCACAGCTCTTGACTCAGTGCGTGGCTCCACTTGCCTCAGATAGTCTGTATATGTGTCCAAATGCATCAAGGTGAATTCTGATGGTTCACTCAGGTTTCTGATTACCTGGTGACCCGCTACCGAGATTATTGCCTGTATTTTGCTTCCTTCTGGCACCATACAGAACCCCTGCCCGGAGAGTACATTAAGTTTCATGCTCAAACTACTAAGTTGTTTTGTTTCTTCGACTTCTGTTGCCTCGAATGTATTCAGCTTCTCCTGTAGTTTCACATTTTCCAATTCGAGCTTCACTTTTTGCTCAATCTCTTTCGTTACCAGCTCCTGCTGCACTCTATTTAGAGCAACCCTCGCGGCTATAATCAATCTTGAAGTCGTCCGCCGCAGTCACCGGTTCCGGTTCACATGTCTCCTCTGTTACCCATTGCATTTTCTTCGTTGCCAGCTCTTGCGGTGTTTCTTTTCTGCGCGCCTCCGCTTCACTCAATAGGCGAGCCTTGCTGGCTTTCACTCCCGATAAAGCTTCCTCGTGCCTCGGATGCTTGATATCTGCTACAGCATCCCAAAACTGCGAACAATCCGATTTAAAATGACCTTCCAGATTGCAAAAGAAACACCTCGGGCCAAATTTTGCAATTACTCCTCTCATGAAATCTTCATGGTCGACTTTTGACGCATCTTCGTCCTCGAGGCTAAAGCATTTAGCTTTCATGCCCTGTTTGTAAGTTGGGCATGCTGACACATGATGGTCCCTCGAACTGCAATTTGCACAAGAGCGCCTCTTGTTGATCTCATCCCTTGGTTTGTACCAGTTGTTCCCTTGGTTTGCTGGTCCCTTAGTAAAAATGCCGTAATTGTTCTTGTAATATCCAGATCTCGATGGAGGCTTCAACAAAAGATATTCTGGTGTTGGCGCATTGGTTGATAGCGGTGTGTAATGTGTTACTAACATTGTTCGAAGTTTATCATTTTTCACACCATCGATGAATTTTGAGGCTATTGCCAGGTTCATCCTCCTGTTCGACTCGTCCGGTTGGCTACGCCTTCTAAGCTTCTCCAAATCGTCTAGAAATTTGTCTATTGTCTCATCTTCTCGTTGAGCGCAGCACCCCTGAGCCAAAACGATTTAACAAGATTTCAAAGATTTTCTCAGCAGTATCCCGCTGATATTGCTTTTTGGCCATCGCACAGTTTAGGGCTGTCCCTTCCAAGTTACTGGTGAGCGCACTGCACTCTTGCCTTTCTGACAGGTCTTCTTCCTCAAAATGCAGTTTCATCACCTCTATCCAGGTGTCAATGCAGCCATCAGATTTGTCCTTTTAGCATCTTGGTTTCTCAAAGACTCTTCTAGACTTTTCACTGCGTTCATTGGTTCTGGATAGCATCGCCAGGAATGTCTCCAAATACTTGTTTAGGGGTTCAAAGGCTGTGGCCATTGCTCTGGCATCTCTTGAATGCCCCGCCTGAGTATCATTGCCCCCTGATAAGGGTTCTGTATTTGGTATATCCCTTCTATCCGAATCGCCGGGATTGTATCTTCCTTGGCTCGCATGACTCATCATTGGTCTTGCATGACTCCTGTTCCTGGAATCACATCTCCCCGTCACATGTGTGCCTTGCGTCGGTCGTTCATTTGAAGTCTGTCTATTGTCAGTTGAACTTCCTCTGAAGCCTGGGCCCCATGTTCTATTATCCCCTGTGGCATAGCCTGCTGAACTGCTCCTATCTCTAGTGGATCCGTATGTCCTTCTCCTATTTTGTTGGTCATTGAAGTTCACCCTCGGCTCCCTGCTGGGACCTCCCAAGTTCGGTTCCCCTTCTCTTGATCCACCTTTGCTGCCTAGTAGCCCGTCCAACCTATCCATGATAGCCTGAGTTCGCCTCTACATCATCGCATCTATCTTTGTGTCAAGAGTCCCAAGAGTCTGCTCTTGTTGAGTTCTTAACTTCTCCATGTCGTCTCTTAACCGTAACTCTCTCTGTTCCGCTTCTCTTGTCATTCGCAACAAGTTCTTCGCTATGTGATCACCCGTTATTTCCTTTAAGCGTTTTTCGCCTCTACCAACTTCTTGTCTATTGCGGTTTATTTCTTCCCGCAGACTTTCTCTTTCAACGTGGACTGCTCTCTCTAGTTCACTCATTCTAATGGACATATGTTCATTTTGCTCTCCTATACTGCCCACTATATTGTTGAAGGCTTCTTCAATTGATGCTCCGTTTTCTACTAGTGGCCTCACAAGTGTCGGTGTCACCCTGTCGATCCCAGGTAGCTTGGTACTGGTCGAGATTCGGGCTTTGATTCTCTGCCTCGACGTCTTTTCATGATCCACCTCTGGATCCGCCGATGCGTTGCTTAGCCCTATGTTTCTATTCCCCCAGTTCGCGTTTCCGAACTTGTCACACTCACAAAGTCTCTTGACTGGCCTGATGTGTTTGTGTCTTTGCTTATCGTTCTCACCACACCAAATTTTACATGGTTCCAGTCTCTCTGTCGGTGTATGCCTCATTCTCCTGGGTCGAACTATTGAGGCTGACTCGAGATCCAAAGTCAACTTGCTCCTCATTGTCCTCTTCTTCCTCCTGGGATTCACCTTCATCTCCTGTACCCAGTCCCATGGTGAATGGAAAGATGTTTCCTAAAGTGTTCTTCACTCTTTCTGAAAACGATGAGGACCCGGTGGAAGTGGCAAAATCTTGACCTTGTTCTACCGGAGTAGATTCTCTCGCCAGTCTTCTGTTTCCTCTCCCCTCCGGTCCATGTTTTTCCTGATTCTCAATCATGGCCTGGTCCGGATGGACCTCCACTTCTAGCATAGCTATAGCTTTTCGCTCATCTGACGACTTTTGACTCCTGGTTTCAACCATTCTCTCTGAAACCGTCTCCCCTTTGTCGGTCCGGTTTCGTGTGATCCGTTCCACAAAAGGGTCGATCATTACTTTTCTTTGCTTTTCAGGTATGAACTTCCTGGAGCTATCACCTAGTTTAGGTATCTTTGACTCGTCTAGACTTATTTTCATTTTATCACTTCTTACTGCCTATACACTCAATTCGATTGCTAGTGTCCTTCTAGTTTGACTATTGATAATAATAACACAACACAATAAATTTCAAACATTTCTAATAAAAAGTGACTACGAATCCTCGTGTGTTATTAGTGTACAGCGTCTATATCATTTATTCACAATAATCGATTATTGGTCGTAAGTTTTGAGAACTAGCACAGTATGTTGATATCAGTCAATTTAAAAGATAGTGTATTCACTACCCAATCAAGCACAAATTGCTGATTTAAAACCAGAAATAACAAAAAAAAGAATAATTTTATGAAAAACGTATGTGTTTTGTACTTTTAGTCAGTCGCAGTATAATAGTCGAACTTGTATATAAAGGAAGAGCTTTCCATGCTTCGTGCTGCACCAAACAGACAAAACTTGAAGGCAGTAATTTTCTCAAGTGGGCGTCTATTGCAACCACCGATTCCTGTGTTACCTATCTGCCTTCGGACTGCCCGAGCTAGACCTACTTAAATCCTCAGGCAAATCACTTTTCCGAAAAACGTTTTGAATTTCAATCCACACCAATAAGTTACATACTCTTTTTTAATTTAGACTTAGTGTCGCGATGATCCGAGTTTGGAACTGTTTTGTTTTGGTCTGGTCTTTTTTGAAAGGCAAGTTACCAGTGCAGTCAATGGCTCCTAGCCTGTCTCTTAATAACCTAACACCCCTCACTATTATCTTTTCTTCTGTTCACCTAAGTCCTTTAACAAAAATAATACCCCTCCGGGCTTACAAAAACAGTACCTCTCCGGATTGGCAAAAGTAGGACCCCTCCGGATTGGCTAAATTGAGACCCCTCCGGATTGAGACCCCTCTGGGTTAGCAAATGTAAGATCCCTCCGGATTGGGAACCCTCTGGTTTTGTGAAAACAAGACCCCTCCGGATTGGTACCCCTCCGAATTAGGAAAAATTTGGACCCCTCCGGATTGGGACCCCTCCGGTTTTGTAAAAATAGCTTTTCGGCGACTTCCTTGATTTTCAACCTATACCCCTCCGGTAACGTTCTCCGATGCTTTTATGCTGTTTTTTTTTATTTCAACTAGAAAGGGTATGTGGCCCTTCCCTAGACCCTTCCAGATTGAAGCTAAGCCTCTTATTTGACAATTCACACTAACGGTGAAGGGTCTTATCGCTAGCCTAATTTCGGCTCGATCAAGGTTTTCTGGTGCCCTTAGCCTTCCCTTTTTGCCTAGAACAGCGTAAAATTGCCTTATTCTACCGTTTCTACTCTTTGGTAGGGTTGTAAGGGCTTTCCAATTTTTTTTAAAAAAAAACATGAAGGGTCCATCTTCCCGAATTGGTGAATTTGCTAAAAACAATCCTGAAAAATCGCTACCTTTTTGAATAATTGTTGTTTTTATAAGTAAACGCAGCTAATTTTTGATCTAATGGTACCAAGATCAACTGGATCTGTCGTTCCAAAGTTATTATCCAAAACGTCTTTTTTCCAAAGTCACAAAAATTTTCTCTCTTATAGGTTCCGCTTAACTTTTTATGCAATTCTGTTCTTTTCGACCTAAAAATTTTTGATCCGAGCTCAGAAGGCCTATACTCTTCTATTTCAATGCAAAAAACCCGATCTGAGACGCTTTAGATGAAAAAATTTGCGAAAAGCTATGCTATTTGGACCCATCCGGATTGATTAATCCACTGACTCAAACACGTTAAGTTCGATTTCTCTGTGATCCGGAAGGTTTTCGGGAAACGGGTCTTAAAACCTGTAGGTTCACTAGTGGACGTTGTCCGAACAACTATTTTTATTAGCCTAACTCAAAAATTTCAAAAATTTTCTGATTTTATTGTGTTCTGTTTTCTCAAAAATCGCGAAAAGTCGGTTTTTGGTACCAAAATAGTTCCAACCACTTCTGAATTATACTCAACCGGTTCTATCTATTATACTATTGCAATTACGATATAACACACTAATTTGGCGCTTTTTCGGTTTCAGAAAACATCGATTTCTCAAAAATTGCGATATGTGGGGGGATCAAAATATTGCTATTTTGATCCTAAAAACCGGTCTGCTTTCTGTGTTTTCCACTGAAAAACGATATAGGAGTAATAATATAGGCTATATAAGTAATGATATTAGTGTACTTTACCCCTCCGGGTTTGTTCAATATCCGAATTAAAGTGCTTAACTCGGATATTCGCAGTTCGGTGAAGGGTCACTACAGTGCAGCACTGTCGAGCCCCTCACAGATTACTATCTTACTTTTTGTACCAAAATGGATACAAAACTTGTTAACGATACCCAACAGTCGATTGTTGTTGTCGTTGAGCCCCTTCTTGTTGCTCCTTGTACTGCTCGCCGGATCAGTCTTCTTCCAAGACTCTTCCGGATTGAGCGCAAATCAGAAGACCCTTCCGGATTGAGCGCAAATAAGCATTAACGTGCTTAAATACTCAAATAACCCTACAGTACAAGCCTCACAATTGGGCCACAAAAATGATCGTAACAATCCTGATTGAAATAAATGCCTGTAACAACAATTTATTTATCAACAGCAAACGGGAGGGTCGGATCACATCTTGTCTGGGGTGATGAGTTCTATTGATTTTATACTTTTTTTTACTGTTTTTGGTTTTTCGGTTATTTTTTTATGTTTTTTGTTTTTTTTTGTGTACTATACTACTTTTTGTTTTTATATATCTTTAAGTGTTTTTGGTCACGGACCACTCGGGAAATGAGGGGACCGCGAATCCCCCCACCCTTCCTGGTTCGTGAATTTTCGTGAATTTCCATGGTTCGTGAATAGGTTAAAAAGCTATTCACGGGTATCCCGAAGGCTTCCGCGTTCCGAACTACCCCTCCGCCCCGGCGGTTAGGGCCTATTAAGGGCGTTAATGTGGGCATCCGCTCGGCGCGGAGTGCTCGTTAACGGTTCTGCCGGTCATGATGCTAAAAAGAATAACACCCAGGAGCGCCATAAAAACACCTATCTAACATTCGCCCGGAAGATACATATCGACGGAAAATAAAGCTAGGTTCTAAGACGACTGGCTAACGTCTAAACAGAGCTCTACATGCTTTTCACCGTCTCTACCAAGCCAGTTCTTTTGGTGGTCTTTCTAACATCGGGTCGACAAAAAACGTTACTGTTCTCCGGCTTCGACCAGAACGCTCAAATTAACTTGTTTACATGCAAAACTAGTGAGTTCATAGCTGGGTCTCAGTATCCCCAGACCACGAGGTCACGCCTAAAAACAGGGCTACTACTACTTATTATCTTATTATTGTTTTTGTTCAGTAGATAAAAATCATCATCTCCATCGAAGATGGATCAACCCTTTCCCCTGACTTCTAGCTTATCATCGTCAAAAATGAATTCAGATGTTAAATAAATTCAATTCAGGACATAATAGGGAAGCTAAAAGTTTATAAAAAATGATTTCAGTTGCAGTCCCGAAACCCCTCCTGATTCCTGAATCCGGGGAAATAACAACCTTATCTTCTTTCCGGAAGGCTGTTTTTCTACCCTTCACCGTTGTTGTGAACGGCCTTGAAACGATTGTAGCGACACAATCGTTGCAACTCGGAACGGTCTCGGCTAACTCTGCTTTTTCTTCGATTCTGGTCTTCGTTTTTTTCGTGGTTATCTTCGTCGCAACTATTGTTGTTCTGATTTTCTTCTGGTTTTCTTCCAAAATGGCCGTTTTTGCCGTTTCTCAGAAGTGCGACTTCTCAGTTCGAATTTTTAAAGTTTCAAAATACCAGAATATCTTGACCTTCACCATTTGAATAATCGTCCCAATAACGTCACTTATCTCTCAAAACTGTCAGTTTAGAAGGTTGATATCTTTGTACTAAAAAACTTCCTTTATTCAGATTTGAGAACTAAATTTTTTTGTGTTTAAAAATTCAGCGTCAATTTAAAAAGAAAAGTAAATTATAAATCTGGCCCTTTCGTTCAGTTACGGTCGTGTTCAAGCTGGATAGGGCCCATACCAGCATTATAAAAATAGCATTATTTTGAATGTTTATTTGTTTACTTAAGATGATTCCCAAATCACAGGTCGCAAAAAAAAACACCTTATTTGCCAGTTGATAGTATGTTCAAATGTAGGAGTGTAAGTCAAATTATGCCAATGGAAAGCAAGACGAGAAACTTGGGCAACCGATGACAAGTGAAACAACATGTGACATTCGACCAGAATGTACGAAAATGCAAAGTCAGGATTCGATTTTTTATTTTGATATTGGAGTGGGAAGATTAACGGTTTCAAAGAATTAGTGGTGTTAATTGTGCATTTTAGCGAACGAGGAAGAGTTAGTTTGAGCTAAAATGTTAGAAATTTGTTCAAAAAAAAGACACGTGACAACACGAACTTTCGCACACACTGAAAACGGCAAAAACAGAAGAAGAGTATTCTCAAAGAGAACAAGAGAACTCGTGAAGAAAAGCAGTAATCGGAAATTGTGTGACACTGATCGAGATTGAACAAAAAACAACCTTACAAAGACCATTCCGAGTTGTAATGATTGTGCCGCTACAATCGTTACAACGCGAATCCCGAGAACAAGGAAGGGTGCAAGGAGCGTTTTTTCCCGTGTTCCAGAATCCGGAGGGGTCTCGGGAGGAGAAGTCAAACTGTATTTTATAAAGTTTTAGCTTCCTGGAGATGTCCTGAGTTGAACTCAATTAACATCTAAATTCATTTTCAGATCATGAGAAGCTAGGAATTAAGGGAAAGGGTTGATCCAGCTTCGTTGGAGATGATTATTTTCATCTACTGAACAAAAACAATGTGCCAATCTGCAGGATTGGCACAGTGTAACTTTCCGGCACAACAAAAAAATAGCATTAGAGGCCTTAGTGATTGAAAATTGTTAAAAAAGAGGCTAGAATATTCTGGAATTTTTTAATTTCAAAACTTCGATTGGCGAAGGAATATTTCTGAGGAATACGAAAAATGGCCACTTTTAACTAATAGTGACAAAAAAGAGATCAACGACCAATTTAATTAAAAACAGTCGAACGAGAAAGAACTAAAAGACGAATCCTGTTATCGTGACAATCACACACAATAAGACACTTAGCGGAAGGAATTAGCTAGGGTTCAGTGGGGATTAGAAGAAATTAGAAGGAGGGTTCAGTGGGGAAGAAGTAAAGAGCAGTACCTTCCCGTGCCACGCATTGGGAGTAAAAACGACGTTATTTTAGAGAAAGCACGGAATCGGAGGCTCGGCCCCCAGAAACAATATGTAGGGAAGGACTGTAAAGAACTGACTTTTTAGCTTTTCTGATGCCATAAACCTTTGAATTAACACCGGTATTTTTTGCTATTTTAGAATATGAGTAGCTAGAAAGAGGAAAAGGTCAATCCATCTCCATTGGATTGAAAATAGAACTGTCATAAAAAACATAGTAAAATAGGATATTCGAGCCGTCTTTTTATAGCAATCATGTAGTCTGAGGATCGGAGACCCAGCTATGTGGTTGTATTCGCATGTAAATGGAAGCTGATTAAAAGTCGTTTGACTGATGGCCTAAAAAAGATAAATCTTTACTTAGCCTTAGAAAGACCAGAAAAACAACTGACTAGGTCGAGACGGTGAAAAACGCGTAGATTTTAGGTCACTGACGCCGGCCAGTCGTCTATAGGTACTTTTGCTACGCTCCGTCACTGTGTAATATTCGGACGAATGTTACATAGACGTTCTTATGGCGCTCCTGGGTGGACCTGTCAAAGTCATAAGACCATCATGATCAGCAAAATTTTCGGCGACGAACCCTCCGCTCCGGACCTATGCCCGAGTTAGAGACCTTATGACCTTTGTTCTACTATGGGAAGGTGCCGACTCTCCGCCGAGTACTATTTAGTTTTTTAGCTGAGTTAAGATCGAAAATTCGTAAAACCGAACAAAAATAGTGTATAACCAAGAAAAAACCGAGAAAGCGTAAAACCGAACAAAAATAGTGTATAACCAAGAAAAAACCAAAAACAAATTTAGCTTGAAACAAAAAAGTACAAAAAACAGTAAAAAATCCAAAAAGACCAAAAACAACAAAAAAAAGTGACAATTTATATGTTATTTCCGAACGAGATGCGATCTGACCTTCCTAGTTGTTGTTGTTTCAGATTGATTTTTATTATTTCTGATAGAAAGGTTGAGTGTTTTGTTTTTGGGTTAGGTACCCTCCCTTGAGTGTTATTTGAGTATTTAAGCACGTTAATGATGATTTTGCCGGTGACCGGAGGGTAGAGTGGCAAGCTGACCGACGTGTTCCAGACTCAACAGGGGCATCAGGGGCAACATCCACAACGACTGTTGGGTATCGTTGACACAATTTTAGTATCGCTCGGGTACTATTTCATTAAAACTTAAGTGGTGCGGGGCACAATTTGCGCTGTCCGATTGCACCCTCCATCGATTGCAAATTTCCGAAAAAAAGGTCTTAGTTTGGGTGTTTTAGTGCACAAGAGGGTATAATATTATTGATTAACGACTAGTAATAGGTTATTTTCCTTATTAAATATTACTTATCTCCCATTTAGACCCAAGAAACACCCCAATGTTGTCGAAAAAAACTGATTTTCGACCAAACTATGAAACCCCAAAATTTCAGATATCCGACTTTTTCCGAACAGCAAAAAGCTTCTGTACAGTGATCTACTACGTAGTTGGATCCCCCCAACTAAAGAAACCGCGCGGAAGAAGACTTAATAGAAGTTGGCGGATCAAGTCGATCAAATCTTTTCTAATTTTCCGAATTTCGTCAATTTGTTTTGAGGATCGAGTTGTAGAGTTGAAGCAAGAAAAATTTTTGTGTTAGGAGCGTGCTAGCATAACGTGCTCGGTTGCTAAAAAGATTTTTGAGTAACCCTCCGAATAGCTCCGTGGATAGAACTAACAACTTAGAGATAGGAAAAGGAATGAATCGGAGGGTCCAACTGTTTGTTTCCAAACCAATTTTGATCCACTTTTTTTGCATAATTCCAGTGCCTTACAGGGCTACTACGCTCAATTCAATTTTTCTAAGGCACTTTCACTAAGAATTGCGGAAAAAGTCTTTCAGAACCTGTATAGGTGGTGAAAAATGGCCAAAACGACGAACGCGTTTTTGGCGATTTCTCAAAGACTAGCCAACCGATCGGAATAATTTTGGTACCATAAGTCGACGTTTTTATTCACTTCCCTAGACCGCGACCAGTTTTGGGTCGATAACTTTAGGGAAGAAAAATATTTTAGAATTTGTTGGTTCGGAGGGTCAAACTTTTAGGGAACCCTCCGAGCGGCAGAAAATTTTATAAGATCACCTTTTTATCTACTGAAAGGGTTGACCGAGTCAGTCAACCTAGTTTTAAGTCAATTAGAGTGCAATTGGAGGCTTTAAAGCGGTGAAAGTATACGTTTTCTCGATTTTTGGGGTACCTTCCGAGGTAACCCTCCGGAGTCAGCTAAGCCCCTTAGCAACCCTCCTTGATAGAAAATTTCCACGCAGCCATCTGAAGAAGTGAAAACAAACCCACGGAGTGAATGTAGCTTGTTTGACACTTCCTTAGACTAGTTGGAGACCCTTCTAAGTTACACTAGAAAAATTTAGAAATTTGAAGGAACTCTCCGAAACAACCCTCCGGAGCGCATTAAGCCTCTTATTGACCCTCCTTAGTGAACTTAAGGGGACCATCCGAAGTTACTTAGAGGACTAAGTCACCCTCCGAAGTAGCCCTCCGGAGTAAGCTAAATGTCTTAACAGCCATCCCAAGTAACCCTCCGGAGTAAATTAAGCTCGTTAACAACCCTCCTTAGTGAAGAATTAGAGGTAAACCCCCGGGGCAGTCTGAACATCATAGAGATCCATTTATGGCCAGAATAAAGAGTCAACTACTAACGGGGTGTAAATTTTGGCAACTTAGGAGCCCAGTTGACCTGGAATTTTGCGATAAACTTTGAATTTTATATCGGGTTTATAAGAAGTACCCGAACCAATTTTTTTAAAATTGTTATTTTGGTTGTGTGGTTGCCTTGAGCTACTTAATAGGAAAACTCGGGCAATCCGGGAACACAGAAAAGAAGACCTCGGTGAGTGTATTAGGCAAATACACACTCACTTGAGAAGAAGAGTTGTTCCCTGCTCTCGTGCACTCGGAGCGGCCCGGGTGTGGGAGAGCTTTTCCATAGACTCTAGAAATGTTCGATCGGAGGTTGCCTTGAGCTACTTAGTAGGACAGCTCGGGCAATCGCAGGACACCTAAAAGAAGACCTGGAAGAGTGTGGTAGGCAAATACACACTCACTTGAGAAGACATTGTCCTGCGCTTTGTTCTTTTGGAGCGTTCCAATTGATGGAAGTCTTTTTCTTTAAGACTAAGTTATAATTATCTGTTACTGAAACCATTAATGCACTTTTATAAAACACTGTTTAATCTTAAACAAGGGGGTGATTTGATGCAAGTGTGGCGGTAAAGGTAATACTAAACGAAAGGTCGCTGTCACCTATAGGACATTCTTATCAGATTATCAATTGTGTTTTGAGTGTTGACTATATCTTGTGAAAATTTTGTGATACTGTTATACTAGGTAACTGAGTGGAGTTGGTAATATCTTAACACCAAATAGGTCCACTTTGTAGCTTGAGCTGAGTCACTAATAGTATCTCTACGAGATCGAAGGTATATTTTTGATATTAGAGGATTCGAGTGACTAGACTTGAGAAATTTTTTTCGAGTTTAGTTTTGAAACTTGTGCATTGCTGTCAATTTTTTCTTATTAAAAAGCATACTGCGCAGATACTCGTTAGGAACAACAACTAAGAGTCCCAGGCTGAGTACGGGGACTACAAGAAAGTTTAAAACACGGCGTAGCCGATCTACGATTAGCAGCATTTCCGACGTTTTTGCTGACGACGGAGCGACTAAAGGTCAAGTTGGTCTTTCAGTGAGCGGAATGAAACTGAGAACCGAGAAGAAGAGGAGAAACTCGATGGCATCAAGGACGAAGTTTTGAGGCCAGACCGGCGAGCGAAACGCTTACGGACCCCTTCGAGGATGGGGAGCAAACGCTGATCCGTCCCGACTACCACCAACGCGCGGACCTGGAAGAGCCAGGCGAGGACTTTGAACGAGAGGAAGTTGAAAGAACGGAGGAGGCCTCGGAGCGTTCCGAGGTCGAACCGCGAGAAGAACTTTGGCTCAGGGGAACTATGGTTTCCCTAGTTCCGACCTTACCCATTGCTCAACTTCTTTCGTGGCTAGCTCCTGCTGGACATTCTGTATTGCGGTCCGTGCCGCTAAGCCATAATCCAGCTTGAGCGGGCCAGCCGACTCCGCCTCCAGGCTCGAGGCAATCACCTCATCAGGCAAGGTTTTCACCTTCTTAGTCGTAAATGTGCTCGGTGTCACCTCATTCTTCCGCGACTCAGCTTCGTTCATCAGTCGTGCTCGGCTGGCTTTGACGCCCGAAAGCGCCTCTCCATGTCAGGGATGTTTCGCGTCTGCCACTGCATCCCAAAATTGAGTGCAATCCGACTTGAAGTTTCCTTCCAAATTGCAGAAGAAACACCTTGGTCCATACTTCATTATGAGTCCTCTCACGTACTCTTCGTGGTCTTTGTCGGTCGCATCAATGACGTCGAGAAAGTAGCCTATCGCTTTCATGTTCTGCTTCTAAGTAGAACAGACCGAAACATGGTGGTCCATCGAACCACAATTCGCACATGACCTCCTCTAATTCATGTCGTCACGAGGTCTGTGCCAACTGGAGTTCGCGCCGGTGTTTGTTTTTTACGTAGTTGCCATAATTGCTGTAACGGTTTTGCGCCCTCGGTTTTATGAGCAAGTACTCACGCGACTTCATACGCAGATCATCGGGCGTGGGTACCTGGTCAAGCGACAGTGTGAAGTGTGTGGCCAGCATGGTTTTCAGCTCATCACTTTTTACTCCATCCATGAACTTCGAGGCGATCATCGGGATTGCTCCTCCTTCTGAGTAATTCAAGGTCCTCCAAAAACTTGTCTATGGATTTGTCATCTCTTTGACGCCTCTTTTCAAACTTCACCATAGCTTGATGCCCTTGTACACCAGAGCAGAAACGATTCAGCAGGATGTGGAATATCTTGCGAGCGCTGTCTCGTTCATTGGCCCATTTCGCCATTACACATTTCAGGGCAGTACACTCCAGATTGCTCGTTAGTGCGCTGCATTCCTGTTTCTTTGAAAGATTCTCTTCCTCAAAATGTAATTTCATCACCTCTATCCAGGTGTCGATGCAGCCATCTGACTCGTTTTTGTATGACTTCGGCTTTTTGAGTGTACTTCTTGACTTCTCTCCTCTCTCGATTGTTTTCGAGAGTTTAGTGATTAATGCTTAAGAGATCCATTCCCTCGGTCTTATAGTTGACATCATCGCATTCTTGCTCTGCTTGACTAGAGATGATTGTTCCTTTCTCCACGTGTTACCCTTAGTCTCTGATTTGGACATTCCCCTGAACCATAGTTCTTCTCGCGGTTCGACCTCGGAACGCTCCGAGGCCTCCTCCGTTCTTTCAATTTCCTCCCGTTCAAAGTCCTCGCCTGGCTCTTCCAGGTCCGCGCGATGGTGGTAGTCGGGTCGGATCAGCGTTTGCTCCCCATCCTCGAAGGGGTCCGTGAGCGTTTCGCTCGCCGGTCTGGACTCAAAACTTCGTCCTTGAATGCCATCGAGTTTCTCCTCTTCTTTTCGGTTCTCAGTTTTGTTCCGCTCGCTGAAAGACCAGCTTGCCCTTTAGTCGCTCCGTCGTCAGCAAAAACGCCGGAAATGCTGCTAAACATAGATCGGCTACCCCGTGTCTTAAACTTTCTTGTAGTCCCCGAACTCAGCCTGGGACTCTCAGTTGTTGTTTCTGGGGAACAAATTCTGGGGAAAACAACGAAAGAAGAGGACAAACAGAAACTTAGGAAACAGGGACTAAAGTTAAATGTTATATCGGGTAAAACCTTTGACATGACGAAAGAAAGAACGAAGATAAGGTCCATTATTCGGTCGCAGGACACTAGTTGGTCAAGAACTTGAGTGGACCGTCCGAGATGACGATGGTACACCTGGACAGTTATTCGGACTACGTGAGAGAAAGGATCTCAAGTTGAATTCCAAGGCAGTGCGAGCGCTGCTCACGACGGTAGGTCCAAAACTAACGAAAGTAGATGGACATTACATTGAAGTCCGTGGCCCATATCCGATCCTGATGAATGTGGACGACATTAACAACTACACGAAGGCTCACGTGACTGATGCAAGTGACCAAGTAGGCCGGATGTACATTGGTCGAGAAGAGCTTAAGGTGCGACGAATCGGACATAACGCCAAGCTTGAACAGGATGCAGTTCACATAGGTTGCGAGGCCGATCTTGCAGCACATGTACTAGATGTGCAGGGCAGACAACTTTCAGTAAAAGGAGCGTTAGACACGAGAACAGTGGTCAGCTTCATGCCAGTCAGCACCTGGACTGATATGGGCTTCGACAGGTTGATCTGATACCGACCAATATCAGACTGGCAGCTGCCAACCAGGGAGCAATCTATGTGATAGGACGGACCTCGATTATATCTCTGCAGCTTGGAGGAAGACATCTTTGGATAAGCTTCCTGGTGGTGGAAAATTTGGACGAATCCGATCAATTCATCCTGGGGAGGGACTTCGTACGCAACTCTGATGTCACGATCGACCTCAACGACGGGTTGACCAGGATCAAAGACCCTGAGAGGAAGTATGAAAAGAAATCTCTTAATATGATCTTAATTAATCAGACAAAGGTGCCAATTTTTCTGGATCGAAAAGTTAGATTGAAGCCAAACCAAGCCGTAGTAGCGACGTTTAGGATGATGAGCTTGAATGAACTCAGTAATGACAGACAGGTATGTGTGGTACCAAATCCAAACAGTAAGAGCTCGGCTATTTTATGAAGAAGCTTCTCACTCACTCGGAGCGGACTGTGTGTGATTGTGTTGTTGAACACAGAAGCAACCACAGTGAAAATAAAGAGAGGAAAGAAACTTGGCTATGCATTGCCTCTGAACACAGACTTTCAGGGTGTGGAGAACTCGAAAAAGTTTGATGTAGCCAAATGTCCCTTTTACGCGAACCAAGAATGTAAACTGAAGAGAATGAATGAAATGAAATTTTCTAAGAAATTGTTTTCAATGAAGTCGGAGACAGATGATGGGTTGTGTAGTTGTTCAAATTTTCCTGAGAGCAGAGCAACAGAAACAGAGTTAACAGCAAATAAGCATGTCTTGCCCGAGATAGAACATCTGAAGGGTAAACTATCGGATCAAGAACTAGATTCACTCAGGGCGGTGCTAAATCGGAATGCAGACATTTTTTCGAAGCATAAGGCCGACATAGGTTGCTGCAATTTTGTAGAACACGAGATTGAGATAGAAGAGGGCTCGGTACCTCATAGGGAAGGGGCGAGGAGAATAATCCCACACAAATCAGAAGCGTGCAGGAAAGAAATCGAGATGCTACTGGAGTACGATATGATCGAGCAGTGGGCTTGTGGCGTGGTCATGGCTCAGACGTAAGGGGGGCAACTCAGGTTCTGTTGTGATTTCCGATACTTGAATGCAGTGACGATAAAGGACGCATACCCGATTCCCCGCATCGGTGAGAGCCTCTCCAAGTTGGGGGACGCGAAGATCTTCACGACGTTGGATTTGAGCTCAGCGTTCTGGCAAGTGTCACTCAGAAAGCAAGATCGGGAGAAAGCGGGTTTTGCGTGCGAGCTGGGATTGTTCCAGTGGAAGAGGATGCTGTTCGGATTCGGCAACGCGACGGCCACATTCCAACGACTGATGGCCCAGGCACTCACGAATGCAATCAAGAAATACGGGAACCTCATTACGTGTTATGTCGATGATGTCGTGATCGCAACACCAACTCTAGAGGATCATATAGCGAGGTTGGATGAGGTGTTTACTTGCATGAAAAAAGCGGGCCTTAAGTGTAAACCCTCCAAGTGTGAAATCCTCAGAGACTCCATAAAATATCTGGGCCGCCTTGTGAATAAGCATGGGGTAAGACCGGATCCCGAAGCGGTCGAAGCGGTCTTGACCTGGAAGGCACTGAAGACAGACACGCAACTGATGAGCTATTTGGGGTTTGCTAACTATTATCAAGAGTTCATCAAAGGATACGCCGATAAGATATACCCCATGCAGCAGGTGATGATAAACAAGGGTAAAAAACTCTCTTGGACTGATGAGGCACAAGTTTCATTTGAAAACATTAAACGCGAACTTTGCGAGGCACCGGTCCTCGGAACGCCAACAGAGAAGGGGATGTTTGTGTTAGACACGGATGCATCAGTGGTTGCGATATCGAGCATACTTCACCAGGGGCAGGAGTGGAATGAGAGAACGGTTCTCCGTCCGATATCCTATGGAAGTAAGGTCCTGAGCGATACTGAAATGAAGTACGGTGCACCAAAAGAGGAAATGTTTGCGATGATCACTTTCGTGGAAAAATACAGAGCCTACTTGGGGAGCGCTCCCTTCAAGTTGCGTGTGGATAATCGTGCTCTTGCCTGGCTGAAAATCTATTCGATGGACCAAAGTGATATTGGTCGTTGGATCGTGCGCCTGGATGGATACCACATGATCATAGAGCACCGTAACCGTGACAAGCACCAGAATGCTGATTGCCTCAGTAAAAAGACAGAATTCTATGAGCGACCAGAAGAGAAGCAGGCTAACTAAGCAGAAATCAAAGACGGATTTTCATTCCTAGATAAGGAGACCTACGATAAACTACCACTCACTAGGTGGCTGAAAACGTCAGGGCACCCCATACCAGGACACCCTGAACTTCCGGTGGAGACGGCCACTGAGAAAAAGGTACCAGGCTGGGTATTAACAGCATAGCTCTGCTAAATAGGACAGTGAACGTGGCGCCGGACGTCATGGGAAAGCTCCGTGACTTGCTAGATCGAGAAATGGATAGGCATGATCGTGAGTCGATGAAGGCCATGCAGCGGTTGATCATCACTGAGAGATTAGAGAAAAGGCCAGCGATCATTCGTAGTCGAGATATTGAACGGGATTGCCGGTCAATAGTGAACCAGCTGGTGAACTCAATGCCGAAAGATGTCTTGTTGAGGAATTCGTTCAGGCCGCTAAAGAAGTCGGACATCGGACATCGACTCATGTCCAGGCCGCTGAAGAAGTCAGGTTCGAGTCAAAATCCATCTTCACGAGAAAGGTACATCACGGATGCAAGGGAAGAACATGAGACGAGCTAGGATTGTCCATCCGGGGACGAGACACTGTCCGGGGAGTCAGGCACTTTCGAGTCCGGACAGGACGACTTGCCCGGGGAGACAATGTTAGGACAACCGATGGACAGAATGCTGTCCGGGTAGCCATATTCAAGGCGACCGAGGGACAGAATTTTGTTCGGGGAGTCGAGAAACATCACAGACAGATTGGAACATAACGATGTGAAATCCGTCCGCACGAGTGATGACTCGAGGCCCCAGTCCTGGAAGAACATATCAGAAACTACTTCGAATTCTGGCGTTTCGGACATTGCGATTCATTCCTTGTTGGTGGAATGGAAACAGCGCGGGTTGGACCGGGAAAAACATCAGTGGATAATGCCGCAGATGAGCTCGAACTGATAGCAGTGTCAAAACGTCCGACTAGATTACTTCCGCATGCTACGGTCGTCCGTACCAACCAGGAACCATCAGTGCGTGAAGTAATGCCCTTGGGAAAGATATGGTGTGATAAAAATATGGGCAATGCCCATGCTCCGGAGATAATTAGCGGACACGTAA
Source organism: Symsagittifera roscoffensis (assembly GCF_963678635.1). Taxonomy (NCBI): domain Eukaryota; kingdom Metazoa; phylum Xenacoelomorpha; order Acoela; family Convolutidae; genus Symsagittifera; species Symsagittifera roscoffensis. The sequence goes on from NC_087071.1 coordinate 14,362,154, forward strand.
TTGTGATTAAGACATATTTGAAAGCCAGGTACGACGGTCAGATCTTTTAAGGGCTCAGCGAAACGATAGGACGACGAGCAATTTAAAGAGATTTAATAGAAAACCATTGGTTTTGTTTCAATGGATTTAATAATTCGCTCCATTTCAATTGGATTTGTTACTTCGCTCCAACCTGGTACATCAACAAATTACCAGGCTACGTATCAATAGTAGAGCGCTGCTGAACAAAAAAGGCGAGCTTAGCACCGGATGTCATGCAAAAATTCCGCGATCTGCTTGACAGAGAAATTGAAAACCAGGATCATGAAAGGATGGAGACCATGAAAAGGCTGGCCATCACCGAAAGAACAGAGAAGAGACCGGTAGCGATCCGGAGTCGAGACTTTAAACGGTCAATATTGAACCAGCTGGTGAACTCAATACCGAAAGATGTCTTTTTGAGGACCTCAATGGTGGAATGTCAACAACTGACCAGAACTCAGTCCACTCAGGGCGTCAGTATTGAACTTAAATCCATTATGGCAAGGAGGTTATAGTTCACTGATGCAAAAAAAAGGAGTACATCGTGCTCGGACTGTTCATCAGGAGATGAAACATTGTTCGGGGAGTCTAATCAGGACAGTGGTCGAGATGCGGAGTTGTCCTGGGAATCATGGTCTATCGGGTCCAGCCAGGATGATTTGTCCGGGAAGTCAATGCCACGACGAACGAGAGACAGAATTTTTTCCGGTGAGTCGAGAAACATGAAGGACAAGCACGAAGGCGAAAGTATAGACACCATCAGCTCGAGTTCAGTCGAAGTCTCAACCCTGGGAGAAAGTTTCTGAAACTACTTCCAACTCCGAAGCGTCGGAGAGCAATTATTCCTTGCTAGATGAATGGAAACAGCACGAATAGGATAAAGAAGTGCATCAGGACTCAGACAGGGACAGGTATACCTCCGATGAGGAAGACACTATCGCGATCACGTCGCAGACGAACTTGAGTTGATAGCAGTGTCGAAGCGTCCGAATAGATTATTTCCGCATGCTACGGCCGTCCGAGCCCTTAGAGCAAGAGGCGACACCTTCGAAAAAAAATGATGTGTTAAAATGATGGACGATGCACATGCTCCGGAGATAATTCGCGGACAGTTAAATGTTATGAGGACATATTTGAAAGCCAGGTACCGACTGTCGGATCTTTTAATGGCTCAGCGAAACAATAGGACGACGAGCAATTTGAAGAGATGGATAGAAAACAGAGCCCCCAACAAAGATGACTTGGAAGAAGATAGCTATAAGATCCTGAAGCAGTCTTACATGAAGAGAAAGGATTTGCAATACTTGAACAAAGACGAGATTGTGGTCTGCAAGCGCAAAGGAGAATATAAAGTCTTTTACAAATACAATTCGATGGTACTGCCACAGCTGTATCAAACCGAGATATTGTTTCGCTCACGCGACCAGATGCGCCATCAAGGTATGGAAACGTGTATAAACGGACAGAGAAGCAGTTTGAATGGCCTGGCTCGAACAACGCCTGTGAATTTGGATTTCTGCATGCTGGTCATGTCAGCAATTGAAGGAAGATATGGAGCTGAGACCCACCTAAAATCGATAGAATCGTCAGAATTCAATGAGTTGGTACATGTCGATCACCAAAAAAACAGCATGACGGCCACAGGCTAGAACTAGGTGCTGGTATTGATCGAATGTTTCACAAAGTACGCAGAGGCTGCTCCCTGCATGAACGCATCCGCGGAGAACACTTGTGACCAATAAATAAGTGTCTGGTTTGCTGGACACGGCTGCCCTATCATATTCCAGTCAGATAATGGCAAAGCATTCGTCGGTTCTCACAAAGGAGCTAATTAAGAGGTCGCAAGTGGCGCAAGCCCACTTGACCATTTATCACCCGCAGAAGAATGTCCTGGTCGACAGGCATAATCCCACACTAATTTTCATGCTAAGGGTTTATTGCTCAAGATACATAGACGATTGGGACAAGCACTTGCTGCATGTAATGAGCGCTTACAACGAGGAATCCCCATATTTACATTCTTCTTTCAGGAGTACGAGGGAAGTAGAACAGCACAGAAAACGTACATGCGTGATGTGATCAGGAGGCAGCAAGAACTGAATGATAAGTGCCGAAGGAACACGCAGCAGGGCCAAACACGCACAGTTGCTTAAGAATGGCTTGGTCCCTTTCAAATAACTGAAGTGCACCAGATTGGTCGCTTTTATCGATTGAGCACCGGATGCGCAGATCATTGTGAGAACATCATACCGCACAATGCCTCATCGGAAGACTGATGCATCCCGGCTGACATGCACACGTGCGTCAGGCTGAACGAGAGAGGCACACGTGACATGAACGATGGAAAGGAGTTGATAGATGACTGTGATCTGCCACTGGACAGGGAACTAACTGAGCGAATAGAGGTCGATGAAGAAAGAAACCCTACCATACTTCGAGGAGGACTGGGACTGTCTGGAAAAGACCGAAGTTGACAAAAAACTAGAACCTGCATTTCCTTTGACCATGGAGACGCGACATAGCTCGAGGGGAAGAAACAAGAAGAAATACAACCCGTATGGTGTGGATTTTGTAGAGGACAGAATAGTATTGAACAACGTGGCGGACTCAATGGTGGGTTTGGACGAAATCACAGAACATCGACCTGACCGATGATACGGAAGCAGACTGGATCGACAATCGATCAAAACCGGAAACGGAGCTCAAACCTGAGGTGAAACAAAAGCAGGAGCATGAGTTGAACTAGCTGCAGATCCGAAGGATACAATCCTGACGATTCAGGATGTTGATCGGACCAGCATGGAATACATAAGCCACGACAACTCCGAGTCAAACTGGATCGGTGTTGATGGCACCTTGTGTGTTACCGAATCTAACCGCGATCTGCTCAATCCTGGGCGATCGACGATGACGTCGATGGATAATTTTCTCCGGGGAGTGGGGTTACGACTCGCCCACACCGAAAATCTTATGATTAAAAAAATAAAATTGGCAAGGAAAACAGCGGAACTGGAAACAAGAGGCTAAAACCCTCAAAAACCGCGCTTTGGACGAAATCTCGAATCATATTATGAACTACCTAGTCACTACTCGAACAACATTGTTGTGACAGACAGTGATTTTTACTCACGGAACGCCCATGCGCTATAGCGATAACTGTGGATTGAAGTTTTAAAAGAGCACTCAAATATATCAGTCACGATAACACTGGGTCTAACTGGTTCGCTCCAGATGGTACCTTACGTGTTCCCAAATCCAATCTCGATGTGCTCGATTCTGGGCGATGGATAGTCGTAGGACTCCCTCACACCATAAATCTTATCATCAAATAATTAAAATCGACAAGGGAAACAGGAGAACTAGAAACGGAGGACAAGAACGCCAAGAAACCTCTTTTTGACGAATTTTTGAATCATATTTTGAGCTACCGAATCACTACTCAAACATTATCATTGTCACGGACACTGATTCATAATCACGAAACGTGAAGGTGCTATAGCGATAAATGCGGATACGATTTTTAAAACAGCTCCGGCGGCCGACTTTAAGAGAGAGTACAAATGACGAGTTTTGTGAAAACCAAGGCCTGGTGTAGGAAGGATGATAGCGCTGCCCCCTGTTGCTTCACAGACACCGGTAAATCAATTGTTTTTTTTTTATAAATAAGGCCAACGATATGCAACATGTGAATCCCTGGAGTTAAGTGCTGGCTCGACTCAGGGGTTTTCTGGTTAAGACAGGAGTGACCTCGCTCTCCTTGCCGGTCTGTGATCCCAATATGGGAAAATTTACATCCCAGAGAGCTTTATGCTTTGGTGCATGTAATTTTTTTGAAAACTGATATAAAAATCTACTTGCCAATGAAGTACTGTCTGAGCCTATGCTAAAGCTATATTTAGGGATAAGAGATCTTTTATTAGGACTAAGAGTCTTCCACTAGATGTACTTTTTAAATATTAGCATTTAAATTTTGTGATAGAAATTGAGTATTAGGTTTTTGTATTCTAGTATTTTTGTGTGATCATGATTAAGTGATGGTTATTTTGTTGTGACCTTGGCTACTCCAGGTTCGAAAGTGACAGCATCTGATCATTTTAGACTGACATAATGGGACATAATCGGCATCTTTCAGACTAAAAACAAAAAGAAAAGTTCAAATGACTGCTTTTGAAAATATGTATGATGTTTTATCGTGGAGATAGGATAGCTTTCATAATGGTTCTAAAGTGTGACTTGTCTTTTAGATCGTGATTGATCAAAAAAAAATTATTGATACTCGAAATTAAAAGAATTGACATTGATGAAAGGAATCGACACAAGAAAAGATGAAACGAATGACCTCATGGATTTCATCTCGGCGAGTCTAGGAACGGCTCTGGCTGTTGATAGATTGTAACCTTGGAAACAAAGACCCGGAGCTGCCGACGTTCACCGTCGCACTACTCAATGCGATGGGACGAAAAGCCCGTGGGGATCGCCTCACAGAAGTAGCATTGATGTTGGCCTTCGGCGAGCCCGGTACCGCCGAAAGAGGCCGGAATAGGCTCATGCGATGGTGACGAGGAGCGATGTCTGGTCACGACTTGGCTCTTGAGGAAGCCCCTGCCTGTCCGCTTGAACAATTAAGCACTTCTAATTCTTGGAGCGAAGAGATCGCGTCCCGGGCCCATCGCACTTGGCGGGTTCCTCAATCGCAGCTCCGCCATCCAAGAAAGTCATGGTGAACGATATGGAATTCCAGACTTCGGAAACAATCAAAACCTTGGACAAGACGAAGAAAACAAGGCGATAGCCCAATAATGAGACGAGTGGAAAAAAGGCACTACAAGATGCTGGTAGCTTTTAAAGAAGAAGAAATCAAGCACCTTAAAGACTTATTTATGACGAAGGTCCCGGCAACAATGAACTCGGATGGGTCCAAGGACACCCAGTTCAGGACAAAGGCACAGAAGCTTTTCGTCCCCGGGGAGGCCCTAGGAATACAATACGCGATTCTTCGGACACCTACCTGCCTCCTCTTTTCAAGATACATTTTTGCACGTAGCCAGAACGACGATGAATGAGATCAAACGGCGATGAATGAGATCAACCGGTAGACGAAGGCTGGGGAGGGTCGTCCCTTCCCAACACACTGATCGCTCTTCAAGCAACTCAGAGCGAACATCACTTGCGATTGTGCCGGCCGGCCCGACACGTGGCGAGACCACCTTGAGATCGCGAGTGGTGGACATCAGAAAGAACCTTGCGGTTCGGGTTTTTTGCAAGTGGCTGCAGAGCACCCCTGAGGCTGCCTAAATGGCATGAGCTGGACTCCTGCCGTCAACAACCAAGCGGTTCTTTCTGAGAGTCGTCATCTGATCTTAGGGGACAGCTTTGTGAGGGATCTGATTGAGATCTTTGTGATTGGTCAGACCACTGCGCTTTCCTTTGGGGGAGCCTCCTTGGCCCAAGTGATTAAGTTGATAATGTTAGGCACTAACGAAATCTCTAGGAGTCCGGTTGACCAGAGAACAGATGGTAACCTCTGTTGGTCTGCCTTTTGAACGAATTGAAGGGAAAATATAAACCAAGGCTCTTGGTGCTGTGCAGGGTCCGATAAAACCTGGGAGTGGGAACACCGGTGGCCGATTTCATGAGCGGCAACGTGGCCTGATGGAATGAAGTGATTCGTAAACAGGTCAGGAGTAATCCAGGCGAGTTGCGACTCATGGATTTGCGTATGACTGACCATCTCGCGCTCACCAGAGATGTAATACACTTTAACTCTCTACAGAGAATGCGGTGGTTTAATTACGCCTTCTAAAGGAAGATCGAAGAGCTGGAAGAGGAACGCAGGACGACTGACTCCCTGGCTCGGACAAGTTCGACCGAAAGAGGCAGAGTGAGCAGCAATGTGCGTGAGCCACTCGCGAATCGTCTTGGACCTTTGACATCAGAAACGGGTAATGCTACTCCCGCTGCTCCTAACTCGGACGTGAGAGAGAGGCTGGCGACTGATCCCCCTCGTCGAAGGCAGCCGGTGGAAAGTCGGCTCGGAAGACCTAACGAACAAAATCCAACAAGCTCCCAGACTTCCACGAGTGAGAGTAATTTGCCAGCCACGATTCCTGTTCCGGCGGGGAACTCATCGGCAAATCTGGCGCCTGCAGAGGCATTTGAATTGACCAGTGTGCTGCTCTGGAACAGTCCAGATCCCAGTGCATGGGACAGTACAAGGCTGACCTGTTAGTAGGTTTGAACCTGAATACGTTGGCATGTCGATCAGTTGCTAGGAGAATGATGAAAAGAAATGGCCCCACAGTGTCGGGATTGTATCGGATATCGAACGTGGACTGGTTACTGGCGGAGCAAGAACAGTTCATCTCTGTCACCCTGCTCAGATTTGTAGATCTCGATGGATTGCCTCAAGACAATACCATGGGACTCCTGAACACACGATCCCTGACGGACGGCCGTCGGATGGCCAGAGAGTTGATACCACCTCTCCGAAAGGGTTAGTTCAAGACAGAAAACAAGCCCAACAACAAACACCACAAGATGTATAGGAAATTCTCCAGACCACTGGGCCAAACGCCTGGTGAAAAATAATGAGACTATCCACAGGCGACCTCTGTGGAAGGGGATGACAGGAGGCACAAAGGGCTGAACACACCGATGTCCGATAGCCTATTTCCTGCCGACGATCCTATTTGCTGCCGACCACATCTACACGCCGCGTTCATTGTTTTGGCCAGACACGGCGGCTCCCACGCTGGATTTGGGACAAGCAGTAGGCACGACAATAAGTGTGCAGAGAATTGTCAGCATGGATCCACAAGAGATAATAATAGCCGGCTCGAATGATCAATTACAGAGCCGCGTTTAACCAGAGTTGATGTGGTGAAAATGGGCTTTACCTAATTTGACGTAGTTATTCACGGGCCGAACAGATCTATTGATTCAAACGCTTATTAACCTCTCGCTCGAAACTCCCTCTGTCTGCGAAGACTTCTTCAACTCCACACAGGGAATCAAAGAGTACAGCACGACCTGTGTGGTGCTGGATGAAGTCCTGGTGTTGGAACTGTCAAAGGTCGCCAAGTTGTTTAAATTGAGACCAAACGTAAATGATGACCATGCGCTGGTGCAGCAGGTGGCGAATGACCTCTGGTTCAAGCAAGTGGACTATGAGAAGAACGCGGAGGAAAAAATGGTCAGGCGGAATCTGACGTCGTCGGAGAAATACCTCATGGCACTGGTTTTGAGGACAAAACCAGACACTAATGCATGGCCGTATTTGTCACCGCGAAAGTGTACGCTGGCAGAAGACGCCGTCGAACATGTCCAAGCAGTGATAAAAGGGATCCACTTGTACCTGAAGAACTTACAGAACGAAAGGGATCAGGCTGGAGCCATTATGTTGCAGTTAATGCAGAATGTGAAAAACATGTCGCTGTTCAAGTTCCAACCGGCTGTTCTGGCCACGAGGGCACATGTGACAGGTCCGATGCAATCCTGGAAGGAATGGGAGTGGGATGGACGCCATCCTTCCGGTCCACCCGAGGGGCTCCAGGAACCTGATTGCGAGCTATGCTAGCTTTGTCATGAAGCTGTCGATCGGCCTTATGTTGTCACTGTATGTGACATTTGGCTCTGAAAACTTTGCAAAGGGACCAGCCATTCTCTTCACTCAGGCACTAGCCGGACTAGCTCCTCACCCTAATCAAGATAACATATGGTCGATTGGGTGACCTGATCGTACTCCTGTGATACCTACAGGGGCCGAGTGCAGAGTTCAATGCGAAGTTGGAAAACGCCTCACATCGAAAGATGAAGGATTGGAGAACACTTTTGATTCAATATCTCCTGCAACAGAAAATGAAACTGACGGGAGAGGATAAGATCATAGCAGGAGCGAGTGAGTGCAGGAAAAAAGGCGACATGCCTCTTTTGACAGATCTGGCTCCGATGATGCGGATCGATCCACTGGACAGTATTTGAGTTGACAGTTCGTCACAGTAGAGTATAGACCGGTAATGTTGCATGTGTTCCATGGTGTACAAATAAAGGCAATAGGAATTCAGTGCTATATGTCAAACTGGTCTCAGTAGTGAATCGTTTAGTGCTGAACTGGGTGGAACAAAAGGAGCTGAGAGGACTGGCCAGCGACGATAGGCTATATGGAGAGATAGCGGAGCCTGGATGGAAGTTGATGGACTTCAACAACAACTTCAAGTGTCGAATGGGCGGTGAAGACCTTTCACACGTCCAATTCAACTCCATGCTCTGGAATCTGCAACCGATAGTGAAGGGTCCTGGCCGGAAGCGTACGCACACGTGAAGGAAAACCAGCAGGGGTGGCTTGCAGGACCCAGGAAATTGCCAGAACAATGCCCTCGGTACCGGCCGATAAGGAGGATGCTGCTAGGAATTACGTCTCCTGTCATCGCCCCTCCCATCGGAGCAGCTCGCGATGTGGAAGAGAGAATGCAGAAATGGAGTGAAGGAATTGAGCCATGCTTCTTCAGCTGGAGTGTTGCAGCGATGCACACATTTGACTTCAGTTTTCCTGATGCTTGGAGTCGAAAGAAGATCAAGGCACCACCAACTAGAAAGACCGGAGTTTCCTCCGACATATGGATCAAAGTGTTTTCACCAGCTGTAGATTGAACTAGACTGAAATTGCCAGGAGAGGAGAAAGTAGTATTGATGGAAATGTCTAAAGAGTCCAGACATGACGATAGATGAGCAGGAGCCACATGATGATTAATCAGTTGAATTCCTGGTGAATGACGAAATATTTTACCATGAAAATGACCTGACTGTGCCAGCTCGGCGGGACTTAGGCATCGATGTGCGGCAGGGCGCTTCGGGACTGAGATCGAAGCCAAATGGTGCCAACAATGATGATGTGGAGGATCACTATGACGACCCCAAGAATGAAAGGAAGAGAAAACGAGCGAAACGAACTTAGGAGCAATGGAGACGGATTTGCTGGAGTACCAGTTCAGTGCATATGATGACAGTGGAGAGGTCGATGAACATCTGGTACTGATGACGCCGTCTTCATTTATGTCTCCTACGAAAGAGGCAACAGCGATCCTGGCTCCAGCGGATCCAGTCTATCTGGCACTGGACTCTCGAAGGAGAGACGCACAGAAGTTACTTTGTGAACACCTCAAACTAGGAGAATTGATAAAACCATGAGACTATCTTTTCTTGGCACGTTGCCAGAGGAGAAATGGGAGAGATACCAGAGTTATTTAGAGCGAAAAACGGGAGTGACATGGAACCGAGTGGTCTTCATCGAGAGGACTTGCGATGTGATATACAGGTACGGGAGGCAGTCCGTAATGAGGGTGGGGTTGGATCAACCCATCATGCGTGAGGTTATAGAGAAATTGATGGGCCCCACAGATTCTGACACGGAAGACAGCGCCGATGAATACCTGATCACGAAGAGGATACCCGTTAAGGAGCCAAGAAAGGGCTGAAGAGGCCGAGAATTAGAGCCGATAGCAAAGCAGTGAATTCTAAAGTGATGAAATCAAAAAGCAAAACAGTGGTGCCGTTGTTAGCAAAGCTGGGAGGGTGAACAATGCGATCATGCGGCGCCGAGTAGGGGAGAAAAGGAGAACCTGATACCAACTATGCTTTTGGCCTGATTGATCTCAACAGCCTCGCAGTCGAGAAAAAGCGTACGAACCCTGGTACACACGAATTTTGAAATGGAAGTCATGAGCCAGCGCGGATCTGTTGGGCTTGATGACCACTGACTACAAGCCCTCGCGAACGAACATTGCCTGAATGAAACTGGAGGGACAACTCGACGTGGTCGAATACAGTCGGATTACAATAACCGACTCAGTCCGCATGTGTGATCCCGCTGTTGGCTATGTGGAGATGCTCAAGGCAAAGAACTCAACGAAAGGGCAATTGATGGCATGGAATGAGAAGAAAGCCATACGAGAACATTCACAGGAGTTAATCGAGGGTTCCAATTTGAAACGAAAGGAGAATGGCACTGTTATGTCATCGGAAGCAGAGGAAAATGGACTGGAACAGCTGTTAAAAATCTACTGGATGGTCGCCCTTGAGAGATAGTTCGACAAGACTATGAATGCACCTTCAACGGTAGCGGCGTATCTGGCATGCCCATGCGTAAGGACCGAGTTGCAACTACGGTTGGCATGGTGCCTGATGATAATCAGAAAGTCAGAGAACGAGGCCAGTAACGATTCAAGATCGAAGGAACAGGAGTTGGAACTCATGGAGGTCCTGCGAGTGTTGATCAGCAGAGACGACTGTGTGGTAGCGTAGGCTAAACGTAAGGATTTCCTTTGTTTTTTGAGAACTCAAGGCACCAACAACTAGAAAGCCCGGAGTTTCCTTCGACGTATGGAACAAAGTGTATTCACCAGCTGAAGCTTGAACTAAACTGAAACGGCCAGGAGAGGAGAAAGTTGTATTGTTGGAAATGTCTAAAGAGTCCAGAGGAGGCATCTATATGACAATAGATGAGCTGGAGCCACATGATGATTAATCAGTTGAATTCCTGGTGAATGACGAAATATTTTACCATGCAAATGACCTGACTGAGCCAGCTCGTACGGACTTAGGCATGGATGTGCGCCAGGGCGCTTCGAGACTGAGATCGAAGCCAAATGGTGTCAACAATGATGATGTGGAGGATCAGGATGACGACCCCAAGAAGGGGAAGGAAGAAAAAACGAGCGAAACGAACTTAGGAGCAATGGAGACGGATTTGCTGCAGTACCAGTTTAGTTAAAATGATGACAGTGGAGAGATCGATGAACATCTGGTTCTGATGACGCCGTCTTCATTTATGTCTCCTACGAAAGAGGCAACAGCGATCCTGTCTCCAGCGGATCCAGTCTATCTGGCACTGGACTCTCGAAGGAGAGACGAACAGAAGCTACTTTGTGAACCCCTCAAACTGGGAGAATTGTTAAAACCATGAGACTATCTTTTCTTGGCACGTTGCCAGAGGAGAAAAGGAGAGATACCAGAGTTATTTAGAGCGAAAAACAGGAGTGACATGGAACCGAGTGGTCTTCATCGAGAGGACTTGCGATGTGATATACAGGTACGGGACGCAGTCCGTAATGAAGGTGGGGTTGGATCAACCCATCATGCGTGAGGTTATAGAGAAATTGATGGGCCCCACGGATTCTGACACGGAAGACAGCGCCGATGAATACCTGATCACAAAGAGGATACCCGTTAAGGAGCCAAGAAAGGGCTGAAAAGGCCGAGAATTAGAGCCGATAGCAAAGCAGTGAATTCTAAAGTGATGAAATCAAAAAGCAAAACAGTGGTGACGTTGTTAGCAAAGCTGGTCCGCCCAAACGAGGGTGAACAATGCGATCATGCGGCGCCGAGTAGGGGAGAAAAGGAGAACCTGATACCAACTATGCTTTTGGCCTGTTTGATCTCAACAGCCTCGCAGTCGAGAAAAAGCGTACGAACCCTAGCACACACGAATTTTGAAATGGAAGTCATGAGCCAGCGCGGATCTGTTGGGCTTAATGACTACAAGCACTCGCGAACGAACATTGCCTGAATAAAACTGGAGGGACAGCTCGACGTGGTCGAATACAGTCGGATTACCATAACCGACTCAGTCCGCATGTGTGATCCCGCTGTTGGCTATGTGGAGATGCTTAAGGCAAAGAACTCAACGAAAGGGCAATTGATGGCATGGAATGAGAAAAAAGCCATACGAGAACATTCACAGGAGTTAAAGGAGGGTTCCAGTTTGAAACGAAAGGAGAATGGCACTGTGATGTCATCAGAAACAGAGGAAAATGGACTGGAACAGCTGTTAAAAATCTACTGGAGGTTCGCCCTTCAGAGATACTTCGACAAGACTATGAATGCACCTTCAACGGTAGCGGCGTATCTGGCATATCCATGCGTAAGGACCGAGTTGCAACTACGGTTGGCATGGTGCCTGATGGGAATCAGAAAGTCAGAGAACGAGGCCAGTAACGATTCAAGATCGAAGGAACAGGAGTTGGAACTCATGGAGGTCCTGCGAGTATTGATCAGCAGAGACAACTGTGTGGTAGCGTAGGCTAAACGTAAAGATGTCCTTTGTTTTTTGAGAATCGTGGTGTATCGCATCCCCACTCCTGTGTTGGAAGAATGCATACAAGACATTCGACAAGGAAAAAAAAATGATCGTGAGCGGACCTTCCTCAGAGTCCTGCTGGAATGGCGTATAACCCTTTCTATGAGCCTGAGAGCCCTGCCGGAATGGTGTGTAACCCTTCTATGGATGAGGACGCAAGGGATGCAAAAGTGAAAGAATTCGGGATGCTGACAGTTGAGCAGCCGAGACTAGGATTTATCCCAAAGGAACGAGTGGTTGAGCACTCGGTTCCACAATTGAAAGTGCAGGTGAGCTTTGAATACGATTAATGAGACGTTCCTTTGAAAACCAGCTTAGTAACGATGTGCGAGCTCATGAAGCCTTCATGGTGCCCTCACCCAAATGATGGTTTGATATGGAACGTGACGGAAGACGTCGTACTAGAGTTGGATGATTACGGGAGTGTGCATGGTTTAGCCGTAATACACCACCTGTTGGCTCTGAGAATAATGAAGCAGAATGAGGAACCACCCAAGGAATTGTCCAAGAGGATTTCTCCAAGTGATTGGATGAAGAAGGGCACCTGCCGAGCTTCCAGCTAGGAATGGAAGGAAATGTGTGTTCCCTTGCTCGAATACACTGAGTGAGCAACGTGGCCAGATAGTCAATTTGTACGGAAGATTGAGTATGTCGGGATTGCGGATTGCCACAGAGTATCGGAAGTGAACCTGATGATCGCCTTGGAATTTTACAGCATGGTCAGCTCGATTGAGTCATTGGATCGCCTGGAGGGTGCTCATGAGCTGGTTACATCTTTGAGTGTGGAAGTGTTCCCTGGAGGGTTATAGACGGAACAGAAAAATGGAGGCTGCCGAGAAGCTCTGGAAAATGAGATGAATCTGAAAGACAGGGAAAGACATCATAGAACTACTGACTCAAAAAATCTTGCGGGATCAGGCTCCGCACCATACTGCATAGCAAATGATGATGTTAGATGCGAGGACACAAAAGGTGTTGATTGATCAACTCTTCTCAGTGCCTAAATGAGTGAAACTGGCCAGAATGTCGGAGAAGTCGCATGCTATGTTAATGATGATCATTCGGATTGTCCCGAGGAGATCTGAAGGCAAATTGTAAGACGTAGTAGGTGAAAGTTTCATGAAGTTTAGTGAGGGTAATGTGAGTGATTTCCAGAAAACAAAGGCGAGTGGAGCATCACCGAATGAATTCCCCACCATAGATGAAAAGGACGGAATGCATCAGATTATGACAGAGGTGGAATCATTGCTAGAAACTTCAGAATACTGGAACTGGAGAAAGATTCTGCTGACCCATGAGGAGTATCCTTACCACTGCCTGGCGCAGACGTTATGGTACCCCAAATAAGGGAACTTAATATTAGTGGAAGAATTGTTCTTCATGGGGTTGTCTGACCAAAACCAGCCTGTATCGATCTTGGTACTTAGTTGCATGATTGCGATGGAGTGTTTGGAAGCCAACGCGGGGACCAGCGAGCATTAAATGACAATGCCGACACCTAAACAGCTAAGCAACGTAAAATTCAACAACACTCTGGATCTTTTAAAGCCCACCTGCAAAGTCCTGAGGACACCCAAAGCCATCGAAAAGATATGGTCAAGGCAGAGGTTGATGCCTTGGTTCAGTGCCGTCATGACGTCGTGGATGTATGATCGCGCGAAGCGTCGTATGTCGAGGAACACGGACGCCTATCAAGCCTTCCAGCTGAATATAGGACCGGGAGCCTATAAGAGAGCATTATTGACAGATAGGAACGCCGTAAGTACAGCTGTGAAGCGGGTGGCTGGGATGCCTTGTACTACCGAAAATGAGATAAAAGAGTTCTCAGGATTTGACCTGGAACGGAATGTAAGTCTGTGCTTGCACAATAGCTTCTGTAGGAATCGGGAGCAAAAGGTGAACTTAGATCTTTTTTCCTGTTACAGCAGAGATTGCTGCAACAAGAAAGGTGGGGCTCGGCCAGCAACTCTGTCGACGTGCTGCAGAAAGTGCTGGAAAGTAGCCACATGGGAGAACAGGATCAAGAAACGATGGAGTAAGAATTGAAGGCGAGCCGGAGCAGAAGTGGAGAGAAATGAAAAACCCAATAGTTGTGGTGCGCGAAAGCTTGGCCAAGTCAACGAAGATTGATTTTGGAAACTTTTAAACTTTTTTGAAATTGTTTATGTCTGGTCAGACTAGATTTTGAAACTGTTATGAATTGTTACAATTGTTGAATTGCAATGGAAAACTTTAGCTTATTGTTATTTATTTATGCAGGTGAGTATACAAACCTATTTCAACCTGACTGAAGTTTTTAACCTGTGTGGGACACATCTTCACTTTGTGGCGACCTGTTGGGGTTTGGGTAAGCTCGCTCGAGGAGGGTGGGTACCTCATTAGCTTTCATAGCCATAGAGTTTCTTAACTTTGAGGGCAACAGCATAAATGGCAACAGCATAAAGGGGCAACAGCTTATACTTTCTGAGTAACTCTAAGTATTTTTTAACTGTTGCGTGGCCGTTCCACGTACCAAACCATTTTTTTAATCAGCAAGAGCGAAAAGAAGCCTTATGGTGAGATGACTTGAATAGTCAGAAAAAAACTTAATCTAGGAAACTTCTCATGGTGCATATTTTGTGAAAAACATAGAAGGCAGTGAAATGAAGTACGATGCCATTTATGGCACGACACACGGTGAGTTGAGGTGACGTGGATGAATTTCACTTTCTGATGCGATTTGTAAATTGATCTTAGAACACTGGATCACCACTTGAAGATAACCCGGAGTTCAATCGGGACATTGAGGGAACTGTCATGGGAGTATATGCCATTCCGCGGACCCGTCAAACCCGTCGATGCATGCAAGAAAAAACGTTGAAGGCGTTAGCACTAGAATTTTAATGAAAAGGAGTCCTAGAGTTTTCTAGAATGAAACTTTTCAAAATTTCGATTTGAGCTAGAACATTTCTCAGAATTGTAAAACTGCCATTTTGACTAAAAAACACAACAAAAACACACAACCAAACTCACGAGACGGAAATTAGTCGGAAGAAAATAAGAAAAAAACGAAGCCTCTTGTAGTGATAGCTTGACACGATAAGGCGCTTATCTGAGAAAAATTTAACGGAAGTAAGGTCCAGTGGCACCCCCGGAGCAGATCCGAACCCTCCCGTGCCACCAAATTGGAGAGATAACTACGTTATCTTAGGGAGAACACGGAAATAGAGGATCGGAGTGCAGAGACTGTGAAAGAATTTAAATACATATTTTACCTATTGTAATACCCTGAACAATTTAATTGAAGTCAATTTTGGTCAATTTTGTTCAGTATTTTAGAGCATGAGTAGTTAGAAAAGAGGAAAGAGTCAGTCCATCTCCAATGGATTTAGAATATAACTGTCACTAAAAACATAGTAAATTACGGTTTTCTAGCATAATAAAGTTTTCTAGCTGTAATAAACACTTTTTAGCTGCTGTGATGCCTTGAACAGTTGAATTAACTCCAATTTTATATTGTATTGCAGAGCATGAATAGCTAGAAAGAGGAAAGGTCAATCCATCCCCAATAGATTTAGTACATAACTGTTTCTAAAAATATAGTAAACAATGGTTTCCGAGCCGTGTTTTTAATAGTAGTCACGTCGTCTGGGGAATCGAGACCCAGTTAGGTCGTTATTTTTGCATGTAAGCAAAAACTGATCAAAAGCCGTTTGACTGATGGCCTAAAAATGGTAACTTACTACTTAGCCTTTAACAGAACCGAAAAATAACTTGCTAGATCTAGACGGTTAAAACCGTGCAGATTTTAGGTAACTGACGTCAGCCAGTCGTCAATAGGTATTTTTTCTACGCTCCGTCTCTGAGTAATGTCTGTAAGAATGTTGCAGACGTTAAAAGAATAATACCTAGGAGCGCCACAAAAAGATGTATTAAAAATTCACCCGGAAGTACATACTAACAGAAAATACATTTTCACCAAGTACATTTGAAAAAACATTCGAACGAAAGTACAACTGACGGAAAAACAGCTAGGTCCTAAAACGACTTGAGATTACATCACATGCTTTTAACCGTCTCTACCAAAGCCAGTTTTATGTGTGGTCCATTAAAATCGGGTCGAAAAAATTGTCTATTTAAGTTTATCGGCCAGATCACGCAGAATAACTTAGTTCTAATCAAAATAGTGAGATCAGGGCTGGGTCTCAGTATCCCCAGACCACGAGGTCTCTCCTAAAAACATGGTTACTTTTTATTATCATATTACGATTGTTTTTGTTCAGTAGATAAAAAACTTCACATCCATAGGAGATGGATCAATCTTTTCCCTTAACTACTAGTTTTTCAATTTCTGAAAACGAACTAAATGTTTTTCAATTCAACTCATGACATTTCTGGAAGCTAAAAGTGGTTTAAAATGAGTTTCAAGTCTCTTCCCAAGACCCTTCTGAATTGATGATCCTCACCAAATAAGCACTCTCCTCAGCACTGGGAACGGTCCCGGCCTTCCCCTTTAATGAAATCAGCACAGTAACGATTTTGTCATCTTAATTGTTAATTTCCGGAACGCTCTCGGATCTTCACAATTATTTCTCAATTTTCTATCCCTCAGCATAAATCGTCGTTCTCTGTTCGACCAGCGAAAATCGTTGTTTTGATTTTCGCGCTTCCTTCTGTATTCGCGAAAATAAAAATGTTCATTTTTAAAATTACGTTTTTAGTTAAAAACTGGCCTATCCATATTCGTTTAGTGTGTCAAATAAGACCATCATTTCTCCAAAACAACCAATTCTCATACCAAATTTCGCCGGATGAAAATTCGTTTTTCCATGCTATTTAGGCGCCATTCTAGACTAATGTCACCTTGCATAGATTTTTTATTTCTCTAGGTCTGTAAATTTTGTTCAATAGCACTTATTGTTGTGATAAACTTATTAAATAGATTGTTAAAATTTACCGATTGTGTGTTTTCATATCATATGCGCGCTGGGCTTTCCTCTTCTGATTATCTTACCAAAACTCGTCGTCCCAGCCATAGGCGAGTGAAGCTTCCCTGACGTATCTAGATGCAAGAAGGAGTGAACAGTTGGAACTACCCTTCAACAACACCACAGGTCGTTCCTACCTATTTTTTTGGTTATTTTTTAAACTCTCAGATTTAAATTAAGTCCGTTGCCCGACCATCCCCCTATTTCCACCTAGGAGCTTCTGCGACGCCTTCGCCGTCTGTGTGTCAGGTTGATGCCCCGATTTGGGGTATGGCGCATCCCCGACTTTTCACAGAAGCTTGTAATTGGCACATCAAGGACAAATTATATCAAACCAGCTCTAGTAAAATCTACAATTCACTCTTACCGCGGCGCTACACTCCAAGCTCTGTACGAAACAGTTTTACAATATAGACCAAAGCGTCCTAAAACAGTAACTATAATCGCCGGCTTAATGATAATAGCTGGAGTCATGAGAAGTTGAGCTAAAATTGAAAAACTTTGTTAATATATGCAAACAAGTTTCAGCCCAAAACTCTAATCATCCTCAAAACAACCCAAAGCTCCAATAACATCGATCTTTATCGCAAACTCTACAATCAAAACCTTGTGCTGTGTAACTCAAATATTAAGTTTGTTCATCCAAAAACACTCATTATTTCGCCCAATCTTAATTGAAATGTAACCCCTCAAAGGTTCTGCCCAGACGGCATCCACTTCTCGTTCTTTGGTAATGAATTCTTTAGGAATTTTCTTGCTTAATTTATTTCTGGATTCTCTCTAGGTATAATGTCCTCATATAATGTCTGATCAAACACAGCGTATCATATGTAACATCCACTTATGCGGGCGTGGAATTTGGTCCAAAACATGCGCAGCCTGCACACATGTAAAATGCAGTGGCCTTAACCGAGGCAGCGACCACGGTGAAGTTTTCGGCTACATTCGCTGCACCTCCCTGACTACAGACAACACTACAACTGACATCCAAGAAGAACTTCCAACTCAGCCTCAACGAGCTCTTTCGACCAACGATCAAAATCTTGCAATTAAAAACAGCAACGAAATTGTAACAGCCACACCCGTTCACTGTTCATTTCCCACACCTGAACTAAAAGGTAAAATAAGAACAAACTACAACCAAGTAGTGCATTGGAAACCAGTCTTCATGATCCTCGGAAAAAACACAGTTGTGTTTAATTTTATAGAAACTCTAAATAGAGCCCTCAACTCGTTAAATGAAACACAAGAAAACACATACGCATTTCACGCAACAATGATATTCCCTCACCTCGTGCTATGCAAACCCAAATCGGAGAGTGATGATTCGAACTTCAAAATTATAGCAAAAACGCTTAAGCAATGGCATAGGGCGGAATGGACGAACTTTTTATCGAGGGAAAAGCACTGCGAATGCGCTTGGCAAAAAGTAAGAAAAAGAAAATAGAAAACGAGTCAGAGCAACCTAATGAATTAGTGAGCACGGGAAAAAAATTGAGTGCTATTGCTAAATTAACTGATAACCCCAAGGAAGGTCTCTCACTCGATGAAACCGTCAAAGGCCAAACTGTTGTACTAATCCACATCGAGAAAGACACACCCGCGGAGCCAATAAACAACAACAATATAAAATCTTGCTCCGAAGAGACAATTCCTTTCCCCTCATCCACATCCGACTAGATAAAGCCCAGAAAACTAGGAAGGCTGTCATGACACTACATGGTCCTCATTGAACCTGAGGCGTGGATGCAAAAGAGTGGACATTAGCCAAAATTGCACAAAAGATTTCGATAAAAGTACTAAGTCCTGGACTGATCGAACCATGTACTGCCTGTCGACCTATTCCACTTGATAAAAACCCAAGAGTTAGGCCAACTGGCATAGGCGAAGTCATCCGCTTACGCTTAGGGAGCAAAACGAGAAAACAAATTCCGATGCAATATTACTAATAGACGCGAAAAACGCATTTAACTCCTCAAACCGGAACCTGGTTTTATAAAACAATGTAAATACATGCATTTTGGTTTTAGATCTTATAATTTAACCCGTTCAAACTCTTCGTAAAAAAGTTATCCTATCTAGAGAAGGAAGCACACAAGGAGATCCGTTGGCAATGGCGATGTACGGGCTAGCCACTGTGATTTTAATAAAAACTAGTCAGCGATAACAGCCTAACTCAAAAATGGTATGCAGACGATGGGAACGCAATCAGAAATTTGAAAATCCTGCAAACAGTTCTTGACATTAATTTCAAACACGGAAAAAACTTTGAATATCATGTAAAGGCATCGAAATGCCAGCTTATTGTAAAAGATAAGAAAATTTAATAAGGCATTTAAAGTATTCAAAAACACCGAAACTGAAATGAAGAAAGGGACAAGACTACTTTGTTCTGTCATAGAATCTGAGACTGAATGTTAAATTTTCTAAGAAACTCAGTTAGAAGAACTTAACGAAATACTGAAAAATTTTTACAAGATCGCGAAAACATCACCACAAAACGTGTACTCCTGTTACACCAAAGGGGGCAAGAAAAACTATAGTTTTCAGCTATAACTACCCCAATATCACAGAAAACATTCAGGCCTGCAAGAAGATAATGCAGGAAAATCTCATTCCAACTTTAATTGGTAAAGATAATTTTAGCCACCTTCTTAGAGACATGGCTTCTTCGCCACCGAAAGTGGGTGGTATAAATATCAAGCTACCTTCTGACTATAAGAAAATTTTTAGAATGCTCAAAAAAACATCGTCGGTCTTAGACACATACAACCCATTACGAGCTATATCTGAGCAAGAAAAAATCTAGATTAAAATTAAAACAGTTAACACTGAAAGAACAAACCAAAAGAGAAATAACATTTGAACAACTTAAGCGACAGTAAAAAATTATGCAATTGAGCTAACCTTTGAAAAAAGAGCCTCAAACTGGTTAAACGAACTGCCACTTAGCAGATATAATTTCAACCTAAATAGATCTGAACTCCGTGATGGAATTTATTTCAGATATAAACGGGAACCAACCTACCTGCCACTCACAAGCGCATGTGGTCAATCTTTTGACATTAACCACGCACTTCACTGTGCAAAAAGTAGATACACCGATATGAGGCTTGAAAAAATCAGAGGTACCTTTGCCAGCCTCATGAGCGAGGTTTGCTACGATGTTGAAATCGAGCCAAAATTTCAGTCGTTGCAAGGCGAGAACTTCGACAAAAATTCAACCACAATTGACGGAGAAGCTCGACCAGATGTAAAAGCAAACGGATTATTGGGCTTAAGGCTTAACCGAATCTTCTTTGATGTCAATGTCTTGAACCCTCACGCAAAAACACCACGAATACAGCTGGAAGACGCCTATTAGTACCACGAATCACTAAAAAACTCAAAATACCAACAGAGACTTCTACAAGTCAAACAGAGCAGCTTCTGTCTGCTCATTTTCGGCTGCACCTATGTTACCGCACCAGCAGCTACACGGAAAATGCAGCGCATAGCTGAAAAGTTTAGTGAAAAAAGTATGAAAGCTACTCAGAAACAATATACTATATTAGAACTAAGATAAGCTTCGCACTGCTCAGGGGCGCTATCCTTTGTATACGTGGAAGCAGATCACTGCGTAAGACTCAATTCATGGACAGTTCAAATAGTGCTATTATAGAGGATATTATACTTATTATCAAGTAAATACCTCAATGACAACGCAATAAATGTAATATTGTTTATTGATGTATTTATATAAAGCTGGTATGGGCCCTATCCAGCTTGTGCGCGACCGTACCTAGAATGAAGGGCACTTTTATAAATTACTTTTTTTTGTAGATTGAGTTTATATTGGAGAAAACTGTTTGTGTTTGGGTGTATCGTAAAGAATATTAAAACAATCACTTCAGCCTGAAAACAAACAAAGAACAAAAAAATTTCTAGTTGTCGAAAAAATTAGTGGGCAAAGCACTGAAAAGTCTTTTTTTTCTTAAAATATTTTAGAAAGAAACAACTCGCTTGTCATTAGTTGCCCGTGTCATTGGTTACCTTAATAATTAAATCCATAATTTGACTCACACTTGTACATTTGAACATAGTTTTAACCGGCAAATACAGTGCTTTTTTTGTTGCGACCTGAGATTTGGGAACCATCTAAAATAACTAAAAAAAACAGTCAAAAAAATCCTATTTATATAAAACTGCTATGGGCCCTGTCCAGCTTGTGCACGACCGTAGCTAAACAGAAAGACCCTTTTATAGTTTACCTTTTTTGTAGATCGAGTTTATATCTGAGGAAACTGTTCGTGTTTGAGTGTATCGTAAAGAATATGAAAACAGTCACTTCAACCTGAACACAAAAAAAAACAAAAAAAACATCTAATTGTCGAAAAAATATGGGCAATACCTTGAGAAGTATTTTTTAAATTATAAGAAACACAACAATATGGAACAGGTTATATTATGACTAAGTCAGTTTCAAGAATATGCAACCTTACAGAAATGCAAAAACAAATTTAAGATTTATTACTGAATTTTCGAAGAAGATCCACTAGTGGCAGCTTATGGAAAAGTTTCATTGACAGATTCCAATCTTTTTTTAAGGAAAACTCCGTACGGTTGCGATACTATCAATTAAATGCCTAAACTTGTTTTCTAACGTTGAAAGAACAAATCAAAAGAGAACTAACATTTGAACAACTTGAGCGACAGTAAAAAGTTATGCAATTGAGCTAGCCTCCGAAAAAAGAGCCTCAAACTGGTTAAACGAACTGCCACTTAGCAGATTTTTTTCCAACCTGAATAGATCCGAATTCTGTGATGAAATTGATTTCAGATATAGACGGGAACCAACCTACCTTCCACTCACAAGTGCATGTGGTCAATCGTTTGACATTACCCACGCTCTTCACTGTGCAAAAAGTGGATACACCGAGGCTACAAAGTGGATACATGAGACATGACGAAATCAGAGATACTTTTGCCAGATTCTTGAGCGAGGTTTGATACGATGTTGAAATCGAGCCAAAATTTTAGTCGTTGCAAGGCGAGAACTTCGACAAAAACTCAACCACAGCTGACGGAGAAGCTCGACCAGATGTATAAGCAGACAGATTGTTGGGCTCAAGGCTTAACCGAATCTTTTTTGATGTCAATGTCTTGAACCATCACGCAACTTTACCACGAACACAGCTGGAAGTAGCCTATCAGTACCACGAATCACTAAAAAACTCAAAAAACCAACAGAGACTTCTACAAGTCAAACAGAGCAGCTTGTGCCCGCTCATTTTCGGCTGCATCAGTGATGCCGCACCAGCAGCTACACGGACAATGCAGCGCATAGCTGAAAAAATTAGCGAAAAAAAGTATAAATGCTACTCAGAAACAATATACTATATAAGAACTAAGATAAGCTTCGCGCTACTCAGGGGCGCTATCTTTTTGTAAACGTGTTTGCAGATCACTGCGTAAGACTCAATTCATGGACAGTTCAAATAGTGATTTTATAGAGGATATTATACTTATTATCAAGTAAAAACCTCAATGACAACGCATTAAATGTAATATTGTTTATTGATGTATTTATATAAAGCTGATATGAGCCCTATCCAGCTTGTGCGCGACCGTACCTAGAAGGAAGGGCCCTTTTGTACTACTTTTTTGGAGATTGAGTTTACATCTGAGAAAACTGTTTGTGTTTGGGTGTATCGTAGAGAATATTAAACCAATCAATTAAGCCTGAAAGCAAACAAAGAACAAAATAGTTTCTATTTGTCGAAAAAATTAATGGGCAATTCATTGAAAAGTCTTTTTTTTCTTAAATTATTTGAAAAAGAAACAACTCGCTTGTCATTGGTTGCCCGGGTCCTTGGTTGCCTTAATAATTATAATCATAACATGACTTAAACTTGTACATTTGAACATACTTTCAACTGGTAAAAAGGGTGTTTTTTGTTGCGACCTGAGATTTGGGAACTATTTTATATAAACAAACAAAAGCATCTAAATTAAAGCTATTTATATAAAGCTGCTATGGGCCCTATCCAGCTAGTGTACTACCGTACCTAAAGGGAAGGACCCTTTTATAGCTGACCTTTTTTGTAGATTGAGTTTATATCTGAAGAAACTGTTTGTGTTTGGGTGTATCGTATCGTAGAAAAACGAAAAGAATAATTAAATTTGAACAAAAAGAAAACAAAAAAGTATAGTTTTGTCGAAAAAATTAATGGGCATTACATTGAGAACTCTTTTTTTTGAATATAAAAAACACTAATAAGATGGAACAAGTTACATTATGACAAAGTCAAATTCAAGATTTTGCTACCTTACAGAAATGCAAAAACAAAATTTAAGAAATTTTACTGACTTTTCGAAGAATATGCAATAGTGGCAACCTATGGAAAGTTTTCCTTGACAGAATCTAATTTTTTCATATGAATGTTCTGTACGGTTGCGAGATTATCAATTAAATGCTTAAACTTTATTTTGTAACATTTTGTTCTGTTTCAAAATAATTATAATGAAGAAAATATATTGAAATGTGAACGCGAACGTTTTCGGAACTATGTCCATTGTCAGGTTTAAAAAATTGATATAAAGTGATTTAAAGACATTAAAACATCATAAAAGACAATTAGGTGGTTCTAAACAAAAAAAATTTCCGCCAATCTAATTTTAGCATTACTATGTACAAATTTTGTAATCTTTAGTATTCCGTAAGCTTCTGAGACTTTTTGTCTTACTTAGCGTTTTCTTACACGATTTAACAATTTTTTGGATTGAGTTATTCATTGTTTTGAGCCAAAATTGTTTCGAACTAAAATCTAAGTGTTAGCTCCCTGCTCCTGAACTCATCCCGCGTGTTGATCCCAGGCCACATTTTCCTTATAAGCAGCGCTTTCAATGATAGGAGTTTCACTGCGTTGTTTGATTGATCTATCATTTCCCAATTCAACTGTGCAGTGGTCGCTTCCTTTGCACACTGACGAATGTGATTGCCTATAGGTGAGTCTTTTTTCTTGTGTTCCTCAATCTTTGTGGCCAAATTTCGAACAATTTGTCCAACATAGGTGCAATAACATCCACAACAAGACCAAGTGTAGACCAAATTGGATTTCAGATCATGGGAGAATGACGACTTAAGGTAGAAAAGAGCGTTTTTCATTTTCCTGGTCGTAAATACAATTTATGCATTGGTGATGCTGCGCACCTTGTTTGCAAACAATTGACTTTGATTCCCTCAATATTGAAGCATGAGCATTGGGGGTTTCTTGTTTCAATTTTCATTGGTTGTCCGAGTTTCTCGTCTCGCTTGTCATTGGTTGCCAGTGTCATTGGTTACCCTAATATTTAAAAACATAATTTGACTTACATTTGTACATTTGAACATACTTTCAACTGGCAAATAAAGTGTTTTTTTTGTTGCGACCTGAGATTTGGGAACCATCTAAAACATCTTGAAAAAACAATCAAATTAAGGCTATTTATATAAAGCTGCTATGGGCCCTGTCCAGCTTGTGCACGACCGTACCTAAACAGAAGGTCTCTTTTATAGTTTATCTTTTTGTAGATCGAGTTTATGTCTGAGGAGACTGTTTGTGTTTGAGTGTATCGTAAAGAATATGAAAACAATCACTTCAACCCGAACACAAAAGAATAACAAAGAAACATCTAATATAAGAAACACAACAACATGGAACAGGCTATATTATGACAAAGTCAATTTCAAGAATATGCTACCTTACAGAAATGCAAAAAAAATTTTAAGAATTATTACTGAATTTTTGAAGGAGATCCATTAGTGGCAACCTATGGAAAAATTTCATTGACAGATTCCAATCTTTTTTGTAAGGAAAATTCAGTACGGTTGCGATACTATCAATCAAATGCCTAATTTTTGTTTTCTTAATTTTGTTCTTTTGAAAATCATTATAATGAAGAAAATATATTAAAATATGAATTCGAACGTTTTCGGAACTATGTCCATCGTCAGGTTTAAAAAAGATATAAAGTGATTTAACCACAAAAAAACCTCATAAAAGACCATTAAGTGGCGCTAAAAATTTTTTCCACCAATCTTATTTCAGCATTACTATGTATGATTTTTGTAATTTCTAGTAATCTGTAAGCTTCTGATATTTTTTAGTCTTACTTAGCGTTTCCTTACACTAACTTTTCGGTTTTACATTTTTGTCGATTGAATTGTTCGATGTTTTGAGCCAAAGTTTGTTTTATACTAAAATCTAGGTGTTAGCTCCCTGCACTTGAACTCGTCCCGCGTGTTGATCCCTGGCCTCAGTTTCCTAATAGGAAGCGCTTTCAATGTTAGGAGTTTCACTGCGTTGTTTGATCGATCTATTATCCCCCATTTCAACTCTGCAGAGGTCGCTTCCTTCCGACACAGACGTATGTGATTGCCCACAGGCGAGTCTTCTTTCTTGTGTTCCGCAACCCTTGTGGCCAAATGTCGAACAGTTGGACATAGTCCACCATAGGTGGAATAACATCCACAGCAAGACAGTTTGTGGACCAAATTGGATTTCAAATCACGGGAGAGTGACGATTTAAGGGGGGGGGGGAAGAGCGTTTTTCAATTTCCTCTTTGGTTTCCTCGATATTGAACAATGAGCATTGGGGGTTTCTCGTCTCGCTTGTCATTGGTTGGCCGGGTCATTGATTGCCTTATAAATTATAATCATAGTTTGACTTACACATGTACATTTGAACATAATTTTAACTGACAAGTAAAGTGTTTATTTTTGTTGCGACTTGAGGTTTGGAAACTATCTAAAATAAGCTAATAAACATTAAAATTAATGCTTTTTATATAAAACTGGTATGGAGGGTAGGGCCCTTTTATAGTTTACCTTTTTTGCAGATCGAGTTTATATCTGAGGAAACTGTTTGTGTTTGAGTGTATCGTAAAGATTATGAAAACAATCACTTCAACTTGAACACAAAAAAAAAACAAAAAAAAATCTAATTGTCGAAAAATATGGGCAATACCTTGAAAAGTCTTTTTTTTTAATATAAGAAACACAACAACACAACAATATGGAACAAGTTATATTAAGACAAAGTCAATTTCAAGATTTTGCTACCTTACAGAAATGCAAAAACAACTTTAAGAATTATTATTGAATTTTCGAAGAAGATCCATTAGTGGGAATCTATGGAAAATATTCATTGACAGGTTCCAATTTTTTTATAATGAAAGTTCCATACGGTAGCGATAACATCAATTAAAAGCATAATTTTTGTTTCTAAATTTGTTCTGTTCGAAAATAATTAAAATGCAGAAATTATATTAAATTGTGAATTCGAACGTTTTTGGAACTATGTCCATCTTCAGCTTTAAAAAATTGATAAAAAAGGATTCGAAGACCATTAAGGAGTTCTAAACAAGTAATATTCGCCCAAATACTACATAGTGGCGGAGCGTAGAAAAAACACCTATTGACGACTGGTAGGCGTCAGTTACCTTAGTTCTACTCGTTTGTCACCGTCTAGATCTAGCCAGTTAGTTTTCTCGTCTGTTTGGGGCTAAATAAAATGTTGCCATTTTAGGTCATCAGTCAAACTACTTTTGATCAGCTTTTCTTTTTATACAAAAAACCACATAACTGGGTCTCCGATCCCCAGACTACGTGACGGCTATCAAAAACACGGCTCGAAAACAATTATTTACTATGTTTTTAGTGACAATTATATACTAAACCCAATGGGGATGGATTGACTTTTCCTCTTTCCAGCTACTCATGCTCTGTAAAACAAAACAAAATTGGAGTTAATTCAACTATTCATGGCAGCTAAAAAGTGTGTATTTCAGTCTACTGAGTCTCTGGGCACCGGGCTTCAAATTCCATTCTCCTCCTGGGATAACAATCTTCTCTCATCAATCTCGTGACAGGGGAGGGTACGGATCCGCTCCGGCTGTCCCACTGAAGCCACCTTTCTTTCTTTCTGCTTCAGCTAAACTCTTATCGCGCGATAAGTATCTTATCGGGATATTTCAGAAAGTCTCGGCAGTCTCACGCACTTTGGCACCGAGAAGAGCAGGTCAATCAGTCTAAGTTGCGTTCTGGCAACTACAACCACCAGGTGCGTCGGGTATTTACTGTTGCAGTATGGTGCCGCGCTAGATCCCACCATGTTCTTCGATCCAACTGTCTGATGATACCCCTCACTATGCTTCAGATTCATTTCGTTCTCATGAGCTTCTCGCCATCTTCCAATTTTCTTTTCCGTCTGTAACGATCCAGGGAACACTTCCATACTCAAGAATGTGACGAACTCATGGGCACGCTCCAGGCATTCCAATGACTCAATCGAACTGAGCATGCTCCAGAACCCTATAGCGGTCGTCAGGTTCACTTCCGTTACTCCGTGGCAATCCGCAATCAATTCCATCTCGTTCTTATCCGAAAACAGTCAAATTAATGCTATTTATATAAAGCTGCTATGGGCCCTGTCCAGCTTGTGCACAACCGTACCTAAACAGAAGGACCCTTTTATAGCTTACCTTTTTTTAGATCGAGTTTATATCTGAGGAAACTGTTTGTGTTTGAGTGTATCGTAAAGAATATGAAAACAATCATTTCAACATGAACACAAATAAAAAAACATCTAATTGTCGAAAAAATAAGGGCAATACCTTGACAAGTCTTTATTAAATAAAAGAAACACAACAATATGGAACAGGTTATATTATGACAAAGTCAATTTCAAGAATATGCTACCTTACAGAAAAGCAAAAACAAATTGAAGAATTACTACTTAATTTTTAAAGAAGATCCATTAGTGGCAACCTATGGAAAAATTTCATTGACAGATTCCAATTTTTTTTCAAGGAAAGTTCTGTACGGTTGCGATACTATCAATTAAATGCCTAATATTTGTTTTCTTATTTTTGTTTGAAAATAATTAAACGGAAGAAAGTCTAATAAATTGTGAATTCTAACGTTTTCGGAACTATGTCCATCGTCAGGTTTAAAAAAGATATAAAGTGATTTAACCACATTAAAACCTCATAAAAGACCATTAAGTGGCTCTAAAAAATTTTTCCACCAATCTTTTTTCAGCATTACTATGTAAGATTTTTGTAATTTTAAGTAATCTGTAAGTTTCTGAGATTTTTTCTTACTTAGCGTTTCCTCACACTAACTTTTCGGTTTTACAATTTTTTCGATTGAATTGTTCGATGTTTTGAGCCAAAGGTTGTTTTAAACTAAAATCAAGGTGTTAGCTCCCTGCACCTGAACTCGTCCCGCGTGTTGATCCCTGGCCTCAGTTTCCTAAAATGAAGCGCTTTCAATGTAAGGAGATTCACTGCATTGTTTGATCGATCTATTATCCCCCATTTCAACTCTGCAGAGGTCGCTTCCTTCCCACACAGACGTATGTGATTGCCCACAGGCGAACCTTCTTTCTCGTGTTGCTCAACCCTTGTGGCCATACAAACCTTCTTCCATTAAATTCGGCTAACTGGCGGTGCTGTTCACTCATTTTCTTTAAACAGTGACCGTTCCCAAACACATGCGTTTCCATTCCGCAGCTGGAAGCTAGAAAAACACCCTCCTTCATCCAATCGCTTGGAGGCTTCCCCTCGGACGGTTCCCTGGGTGGTCTGTCATCTTGCTTCGTTATTTTCAGAGCCACTAAATGGTGTATCACGGCTAAGTCTCATCATTGTTTCCTTCTAGCTCAACTTCAGCGGTAAGATCCCATATCAGGACCGCGTTCGGATTTAGGCACCATGAAGGCTTCATGAGTTGCCTTATCTTTAGTAAGCTGGTATTCAGTGGACCGTCCCATGAACCACACGCAAAATTTACTTGCCCCTCCAACTCAGGAACCGAGGGTTCGACGACTCGTTCCTCTAGATTCATTCCCAGCTGCAGCTGTTCAGACGTTATCATCTCCAACTCCCAAAAACTCTCCAACCAGAAATCGAGGATTATCGCTTGCTCGAAGTCGAATAACGAGTCCCTCGCTTCTTCGTTGTCGAATGGATTACAAGCCATTCCCGGATCTCCTGACACATACTGGAAGGATTTCTGCTTCCCTTACGTCATGTAATCCTTCAGCTTCTGATTCTTTCCAGCAATTCTCTAGTGACTGTAAGTTTTTTGTTAGAGAATCTCCTGACTTCCTCCAATCTCCAGTAGCTATCAAGGTCGTTTAATCCCTTGCTCTGGATCCGCAGTGGCATGTCCTGGCAGAGTGCCAACAAGGCTCTCAACAAGACTTCTTCACGCTTCGTCGACCTCTGTCTGATTGCCTTCACGCATTCTTCTAGCACCGGAGTGTGGATACGATCCACCACAAACTTCACAAAGCAAACTGCATCTTTCCTATTTGCCCATGCTATTGCCGAATCCTCCCTGGCGATCACCACCCTCAAAGCTCCCATCAGTTCTAACTGATGCCATCTGGCCTTCATCTCGATTGTGGCTTCATACTTCTGTCTTCTTATCCCAACAAGACACCTCACAAGTTCATTTGTAAATATGTCCTGATGCAGGGGTTGGCTATGTACGCCATCACTGATGAGGGAGTACGCATGGTTTCATCGAAACACTTCTGTAGGGCCACATTCCAGGAAATTTTGTACAGAAGTTCAAAAACGTTCTCCTTTGCCTCCGGTGACATCACAGTGGCATATTCTTTCCTCTTCAGATTTGAACCCGTCACCAAATCCTTCAAATATTCCAACTTGTCTTGCTTATCGCGACAGACCATCAGGGGTCCTCTCGCGGAGTTTCTTGCCTTCACCATTTCCATATAGCCAACAGCAGGATCGCTCATATGGACTGACTCGGGCACAGTAATGCGACTGTACTCGACCACGTCGAGCTGCCCCTCCAACTTCATTTTGCCATGTTAGTACGTGACCGTTTGTAATCTTCCAACCCGCTGGATCTGCATCGGTTGTTGACCTCCACCTCCAGTCTGATGTCAGCCAAGCTACTCTCACTTTTCTTTGCTTTTGAAGCCGTAGAAATCAGTCCTGCCAGCAACATCGGTGGCACCTGATTCTCTTTCTCCCTGTCGCCGTTCTTTTCACCATCCCCTTGTCCAATTTTGCTTGAACGGGACACCTTCGCCAGCGACATTGCCACTGTTACGGCCTTTGACTTCACGACTTTCGGGTTGGTGACCTTATCATTTACTCTCTCCTTCAGTTTTCTCACCATAGACTTATACTTCCTCCGCCCTTTCTGGGCTCTTCTAATGGGTTAATCTCGCTTAATCGGACTCTCCTCGGCGCTTTCCTCCGTGACTGACTCGGTCAGACCGTCCAATTTGGTGGACTCGATCTTTTCCTCTAATAATTCTTGCATGATGGGTTAGTTCAACCCCACTCTCATCATGGACTGAGTACCGCGTCTCGGGATTATGCTCCAGGTACTCTCCATAAAGGCTACATGCGTCCAAGTCTCACAGGTTTTTCTCTCCAGCTCGCTCTGGTACCGTTCCCATTCTTCTTCTGGCAACGTGCTCAGGAACGTCACTCGCATCGATTCGTCAATTCTCCTTCTTCGAGGAGGCTCACAGAGCAGCTTGGGCACGCCTCTACTCTGGTGTGCTTCAACCAGGGACCCTGACTCCACGGGAGACAAACTAGCCGGGGCTCATTGGTGGGTGACATAAATGAGGATGGTGTCATCAGCACTAGCGTCTCATTCTTCCCACCATCTTCCGTTTCATTAAAGTTGTATTATAGGAGATCTCACTCCAGGGCACTCAAGTCGAACTCGTTTTTGCCGCCTTTACTCTCTATGGGATTATCTTCCCCTTGATGTTCTTTATTCGCGTCTCCTTCCTTTCCTCCATCATTTGGCTTAGGTCCATGCCACCTGCTTGGTAAAACACCTGGTCGTTTATGACAATTTCCACTGGCTCTTCACCATACGGAGCCACTTTATCTCTTGTCATATAGATGCCTCCTCTGGACTCCCTGCTCACTTCCATCATCGCTACTGTCTCTTGTCGTCGGGTGGTGTATACACATCGTTCCAATGGCCTGCAGATACCTCTGGCTTCCTTGATGGTATGGCTCTAATCTTCTTTCTACTCCATATGTCCAGAAAGGTAAACTCGAAAGTATGTAGAGCTGCAGCGTTCCAACTGACGAAGCGCGGATCCATTCCTTCTCTCCACTTGAGAATCCTATCCTCTACGCCCTGCGCAGCTCCAATCCTAGGTGCCAGGACCGGACTAGTCACTCCCACCAACATCCTCCTGATGTGCGGATACAGAGGGCACCTATCCGGTAGCAGATCTGAACCCGCCAACCACGTGTCCTGATTCTCCTTCACATGGACGTATGTCTCCGGCCAGGCCGGGATTTTCACTGGTCCCTTGATGATTGGTCCTAAGTTCCAGAGTTTGGGGTTGAACTGGACGTTCGAAAGGTTCTCGCCGCCCATCGTACACTTAAGGCTGTTGTTCAGTTCCATCAACACCCAGCCAGGCTCCGCTATTCTTCCGAATAATCGATAATTGCTCGCCAGTCCCCTGAACTCCCTCTGCTAAAGCCAGTTCAGCACGGAACAATCCACGACTGACACGAGATTAACGTACAGAACAGAGTGTCTATACGCCTTCACATGCATGTCCGGGAACAGATGCGTCACTGTAGGTCAGTAAATCAGATAAAAAATTCTCTCAATCCGAAATTCAGAGCTAGCGGATCGACCCGCATCATCAGGGCCAAGTCGGTCATTAGGGGCATCCCCCACACTTCTTCACTTCACTCCCGTCGGATATTGATTCATCTTCTCCGGTTAGGCTTAAAATCTGCTGTAGGAGGTACTGAAGGAGCAAACTCCTCCAATCGTTTAATTTTCGGTAAGATTATGTCTCCATCAGGGCATCAAAATCTCTCTTCGGTCCCTGCAGCTGTCCGGGGTATCTCAGCAATACAAACAAATCTTGCAAACGACCAAGGGTCATTACAACCAGCGTGAGCAGACCATCCAGTCGGAGATCAGCCAGTTCCTGCGTAAAAAGCACCACAGGTCCCTTCACGAAGCTTTCGTGTCCGAAGGCCACGTACAGTGCCAGCACAAGGTCAGTGGATAACTTCCTGCTATCACTCACGAAGTTGGCTATCAAGTTCATCGATGCCCTAGAGTAGCAACTGCTGATAAATGCGGGTGACCACCCCACGCCCATTCCCGCGAGGACCGCAGCGGAACTTTCATATTCGGTCTTCGTAGCCAGTAAGTCCGCGTGAAACCGGTCCAAGGACATAGTGTTGATTTGCTGCATCAGTTGCAAAACCGTCGCTCATGTCTGTTCTTTCGCGTCTAATATTTTCTTCAGATACTGGTGGATCTCTCTCACTACTGCTGGAGTACCATCAAAGGCATCTTGCCTCAACCCACACAGCCGAGGAGACAGATACCACCAAGGGTTGGAGTGAGGCTTTGTCCTAACGGCCATAGCCTTAAGGTCTTCGTTGTTGAGAGGGCGTTTCTCCTCATCAAGTTCCCTCTTTCTTCCCTCACGTAGTCTGTCTGTCGAAACCACAAATTGTTTGCTAATCGTTGCACTAAAATGTGCCCATCACCCACTCCTGGCTTCATTTTCAGCAGCGGCAAAAGTTGGAGAGTTCAAATCCCAACCCCTCATCCAATACGACACGCGTCGATCTATGATCTTTAAATCCATGGATCGCGCTCGAGATGTCCGACCATATCGCAGGGAGTTCTGATCGGAAGGGGTAGTAAAGGCTGGTATCCACTTTTCGGTCTGGTGCTGGTATCATTACATCAAATCGCCCTTCCGCTAACAAGACGACCATAGCATATACAAACTGCAGGGGTGCGGGCAGCAAGGCATAGCCGGGAGATAGCACGAAAATCACCTTGACCAGCTGCCTTGTGAAACAATGTCGTATCAATTTCTCGGCCTCCAACTTAGCGGAGAGAAGCTTCATGATCGCCTCCCCTATAGCTTCCGAGCTCGGAGTTGATCCGTTGGTAAGAGCATTCAAGAGTCCCCTACTCTGCAAGAGGTCATTCGATCCGGTTATTCTCGCCACCACTGGATCCACGTTCACCACTCTCTGCACACTTATCGCCATTCCCACAGCTTGACCCCAATCTAAGTTGGGAGCTGTGAGGAGGGTCACATCCGACCAAAAGAGCGAGCGGGAAGTTTACAGGTAGTCGGAGCTAGCCACTATCAAGATTTTGCCCAGCTTCATTTCGTGAGGGTCATAGGCTGTAGAAATTTCCCTTAACGGGTTGGCGGGGCTCTTTCTCTCACCTGATGACTGACGTCCGCCAATAACCTCGTATTCAGTGGTCCCATTGTATTGTCTCTGGGCAAACCCTCCAGATCTGCCAATCGCAGAGTACTGGCGGAACTAAACTGCTCCTCTTCGGCCAAAAGCCAGTCTACGCCCGCTTTCCGGTATAAACCGGGTACCGTAGGGTCGTGCCCGTCGAGCATTTTCTTCGCGTCCGAATGACAGGTCAACAGCTTCAAGTTCAACTTGATCGCTAAGTCTGCTTTATATCTTACCCAGTGGTTGGGGTCTGATCTGTTCCATAGCAACTCACTGACCTTGCTTGTATCAATCATCGCTTGAGAATCTGCTTGCGAGTTCCTTTGAGCCGGCGGCGTCCTTGTAGGTTGGGTTGCGGTGCTCGTAGTTGCTTGAGGAGCCACCTATGGTCGGCCACCTCTCTTCCTCAGTCGATTCCACCAGGATCGATCTCGGGGAGCGGGAGCGGTCCCCAACCTCTCTCTCACGTCAGGACTGGGAGTGGGCTGCACCACGTTTGCCACTGGCCAGAGGTCCCAGATGATTTTCTTAAGGATGAGGTACATGGAACCTCACCTGCCGGCAGGTCTACCTCATGCCACCGGGTTGACCATTTCCGCAGCTCAGCTTCCATTTCTTCTATCCTCGTTTGAAATGCTTCGTTTATCCACTGTATCCCCGGTTGGGTATTGAAGTGTATACCATCTCTCGTCAAGGCACCGTGGTCCAACATTCTCAGTGCATTTTTGAAGTCCATCAACCGGAGTTCATTGGGATTCTCTGTCAAGTCGGCTATCGGTGAGCCGGCGTCCGTGTTGCGAGGGATGGTAAATAAGCACACAATCCTCGGTCTATACTTCTCCTTCAACTCGTTGAGCAGACAGATCAACAATGATTCCCACTTCACCTCAGGGTTGACGGGATTCCTCGAGACTTCGTTAGTCCCTGTCATCAAGGTTAATGTCCACCCGATCATCGTTCTGCAGTTCCATCATCTTGACCACTTGAGCAACTGAGGCACCGCCAAAAGAGATTACAGTGGTCTGCGCCACCACGAGGATAGCTTTCAGATACTTCACCAAGCTATCACCTATAATCAGTTGTTGGCTGCCAGTTGGCACCGGTTGGTGGGTCGTCGCCGGGTTCCAGGTCATACCATTCAGGCACACCCTCGGGTGTTCTGCGGCAACCTGCACGAAGGTCCTTCGGGTGTTGAGATCCTTTCGGATGTCGATCACTCGCAGCCTCATTTTGGCTCCACCAACTACCGGACCGGCCGTTTTTGTGGGATTTGTTGTCTTCTCTTTCCTGATGGGTGACTGGCCTGCACGCTGAGAATGAACGATCCTACCCAAGCTTCTCTCCCTTGCTCGGCGTATCTCCTGCATCGTAGCTTTGGACACCTGCTCGAACTTCTCCTGAAACGGAGGTGCCAGGTAGGTATCTGAGGGATCAGGTATCGTGTTTCTCGCGTTTGAAGGCGAGCTCATTCGTTGCGGGGCTGTCACTTCATTCCGTCTATAAAGCTTGTGAGCCTTAGCCTTGGTCGTCGTATCGGGGCTCATCATTGTCAGGACATCTGGTGACAACTTGCTCACTCTCAAATTTTGGAGTTCCTTCAGGTGCTTTGTCTCTTCCTCCTGGAAAGCGATCTGTAATTCGTCATTTTATCTCTTCCATTCGTCACAATCCTTCGTTTTCTCATTGTATTCATCAAACTTGGCGCACAATTCTTTCCAGTCTTTGTCCCTGTTTTCGAGAGTTTCACTGGTTTCTGCCGTCTGTATTTCCATCTTATTCATTCTCACCTTCTTTGATGATGGAGCTGCGGTTGGTGAGTCCACAGAATGCGATGGGACCGGCCCATCGCGTGATCTTTTCAATCCGAAGAGAGACTGCGCTGAGCAACTGGGGCGTACTGGCATTGGCCTTTCTCCCAGTCTATAATCCCTTTGTTAGCCTAGCCCTGACTCACGGGCCAGGTCATGCCCAGACATCTACTTCGTATAGGTCTTTTCCTGCTCCGCTCGGCGGTACCGGACTAACAGAGAGCCAGCATTAACACTACTTCTGTGGGGCGGTCCACACGGCCTTCTCTTCAAAAACGCCTTAAGGAGTGCGACGGTGAACATCGCCAACTCCGGTTCTTCCAATCCAAAATTGAAATCTATCGACCGCTGACATATCTCGTCTAGAGCCGGTCATTGGTGTCACTCATACTTCGTGTAGGTTCTGTTTTGTTTCTTCGATTCCAATTCAAATCCAATAAACAATCGTACAATCAATCACGGTCTAAAAGACAAGTCACGACTTAGATTGATCATGCCAGCTATCTCATTCTAAAAGCAAGACTTCTATCATTTCTTTTAAAGCCAGTCAATTGAAATTCTAATTTTGCTCTTAGTTTAAAAGCTAGCACCGTAGTGGATTGTCCACCTGCGATCTCGTCAAAGTAATATTAATGAAAGCTGTCACCTTTCGCGCCTGGAGTGGTCCGGGTTACCATAACATAAACATCACATAAAACGTAACGTAACGACAACATAAGATAACATAAGATACAAATATCATATATCAACACTATTACATAAAAACCAAGTACCTAATAAATATCCTGAAACTTGATCCTAATTCCCAAAAACTAAATCTATTAAAAACTAGTAGCACTAAATGCAGCTCTAAAAATACTCACGTAGTACTTTTCATGCAAGTAAACCTATATGTCGGTTTGCAAAAGTTTTACATGTACAAGGGCATATATCTCTCGGATACAACTTTTTTTATCTATTGGGATCAAAGACCGGCCAGGAGAGAGAGGTCACCCCTCTATCAGCTAGGAAGTTGAGTTACAGCCAGCACTAAACTCTCGGGATTCCCTGTTGTCTGTCAAGGACCTTAGTCACTAAGAAACACTAGTGTTTTTGTGGTATCCGTGATGCAACAGGGGGCAGCGCTGTCATCCTTTCCTCACCAGGCCTCTGTTTTCACAAAACTCGGTGTTTTTGTACTCTCTCAAAATCGGCCGCAGGAGCTGTTTTAAAAATCACATCCGCGGTTATCGCTATAGCACCCTTACGGTCCGTGAGTATGAATCACTGTCCGCGACAATGATATTGGTTGAGTAGTGATTCGGTAGCTGAAAATATGATTCAAAAATTCGTCAAAAAGCGGTTTCGTGGCGTTCTTGCCCTCCGTTTCTAGTTCTCCTGTTTCCCTTGTCGATTTTAAATTTTTTGATCATGAGATTTTTGGTCTGAGTGAGTCCTACGATTATCCATCGCCCAGAATCGAGCACATCGAGATTGGATTTGGGAACATGTAAGGTACTATCTGGAGCGAACCAGTATGACCCAGTGTTATCGTGGCTGATATATTTGAGGCTAGCTTGATCGACATCCTGAATCGTCAGGATGTTCTCCTCGGGATCTGCAGGTAGATCATGGAGCCATTCGAGCACTCGTAAGTTTGTTAACTTTTTCTCATGCATCTGCTCCATTTCAGGTTCGAATTCCACTCCCGGTTCTGAGCGATCGTCGATCCAGTCCTGTCATGTGTCGTTGAACAGGTCGATCCCCTGTGACACCACTATTTTGTTCAGACCCACTGTCGAATCCGCCACGTCGCTCAAAAGAATCCTGTCCACGACAAAGTCTTCACCATACGGGTTGTATTTCTTTTTATTCCTTCCCCTCTTATCCTGGCGTGTTTCCATGGTAAAGGGAAAGTCAGGCTCTTCTCCTTTATCAACTTCGGTCTGCTCGGGGTAGTCCCAGTCCTCTTCGGTATATGGTAGGGTTCCGTCATCAACCTCCTCTCACTCGGTTAATTCCAGGTCAAGTGCTAGATCACAGTCATCCACCACTTCATTCCTGTCGTTTTTGTCTCGTGTGCCTCTCTCATTTGCCTCACAGGCCGGGTTAACTATCAATTAGTCCTCATCGTTCATGTCAGCCAGAATTCACCAGTCCTTGCATTGTGCGGTTTGATATTCTCGTAATGAGCAGCCCGTCCGGTGGTCAACCGATAAAAACGACCACCCTGGTGCACTTAAGTTATTTGAATTTGACCACGCCATTTTTTCAGTAATTTTTGGTACTCTTGGAGTAACGACTTACTGAAACACCTAGATATAGTCCCCAACTGTTTAGGCTTTTGAATCAGCGGTCCTCTTGTCAAACCGCCTTTTCTGCCTGTTTTGAGCCTCCTGCGTGTTTCTCCTGTACGGATCATTGAGTTCCTGTTGCCTCCTGATCTCGTCATGCACGTACGTTTGTGGCGCTGTTCTCTTACACTCGTACTCAGGGTAGAAGAACGTTAATGGGACGGCCTTCTCGTTGCCTGTTAACATCATGTGCGGGCTTATTCCCGTGGTGGAGTGTTCAATGCTATTGTAAGTGCCCATTACCTGCGGCAAGTGCCTATCCCAGTCGTCCAGGTATCGTGAGCTATAGACCCTCAACGTGGAAACTAGTGTGCGATTTTGTCTTTCGACCAGGCCATTCGTTTGTGGAGGATAAGTGGTCGAGTGGACCTTTGCCACTTGCGACTCCTTCATTAACTCCTTTGTGAGATCTCTGCAATTGTCTGACTGGAATTCTATGCCATTGTCTGACTGAAATTCTATGCCATTGTCTGACTGGAACGTGATCGGGCATCCGTGCCTTGCTATCCAATCATTTATCAAATGATCACACGTCTCCTCCGCTGATGCTGTCATGGAGGGAGCTGCCTCTGTGTATTTCGTAAAATGATCAATCATTACCAGCTTTTGGTTATAGCCCTGGCCGTCATGCATACTTTCTGATGATCGATTTGTAGCACCTCATTGAACCCTGACGACACCATCGATTGAAGGGAAAATCTCAACTTCCTGGGATCTTTCGCTTGCTGGCATGACAAGCGTGCATAAATCCATTTCTCACAGGCATTCTTCAAGCCTGGCCATTCAAACTGCTTCTGTAGTCGGTTATACAACTCATCCACGCCTTGATGACCCATCTGATTAGTTGAACGGAACAGTAATTCAGTTTGATACAGCTGTGGTAGTACTATCGGGTTGTATTTGTAAAGAAATTTGTCTTCTTCTTTGCGCTTTCAGGTCACAATCCCGTTTTTGTTCAAGTATAATAAACCCTTTCTCTTTAATTAACATTGCTGTAGGATCTTATAGCTGTCTTCTTCCAAATTGCCCTTGTCAGTTGGTCTATTTGCTATCCATTTCTTTAGATTGCTTGTCCTCTTATCCTTTCGTTGAGCCCCTAAAAGATCAAGTCGGTACCTGGCTTTAAGATATGTCTTCATCACCTTTAGCTGTCTGCTGATTATATCCGGAGCATGGGCATCGTCCATCATTTTAACACACCATATCTTTTTCAAAGGTGTCGCGTCTTGCTCTAATGGTTACAGATTGGTACGGACGTAACCTAGTTGGACGTTTCGACAGTGCGATTAGCTCAAGCTCATCTCCGGCATTATCAACTACCGTGCTTTTCTCATCGGAGGTATACCGGTCCGTGTCTGGATCTTGATGCATCTCTTTATCCAGCCCGCGCTGCTTCCATTCTATTAGCAAATAATGAATCGCAACCTCCGAGACGTCGGAATTGGAGTTAGTCTCTGACACATTTTCCCAAGACTGAGACTCTGACCCATCATTCGAGCTGATGGAGTCTGCATTGCCGCCCTCTGATCTGTTCTTGAGGTTTCTCAATTTTTGGGACAAAATTTTGCCCCTTCGTCGCTTCAGCGTGAACTCCCCGGACAAATCAACCTGGCCTGGCCAGACATGAATTGGCTCCCCGGACAATGTTTCACCTCCGCATGAACAGTCCGAATTCGGCTCGTACTCCTCCCTCGAATCAGTGAACTGAACTCTTTTTGTCACGCTGGATCTTAATTTAACACTGACCTCTTGAGCGGTCTGAGTACCGGTTGCTTGTTGACGTTCCACATAAGGAAATCTTTTGGTATCGAATTCACTAACTGATTCACTATCGATCGGCAATCCAGTTCAACGCCTCGACTCCGAATTGCTACCGGTCTCTTCTCCTCGCTTTCAATGATGGTCAAACTCTACATGGTCTCCATTTATTCATGATCATGCACTCCAGCTTCTCTTTCAAACAGATCACGGATCTTCCGCATGACATCGGGTGCTACGTTCACCGTCTTGTGTCAAATGGGCTAAGCTGTTGAGGCCCAGCCTGGTAAGTTCTTATTGCACCAGGTTTGAGCGAACTAGCAAATCCAATGGAACCGGATCACCCTTCGCCAACACATTTATCTCAGCAGCCGTTTCTACGGGAGGTTCAGGGTGTCCTGGTATGGGTTGCCCGGACTTATCAAGCCACCTGGTGAGTGCCAGCTTGTCATAGGTATGTTAATCCAAAAAAGAAAAGCCATCCTTAATTTTTGCCTGGTTAGCTCGCTTCTCTTCTAAAAGCTCGTAGAACTCCGTCTTCTTGCTGAGGTTGTCGGCATTCTGGTGCTTGTCACGTGTTCGATGCTTTTAAATCATGTGATAGCCTTCCAGACGCTCGATCCAGCGACCGATATAGCTTTGGTTAATCGAATAAGCCTTTAGCCAGGCAGGAGCTCGGTTGTCCACGCGTAACTTGAATGGTGCACTCCCTAAGTAGGCCCGATACTTTTCAACAAAGGTAATCACTGCGAAAATCTCCGCTTTCGGTGCACCGTATTTCGTTTCATTGTCTTAGGAAATTACTCCCACAGGCTATCGGCCGGAGAACAGTCCTTCCGTTCCACTTTTGTTCCTGGTGAAGTATGCCCGATATCGCAACTACTGATGCGTCTGTGTCTAGCACAAACATCCCTTTCTCTGTCGGCATACCGAGGACCGGAGCGTCGCAACGTTCGCTCTCAATGTTCTCAAAAGAGATCTGAGCCTCGTCAGTCCAGCTGAATTTCCTACCCTTATTTCGCTTCAACTGCTGCATGGGATATATCTTGTCAGCACGCTCTTTGTTAAACTTTAGGCAATAATTAGCGAATCCGAGAGAGAACATCAATTGCGGGTCGGTCTTCGGTGCTTTCCATGTCAATACTGCTTCAACCGCTTCACGGTCTGGTCTGACTCCGTGTTTATCTACGAGACGACCCAGATACTTGATTGACGCTCTCAGGATTTCGCACTTGGAGGGTTTACATTTCAGGCCGGCCTGTTTCATGCAAGTAATGACCTCTTCTAGTCTCTCTATATTGTCCTCCAGGGTTGGTGACGCAATCACCATGTCATCAACTTAACACATTATGAGGTTGTCATTTTTATAGTCACATTCGTGAGTGCCTGAGCCATTAAGGGTTGGAATGTGGCCGTCGCATTGCATAGTCCAACTGGCATTCTTTTTCACTGGAACAGTCCCAGTTTACAGGCGAAGCCCGTTTTCTCTCGATCCTGTTTCCTGAGGGGCACTTGCCAGAGCCCAGAGCCCAAATTCAACGCCGTGAATAACTTTGCTTCTCCAAACTTGGAGATGTTTCGCAAGGCACTGATCGGTGTTTCGAATCAACTGAGCCTGTTCCGTTCTGGCTTGTAGTTTCGTGTCTGGCAGTTCGTCTCTTAACCCTTCATGGCCTTGTTGAGTCCTTCCTTCCACTCGGTCGATCCTTTTTCTCATGTCCTGTCGCAGTTCTTCAGGCTTGTCATTATGTTGGCAAACATGCCACTCACATCACTGGCCGTTCCCAACACTGGGGTAAGTCATTTGAGGTTGCAACCTGGTGCTCGATGAAGCACCACTTTCCTGTGTGCCTACCGACATCATCAGACTGTCGAATGTCGAGGATGTTCCCATCTTCATCCCATCTGACATCCGTCTTGATGGGGAATTGGACATCGCTTTCTTACTCTTCTCCTGTCTCGGGCTAGGTTTGAAGTCCGTATCCAAGTGCATCAGTCCCGGATGGTCAAAGCCAGAAGACAACACTGCTGTTGGAAATGACACCATGCGTTCATCGTACAATGTCTTGAAACTCTTCCATGCTTTTGAACTTGATTGCTCTTCCCTGGGACTTAAGCTCGACATCATCGCATTCTTCCCCTGCTTGACTAGAGAGGATTGTTCCTTTCTCCGATATTGGCTCTCGGTCTCCGATTTGGACGTCCCTTTGAACAACACTTCCTCTCTTGCATCAGCCTCGGAACGCTCCGAGGTCTCGTGGGTTTCTCAATCCCTTCCCCTTCACAGACGTCGCCGGGCTCTTGCGGGCCCTCATGATGGCGGTGGTCGGGTCGGATTAGCGTTTGCTCCCATTCCTTGAAGGGCTTCGTTGGTGTCACGTTCGCCGCTCCGGCCTCAGCGTTTCTCTCCTCATCACCAACTAGATTCTTCTCACTTCTTAGTTTCATTCCACTCACTGAAAGATCACCATGACCTTCACTGGTTGCTTGACAAGCAAAACTGTCGGAGTTGCTGGTAATCGAAGATCAGCTACGCCGCGATTTAAACCTCCGCGTGCTTCCCGTGCTCAGCCTGGGAATCTTAATCGTTTCTCTTAATGATTTTCTCCGTTGTATGTTTTGTGATAAGTGGGTTTCTATTATATACAAAATAAATACAAATAAATTATTTGCATATCTTGACGACAATGCACAAGTCCCAAAAAATCTGAAAAAATTTGCCTAAGCCTGCTTGTTCAATTTCTTCAATGTCTGAAGTATTCTATAATCTCTTAGAGATGTTATTAGTGACTTGGCTAAAATTCAACACAGGGTCTGCCCAGTGTTGGGTACCTACTGACTCCATTCAACTTTTTAGTTATATATTATCACAAAAATTCACAAGATATTATAACCAACATACAAAACACAACTGCCAATAAAATAACAACACACCCTATAGGAGACAGCGATCTCTCGCTTCATAATCATTTTACAGCCCAAGATGTCTGAAGTCACTGCCTCATTTGAAATCAAGCATTCTTTATAAAATAGCAGTGATGGTTTCAAGACCATGACACTGTCTTCTGAAGTGAGTGTGTCTCGCTTAATACACTCACCGAGGTCTTCTTTTATGTGTCCTGTGATTGCCCGAGCTGTCATCTTAAGTAGCTCAAGGCAGTCTCTGATCAAAAATATCTAGAGTCTAAGCAAAAATTCTCCTTCACTCGGACAGTTCCAAGTGCAGGAGAGTAGGGAACAATTTTATCTTCTCAAGTGAGTGTGTCCTGCTTAATAAACTCACCGCGGTCTTGTTTTGTGTGCTCCCGGATTGCCCGAGTCTTCCAATTAAGTAGCTCAAGGCAACCACACAACCAAAATCACAATAGAAAAAAAATTGTTAGGGTACTTCTGATGAACCCGATTTAGAATCCAAATTTGATTGCGAATCTTCCGGTCAACTGGGCTATTTTATTCTCAAGTCGACCTTTCAGTCAACCTTGAAGTGATATTCGAGATGTTTAAATTTGGTCCCTCCAAATTTTCAATTAGGAGGGTTGTTACGGGGCTTCAGTCACTTCGGAGGGTCATTTCGGAGGATTATAAGGACCCTTAGCCTACTACGGAGGGTTACCTCGAAGGGTACCTGAAATCCCTAAGTTACTTCGGAGGCTCCCCTTAAATTCACTAAGGAGGGTCAATAAGAGGCTTAATACAATCCGGGGGTTACTTCGGAGGGTTTCCTCAACTTTCCCATTTTTTTAAAATCTCGCCTCAAAGGGGTCTCCAGATAGTGTTAAAATGAGTCCAAACTGAGTCCAAGCTAAATTTACTCTGTGGGGTTATTTGAACTATATCGGAGGGTTTCTCCAAATTTCCACTAAGGAGGGTTGTTAAAGGGCTTAACTGACTCTGGAGGTTTGCTTCGGAGGGTTCCCCAAATTTTACAAAAACAAGCGTTTGCACCGCGGTAAATTTCCCGATTGCGGTCTAGCTTGCTTAAAACAATGTGGGCCGACCCGTTCAACCTATTCACAGGGATAAAAACCTGGTTTTATAAAAGTTTCTGCCGCTCATAGGATTCCCTAAAAGTTGGACCCTCCGAAATAACAACTTCTAGAAAAGTTTCCTTTCCTGTTTTATCAATCTAAAAACCGCTGCGGTTCAGAAAAGTGATTAAAAAAAGTCGACTAATGGTACCAAAAATGTTCCGATAGGTTTCTTAGTCTTTGAGAAAATAAAAAGGCGTTTGCTAAATTGGCCTTTTTTCACTACCTATATAGGTTCTCAGAGACTTTTTACCGCAAATCAAAAAAAAAACTTGAAACGAGCGAAGTAACCCTGTACAGTACTGGAAGAATGCAAAAAAACTGACTAAAATTGGTTTGGAAACAAAAATTTGGTCAAAAACTGTCAAATTTGGAACCTCCAATTCCTTCCTTTTCCGATCCTTAAGTCTCTAGCTCTATCCATGGAGCTATTCGGAGGTTTACCCACAAATCGTCCTCCAACTGAGCACGTTACATTAACAGGCTCCTGAAGCAAATTTTTTCATCGCTTAAACTCTAAAAACTAAAAAACTCGATCATCAAAGACGAAATTATCAAAAAATTACAAAAAAAAATTCTTTCCGAAAAAATTGTATTTTCCTTAATTTCTACTAAGATTTTTTCCGCGGCGGTTTCTTTAGTTAGGGGGATCTGACTACGTAGTAGGTCACTGTGCAAAAGCTTTTTGCTGTTCGAAAACATTCAGATAACCAAAATTTTTTGGGGTTAACATTCGGTCGAAAGTCGAAATTTTTCGACACTATTGGGGTGTTTCTCGGGTCTAACTGGGAGATAAGTGATATATGATAAGGATAATCACTTATTATTAGTCGTTAATCAATAATACTATACCCTCTC
Source organism: Symsagittifera roscoffensis (assembly GCF_963678635.1). Classification (NCBI taxonomy): domain Eukaryota; kingdom Metazoa; phylum Xenacoelomorpha; order Acoela; family Convolutidae; genus Symsagittifera; species Symsagittifera roscoffensis. The sequence goes on from NC_087071.1 coordinate 14,406,342, forward strand.
GTGCACTAAAGTATCCAAATTAAGACCCTTAACTCGGAAATTTGCAATCGATGGAGAATGAAGTTGGAGCGCGCCAGTTGTGCACCCCACCACTCAAGTTTTAATAAAATAGTACCCGAACGAAACTAAAATTGTGTTAGCGATACCCAACAGTCGTTGTGGATGTTGTCCCTGTTGCCTCTTGTTGATTCTGGAACACATCTGTCAGCTTGCCACTGTACACTCAGGTCACCGGCAAAATTGCCATTAACGTGCTTTAACACTCAAACAACACTCAAGGGAGGGTACTTAAACCACCATCAAAACCTTCGATCTTTCGATCAGAACTGATATAATCAATCTGAAACAACAAAAAGTAGGAAGCTCAAATCACATCTCGTCCGCAATTAATGTATATAATGTCATTTTTTAAAAATGTTTTTGGTCTTTTTTTTTGTGTTTCTTACTGTTTTTTGTATTTTTCTGTTTTCAAGTAAAAACTTTTTTTGGTTTTTCTAGATATAAACTATTTTTTGTTTGGTTTAACGCTTTATCTTTAATTGCTTTTGGTCCAAAGGCCTTGGGATAAGTGGGCTCTAGACTTTCCACCTAACCCCCCGACCCCCAGAATTTTCGGTCTTAACTAAGTTAAAATCTAGTAAGTACCAGGCGGAGGATCGGTACCTTTCGCCTAAAACCATAGAGGCCATTAAAGCCCCTAACTCGGGCCTACACCCGGAGCGGAGGGTTCGTCGCTGAAACTTTTGCTGATCATGATGGCCTTTGCCTTTAACAGGCTCACCCAAGAGCGCCAGAAAAACGTCTATGCAACATTCGCTCAAACAATACAAAACGACGGAGCGTAGCAAAAGCACTTGTTGACGACTGGCAGGCGTCATTTAACTTAATTATACCCGTTTTTCACCGTCTAGAACTATCCAATTAGTTTTCTGGTCTGCTTAGGGCTAAGTAAAAAGTTATCAGTTTTAGGCCATCAGGCAAACGACTTTTGATCACCTTTTGTTTACATGCAAAAATATTCACATAATTGGGTCTCGGATCCCCAGACTACGTGACTACTTTTCAAAACCCGGCTCGAAACCAATATTTACTATGCTTCCGGAAACAATTATATTTTTTTCCTCTTTCTAGCTACTCATGCAGATCCGCTCCGGCTGTGCCACTGAAGCCTCCTTTCTTTCTATCTGTTTCAGCTAAGTAATGTATCGTGCGTGATCGTCACGATAAGAGACTCCGTTTTTTCTCTTGTTTTTCTCGACTTGCTCGTTCGACGTCCTCCTTCGTTGTCTTCTTGTCTCGTTTTCTGGTCAAAATGACCTTTTACTAGGTTTCCGGGAGAAATTCTGTCGACAATCGAAAATTAAAAACTAAAAATTCCAGAATTTTCTGACTCTCCTTTTCATTACCAATTCGTCTTTAACGTCATTAATGTCCATTTTGCTTTCGACGAAGGGTTCGACCGTGCCAATCCGGGGTATAATTATAGTTTGAAAATAACATAATGAGGAAAACATTTTCAATTAAGAATTCCAACGTTTTTGGCATTATGTCCACAATCAGGTTAAAAAAAACAGATATTAAGTGATTTAAAGACATCAAAACATCATAAGAGACCATTAAGTGGTTCTAAACGAGAAAAAACTTTCCACAAATTGAATTTTAGCATAATTACGTAAGAATTTATTAATCTTTAGTATTCCGTAAATTCCTGAGACATTTAGTCTTACTTAGCGTTTCCTTACACTAACTTTTCGATTTTACATTTTTTGGATTGAGTTGTTTGATCTTTTGAGCCAACATTTTTGAACAAAAATCTAAGTGTTAGCTCCCTGCTTCTGAACTCATCCCTGGCCACATTTTTCTAATATGCAGCGCTTTCAACGTTAGGAGTTTCACTGCGTTGTTTGATTGATCTATTAACTCCCAATTCAACTGTGCAGTGGTCGCTTTCTTTCCACACTGAGGATTGTGAATGCCTACAGGCGAGTCTTTTTTCTTGTGTTCCTCAATCTTGGTGGCCAATCTTTGAACAATTTGTCCATGTTATGTGGAATAACATCCACAACAAGACAATTTTTAGACCACATTGGATTTCAGATCACGGGAGAATGACGAGTTAAGGTAGTGAAGAGCAGTTTTCTTTCTCCTGGTCGTAAACACAATTTATGCATTGGTGATGCTGCGCATTTTGTTTACAATTAATTGACTTTGATTCCCTCGATATTGAAGCATGAGTATTGGGGGTTTCTTGTTTCACTTGTCATTTGTTGCCCGATTTTCTCGTTTCGCATGTCATTGGTTGCCCGTGTCATTGGTTACTTCAATAATTAAAATCATAATTTGACTTACACTTGTACATTTGATTAAACATTCTCCCGGAAGTCCATATCGACAGAAAATTAAGCTAGGGTCTAAGCGACTGGCTAGCGTCTAAACACAGCTTTACATGCTTCTCACCGTCTCTGCCAAAGACAGTTCTTTTGGTGGTCTTTCTAACATCGGGTCGATAAAAACGTTACTGTTTCCGGCTTCGATCAGAACGCTTCAATTAACTGAATTAAATGCAAAATAGTGAGCTCATGGCTGGGTCGCAGTATCCCCAGACCACGAGGTCACTCCTAAAAACAGAGCTACTACTTCTTTGTTATTTTACTATTGTGTAACATTCGCCCAAATATTACACAGTGACGGAGCATTAAAAAAGTACGTATAGACGACTGGCCGTCAGTTACCTAAATTTTACTCGTTTTTCACCGTCTCAACCTAGCCAGTTGATTTTCTGTTCTGTCTAGGGCTGAGTAAAAAGTTATCATTTTTAGGCCATCAGTCAAACAACTTTTAATCAGCTTCCGTTTACATGCGAACACAACCACATAGCTGGTCTCGGACCCTCAGACTACATGATTGCCATTAAAAACACGGCTCGAATATCCTATTTTACTATGTTTTTGGTGACAGTTCTATATTAAATCCATCGGAGATGGATTGACCCTTTCCTCTTTCTAGCTACTCATATTCTAAATTATCAAATAATACCGATGTTAATTCAAAGGTTTATGGCATCCGAGTAGCTGAAAAGTCAGTTCTTTACAGTCCTCCACTAAATATTGTTTCTGGGGTCGAGCCTCCGATTCTGTGCTTTCTCTAAAATAACGTCGTTTTTACTCCCAATTCGTGGCGCGGGAAGGTACTGCTCTTTACTTCTTACCCACTGAAGCCTCGCTTCTGGCTAATTCCTTCCGCTAAGTGTCTTATCGTGTGTGATTGTCACAATAACAGGTTTCGTGTTTTAGTTCTTTCTCGTTCGACTGTTTTTAATTAAATCGGTCGTTGATCTCTTTTTTGTCACTATTAGTCAAAAGTGGCCATTTTTCGTATTCCTCAGAAGTATTCCTTCGCCAATCGAAATTTTGAAATTATAAAATTCCAGAATATTCTAGCCTCCTTTTTAACAGTTTTCAATCACTAAGGCCTATAATGCTTTTTTCGTGTTGTGCCGGAAGTTTACACAGTGCCAATCCGGCGGAATGGAACATACTCCCCGGACAGTCCCCATCAATGTCCTCATTGATCGCATAACACCGGGTTATCGTCAAGTAATGTTCCAGTTCTCTATAATGAACCTTACAAATCGCATCAGAAAATAAAATTTATCCACTCCACCTCAACTCACTTCGTGTCAGAAATGGCATTATACTACATCTCACTGCCTTTCAACATTTCGACAAAACTTGCACCATAAGGAGTGTCCCTGATAAAATTTATTTTCTGAATACTTACGTCAACTCGCCATAAAATTTCTTTTTGCTCTTGCTGATGAAAAATTTGGGACGTGGCACGGCCACACACCCGTTAAAATTAGCTTAATGTCACTCACCAAGTATAATCAGTTATTTATGATGTCGTCCTCGATATTAAAACTAAGAAACTCTGTGGCTAGGAAAGTTAATGAAGTACTCACCCTCTTCGAGCGAGCGTACTTAAACCTACCAGGTCGCCACACAGTGAACACGTGTCTTACACAGGTTAAAAACTTCAGTCAGATTTAAATATGTAAACATACCCACCTATGCTCTCTATAAATATGTAAAAATCATCAACCAAAACTTTCATTGTTATTCAACAATTGCAATAATTTTATCACATCATTAGTTTCTAACGACATCAAGGTCTGCTTTTAATTCAGCGCACACAAAACAAAAAGTTTAAAAGTTTCAATGATCAATCTTAGTTGATTGGTATCAGTTTTAACGCACTAAGACAATTGAGTTTTTCTCCATCTCTCTCCATCTCGTGTTACATCTTCGTCTTCACTCCATTGCTAATTGTCCTTTTTCTTCTGTCTCGCTGTCTTCTAGGACTTTCTCCAGCATGTCCACGGAATTGCGGGCCGTACCCCAAATCTCCTGTTCTAACAGCCTCGGTTTGCAACAAGGTAGCAAGTCCACATTCACCTTTTGCTCCCGGTTCCTGCAAAAGCTTTTGGGCAGACATAGGCTCACAATCCTTCTAGGTCAGCTCGTAAGACCTCTCTCTTTTCGGCTTCAGTAACTAAAGGCGCTCCAGCTACTCGCTTCAGCGCCGTGGTAACAGCGTTTCTGTGCGTTAGGAATGCTCTCCTATAGGCTCCCGGCCCTATATCTAGCTGGAAGGATTGATAGGCTTCCGTGTTCCTAGACAAATGACACTTCGCGCGTTCGTACATCCATGACGTCATCACTGCAAGGAAACAAGGCATCAACCTCTGCCTTGATGATATCCTCTCAATGGCTTTGGGTATCCTCAGAACCCTGCAGGTGGTTCCGAAAAGATCTAAGTTGTTGATCATCTTCACGTTGCTTAGTTGCTCAGGTGTCGGCACGACCGTCTCCTTCTCACTTATTAGCCCGTGTTAGCTTTTAACCATCTCACCCCCAGCATGGCACTAACCACAACGATTGACCCCGGTTGATTTTTGTCGGGCAACCCCGTAGAGTACAACTCCGCTACGTCCCATTTTAACACCAGATTCCCTCGTTTCGGATACCATAACGTCTGCGCTAGGCAGTGACAAGGTTACTCCCCATCGGTCATCAAGATGTTTCTTTGGGTGACCCTGAAGCTCCCAGCTCCTTTTCCGTGATGATCCTGAGTATATCGTCTTTTTCATCTATGGTGGGGAATTCTGTGAGTAACGCTCCGCTTGCCTTTTTCTTCTACCCTCACTCAACCTCATGAACTCTTCACCCACTACGTCCTGCAACTCGCCTTCAGATCGCTTCGGGACGGCCCGAATGATTTTCGTGAGTAAATCATATGACCTCTCCGACATCCTAGCCGACCGCACGCACTTTGGCACAGAGAAGAGTTAGTCGACCAACACCTGCTGCGTCCTCGTGTCCATCACCTTCAAGTGCGTAGGGTACCTACTATTGCAATATGGTGCTGAGCTCGAACCCACCAGATATTTCGAACCAGTAGTCCTATGATAGGCCTCACTGTCTTTCAAATTCATCTCGTTCTCCAGAGCCTCTCGCCAACCTCCAATCTTTTGCTCAGTCTGCAATGCTCCACGGAACACTTCCAAACTGAGGGACGTAACTAGCCCATGGGCACGCTCCAGGCGTTCCAGTGATTCTATAGAGATCGTCATACTACAAAATCCCAAGGCAGTGATCAAGTTCACCTCTGTTACTCCGTGACAGTCCGCAATCAACTCTATTTCACTTTTGTCCGACATGCTTAACCTCCCATACAATTGAGCTAATTGGCGATGCTGCTCACTCAGCGTTTTCAGACAATGCACCAAATCACTCACGTTTCCGTCCACTCCACTACTGTAGGCTAGACAGGTGCCCTGTCTCAACCAATCACCGGAGGGATTTCCCTCGGCTGGTTCCCTGGATGGTCCACTATTTTGCTTCGTTATTTTCAGGGCCAGCAGATGGTGTATCATGGCCAATCGTATAGACTCGCGTCATCATCCAACTCCAATGCGACATCTGCCGTCACATCCCAGGTTAAACCGGCGTTTGGATGTGAACACCAGGAAGGCTTCATGAGCTCCCACATGGTTACTAAGCTGGTCTTCAAGGGACCGTGCCAAGAACCACAACCAAAGCTCACTTGCCCCTTTAGCTCAGCAACCGAGGGTTCGACCACTCGTTCCTCCGAAATGATTCCCAGCTTGGGTTGTTCCATCGTCAACATGCCAGTTTCCTTGACTCGCTCGACCCAGAAATCAAATACCATAACTTGCTCATAGTAAAAGTATGCTTCCCTGGATTCCTCGTCCACGGAGGGATTGTACGCTATCCCTGGTAGGCCTGACACTTGTTGTAATGACTTCAACTTCCCCAATGTTGCATAGTCCTTCTGTACCTTGACTGCTCCAATTGACTCTCGGCTCACTTCCAACTCGTTGTTGGAGTATCTTCTCACATCTTCTAACCTGCGATAGCTTTCCAAGTCGTTTTCTTCTTTACTTGGTATGATCAGCGGCAGGTCCTGATATAACTCCAGGAGTGACCTCAGAAAGTTTTGTTCACGATCAACTCCCCCTTGCCGAATGGTCTTTATGCATTCTACCAACACAAGAGTGGGGATACGATCCACCACGAACCTCACAAAGCAAAGGGCATCTTTAGGCTTAGCCCACGCTATCGCCGAATCGTCTCTAGAAATGAACACTCGCAGGGCTTCCATCAATTCCAATTCCTGTTCCTTTGATTTGGAGTCGTTTTTGGCCTCATATTCCAATTTCTTGATTCCCATTAAATACCAGGCCAGTCGTACCTGCAAGTCGGTTCGTCGAAGTATCTTTCGAGGGCCGCCCTCCAAGAGATTTCTAACAGTTTCTCCAGCCCGATTTCATTTGCCTCCGAGGATACCACCGTGCCGTATTCTATCCGACTCTTATTCGAGTTCTTCGTCAGCTCCTTCAAGAACTCTTGCATGGCTTGCTTCTCGTCCGAGGCCATCATGTGCCCTCTTGCGGAACTCCTCACCTTAAGCATCTCTACACAACCCCCTGCTGGATCTCCCAACCCCCTGCTGGACAACCCCCTGTGGGTTGAATCTGGCACTGTGATCCGACTATAATAGCCGAGTTGTCCCTCCAGCTTCATCCGGGCCAAATTGGTTCGCGAGGGCTTGTAATCATCGAGCCCTCCAGATCCACACTGACTGATGACTTCCATTTCGAGCTTCGTGTTCGCCAGAGTCCGCGCGCTTTTCTTCGATATTGTGGCCGATGAGGTCAAACCTGCCAATAGCATAGGAGGTATCAGGTTCTCTTTTTCTCCCCCGGCCGGCGTCGAATCATCTCCTTGTCCACTCTCACTTGGACGAGCTACTTTTGCCAACGAGGCCACAACTGCATTGGCCTTCGACTTCACCTCTTTCTGATTCACAGTTTTGCTTCCTATCTTCCCTTTCAACCTCTTCAGCCCTTTCTCGGCTCGCCTGACAGCTAATATTCTTGCGATCTGCTGATCATCGGCGCTGTCCTCTGTAACTGACTCGGTCAGAACATCAGACTCTACGGAGCTCATTAGCTTCTCCAGAACCTCGCGCAAGATGGGTTGGTCCAACCCACCTTCATTACGGACTGCGTCCTGTACCTGAGTATCACGTCCCATGTCCTTTCCATGAAGATCACTCGGTTCCAGGTCAATCCTGCCTTACGTTCAAGCTCAATCTGGTATCTCTCCCACTCCCCTTTAGGCAACGTGCTCAGGAAGGATACCCTCTTGGTCTCGTCGATTCTTCTCCTCCTTGGTGATTCATGGAGCAGTTTCTGTATGTCCTTACTCCGGTAGTCCAATGCTGGGCCTATTGGGTCCACTGGGGATAAGCTGGCCGGCGCCTCCCTCGTAGGGGACGTGAAAGACGATGGTGTCATCAGCAATAGATTTCCATCGACTTCCCCGTCGTCGTCTTCACTGAACTGGTATTCCAGCAAGTCTCTCTCCAACGCTCCTAAGTCCAATCCATTTGACTTGTCTCCCTTGTCCTCTGTATGATCGTCATCCTGATCCATCTGCTCATCATCGTTTGTTTCGGCCTCGGCCCAGGTCCCGAAGGGCCTTGACGCATATCCATGCCCGAGTCCGGTCGTGCCGGTACGGTTAGATCCCCTGCGTGATAGAATAACTTGTCATTCACCAGGAATTCCACTGATTTGTCGCCATATGGCGCCAGCTCGTCGACCGTCATGTATGTGCCTCCTCTGCACTCCTTTACCACTTCCAATAGTATCACTTTCACTACTCCTGGCCATTTCAATCGTGACCAATCATCGGCTGGTCTGTACACATCATTCCATACGTCAGAGGAAACCCTTGGCCTCCTGGAAGGTGGTGCCTTGATCTTCTTGGGCTCCATGCATCAGGAAACGTGAAGTCAAACGTGTGCATGGCCGCAACGTTCCAAATGATGAAGTGCGGCTCCATCCCTTCACTCCATTTCCGCAATTTCTCTTCCGCAATCACGAGCCGCTCCGATGCGAGGGGCAATGGCAGGAGACGTGACTCCCAACAACATCCTCCTTATTGGTGGATATCGGGAACATTGGTTAGATATCGGAGGCAACTGGATATGGGAAAGGTCCTCACCGCCCATTCTGCATTACAAATTGTTGTTGAGGTCCATCAACATCCATTCCGGCTCCGTTATTCTTCCGAACAAACTCTTTGTTTTCCACCCAATTCAGCACGGAAAAATCGACAACGGAGACTAAGTTGACATACAACACCGAGTTCCTGTATGCCTTCACTTGCACGTCTGGGAACACGTATGACATCACTGGTCCGTACACCACCGTGACGAACTCCCTTAGTCCATGGGCCAGAGCCAGCGGATCGATCCGCATCATCACAGCCAGATCTGTAAGCAAGGGCATTCCACAAAATTATTTGCACTCACTGGCTCCCGTTGCCACTTTGTCCTCTCCTGTGACATTCCTATTCTGTTGCAGGAGGTACTGGAGCAGGAGTATCCTCCGATCCTTCATTTTCCGGTATGAGGCAGTTTCCAACTCCGCGTTGAATTCTCGACTCGCTCCCTGCAGTTGTTCGGGATAGCGTAAAAGCACGAACAAATCACCCAACCGACCATACGTCATTGCGATCAGGGTAAGAAGTCCATCCAATGTTTGGGATGAAGAGATCACATCATACGCTTGGGTGAAGAGATTCGCAGGTCCCTTCACAAAGTTCTCGTGACCAAACATCATATACAGTGCCAGTACCAGACCAATTGCAGTTTCCGAATTGACAGTTTCCGAATCTGACAGCTCGCGATCAGATTCCAGGAGGCCCTCGGGTAACATAGAGACAGGAAGGATGGCGTCAATCCCACTCCCATTCCACCCACTCTCATATTGTGCCCTCGTGGCCAAAATATCCTCTTGGAATCTGTCTAGCGACATCGTGTTTTTACATCAACTGTAACATGATGCCTCCGGCTAACTCCCTTTCGTTGAACAAGTTTCTCAGATAAGTGTTTATCTCCTTGATCACTGCCGGTTCATCTTCCCCTAAGATACACACTCTTGGCGACAAACACAACCATGAAATGGTGTGTGGCTTCGTCCTCAAGGCCAACGCCATGAGGTCATCTTCCGCTGATGTCATATTTCTTCTGACCGTCCTCCCCTGTTCATTTCTAGCATAATCCATCTGTCTAACATCTGTACTAACAAGTGATCGTAATCTACTCCTGGCCTCAACTTCAGTAACCTGGCGATGTTGGACAGCTCCAACCCCAGGACTTTGTCCAGCACCAACAGAGTTTTGCTGCAATCCTTGAATCCCTGGATGGCATTGGAAATGTCCGCTCAAATGACAGAAGGCTCAGAACGGGATGGGTAATAGTTATTGAGGTCCACTATTCTGTTCGGTGCGGGTATTATCACGCTGAATCGTCCCTCTGCTAGAGTTGTGACCATCGTGTACACAAATTGTAAGGGTTCTGGCAATGTGGCGTACCCCGGTGATAACACAAAAATGATCTTCACCGTGCAAGGATAACACAAGGCGCAATTGTAAGGGTTCTGGCAATGTGGCGTACCCCGGTGATAACACAAAAAGGATATCACCGTGCAAGGATAACACTGAAGCTGCAAGGATAACACAAGGCATCCTTGCAGCTTCACCCCGGTGTCGCTGCAAGGATGCCTCTACTTTGGTCATGGCTGAGAGCCACGTCATTACAGCCTCCCCTATGACTTTCTTGCTCGGATTTGATCCATCTGTCAGACAGGGCAACAACCCTCTGCTCTGCAGGTGGTCATTCGAGCCGGCAATTACTATCACCTGCGGATCCATACTGATCGTCCTCCGCACGCTTATCGTCATGCCTACTGATTGCCTTCAGTCCAATATTGCGCTGTCAGGAAAATCAGGTCGGGCCAAAAGAGGGAACGAGGCGTATAGAGATAATCTGTACTGGCCACTATCATATATTTTGCAGCCTTTATATCCAGGGGATCATAGGCAGCAAACAGGCTGTCACCCACTGGTGCCTTAAGTCCCGCTTATCTCCTATCATCCCCCTCCTCCGAGGTCGCTCGGGGATAGTCCCTCGAATATTCGAAGCGCTTGGTCGGGTGGTTTAGAGAATTGCCTATACATCTTATGATGCTTGTTCTTGGGCTTATTCTCTGTCAGAAATTTGCCCCACTGGGAAGGTGGTGTCAATTCCCTGGCTCTCCGACGGACATCCGTAAGAGATCGGGTATTAAATGGTCCAAACGTATTGTCCTGAGGCAATCCATCAAGGTCCACGAACCTGAGCATTGTCGCGCAGCTAAACTGTTCCTGTTCCGCTAACAGCCAGTCCACGTCCGATATTCGATATAATCCCGACACTGTGGGACCACCTCCACCCATCATTCTCCTCGCATCCACTCGACATGTCAACGTGTTCATGTTCAAGTTCGTTACATATCCGTTTTATACTGTCCCCAACCGCTGGGATCTGGACGGTTCCAAAGCAGCTTGCTGCTTGGCTCAACTCCTTCCGCGGGTGTGGCGCTCGTCTATGGGTTTTCTGCAGAGGCAGGAGTTGCCGTGGCGGGCGGGTTACTCGTCCTCGATATATTCTGAGAGCAAGTCTGACTCTGATCAATTGGACTCACAAGTCGGCTCTCTAACTGTTGTTTTCTAGGGGAGGAGCAGTCCCCAACCTTTCTCTCACATCTGAGCTTGGATCAACGGGAGCGGTTGCACCCGTCTCTATTGCCAGGGGACCGAGGCGATTGACGAATGGTTTCGGCACATTACCCCTCACTCTACCACCTACAGTCGATCTGGTCCGAGCCAGTGAGTCGGTTGTCCTCATTTCTTGCTACATTTCCCCTATCTATGCCTGGAACACGTCGTTTATCCAGCGTCTCCCTTGCTGAGTGTTGAAGTGTATCCCATCTCTGGAGAGCGCGAGATGATCAATCATGCGCAGCACATTCCCAAGATCCATGAGTCGCAGCTCGCTGGGATTGCTTCTCACCAGACTGCGTGTCATATCAATCCACCGGGTCACATTTTCGCTCATGAAATCCGCCACTGGCGTGCCCATCTCCGGGTTCTGCGGTATCGTGCACAGCACCACGAGTCCGAGCTTGTATTTCTCCTTCAGTTCGTTCAGTGACAGGGACCCTTGAAACGTCATAAGTACCGAGCATTATCAACAACGTATCTAGGTGATCCTCGCACTGGAACTTCATCATCTTGATGACCTGAACCTAGGCCCCTCCAAAAGATAGAACCACTAGGTTCTTTCTGATGTCCACTATGCGAGATCTCTGAGTCGTTTCGCTACGTGTAGTTCCCGTTGGTACAATGGCTCGAGGTATTTGCTCCGAGCTACTCGAGGAATGATCAAGTCGTTGGGAAGGGACGACCCTACCCAGCATCCCTCCAGTGGTCTTGTTGATCTCATTCATCGCTGCTCTGGCTACCTGATTGATTGACTCCTGAAAAATGGGAGCCAAGTAGGTATCTAAATGGAGCCAAGAAGGTATCGTATTCCTCGGGTTCGGAGTAGATTGTGATGTCTACTGAGGATTACCGGGCTCTCTCGGGGCACACAACTCATGTGCCTTCGTCCTGGGACGTGTGTCCCTGGACCCATCCGAGGAGTTCATCGTCGCCAGAACCTCCGGTGACACTTGGCTCACTCTCGCCATATATAATTTTTTCAGGTGTTTTATCTCTTCGTCTTTGAGAGCTATTCAATTGTCCTCGAATTTCTTTTTCCACTCGTCTCTTTCTCGAACTATTGCCTTGTACTCCTTCAACTTGGCATACAGCTCCCTCTGGTCCTTTCCTTTCTTTTCCAACGTCCCAAAAGTCTCCGATATCTGAATCTCCATCTCACTCATCTTTACTCTCTTCTGTGGAGGAGCAGCCGTTGGAGAATCTGCTGAGTGTGCCGGCCCGGCCCATCACGTGATCATTTTGCTCCGATAAGTGGCTGCACTGGTCAAAATTTCTCCTCGCCGCCAGCTCATCAGTCAGTTTCGGCCTCTCTCGGCAGTCCCGGACTCGTCGTAGGCCAAGATTAAGACCACTTCCGTGGGGTGGTCCCCACGGCCTTCTCTTCCCATTGTATTCAAGAGTGCGGCGGTGAAAATCGCCAACTCCGGGTCTACTAGTGAGAAATTGCAATCCAACAAGCACTGGTATATCTCGTCTAGAGTCGTTCTAGGCCCGCTGAGACGAAATCCATCAGGTCATTCGTGTCACTCATGTTTCTTCTTGTATGGGTTGTCGCACTTTTCTTGTTATACAAGGTCAATAAACAAAGCGGGATCAATCAAGATCTAAAAAACAAGTCACGACTTAGAACCATCATCCCAGGCTGTTCCTTTTCTGGGATAAAACATCCTTTACGGCTTTTAAAAACAATCCATTGACTTTCTCTCTCGTTCTTGACATAAAAACTAGACACCAAGGTGGATCGTTCACCTGCGATCTTGTCAAGATAACACAACTGAGCGCTGTCACCTTTCGTACCTGGAGTGTTCCAGGCTTTCATGAAGTAAACCTCACTTGAAACGTACCATATCAATAACATAACATACAATTACCACACATCAACACTATCACATAACAATCTAATCCATAACAGTTAACCTTAAACTTAATCCTAATGCCTGAAAAGTTAACCTAATAAAAACCACTTATCGCTGAATGCAACTCCTAACATATGCGCAGACAGTACTTTTCATGTAGGTAAACCTCTAAGTCAGTTTCTGAAATTATCACGTGTACAAGGGCATATAACACTCTCGGATGTACCTTTCCCCTAGTGGGATCGTAGACTGGTAAAGAGAGAGAGGTCACTCTTCTCTCAACCAGAAAATCCCTAAGTCGAGTCAAGGCCAATAACGAGCTCTCTGGATTCACGTGTTGCGTATCAGTGGCCTTAGTTACCAAGAAACACAAAAATTTCCATGGTATCTGTGATTTAACAGGGGGCAGCGCTATCATCCCTCCCACACCAGTCCTCTGTTTTCATAAAAACTAGATATTCTTATACTCTCTTTTAAAGTCGGCCGCTAGTGCTGTTTTGAAGCTTACATCCGCGGTTATCGCTATAGTGCATGTGGGTTCCGTGAGTATGAAATCGCTGTCCATTATGACGCCATTGTTTGAAAAGTGGTTTGGTATGTCACAATGAGATTCAAAAACTAGTCCAAAAGGTGGTTTTTTAGCGTTCTCGCCTTCCGTTTCCTGTTGTCCGGTTTCCCTTGTCGATTTTATTTTTTTCAAGATCAAGTTTTCTGTGTGGTAGAGTCCTACCCCCACTCCCCGGACAAAAATATCCATCGCCGTCCCCGTCGATCGCCAAAAATCGAGCAGATCGAGGTTGGATTTCGAGACGCGTAGAGGAGCATCTGGAGCGACCCAGTTGGACTCGGTATTGTCATGGCTGACGTAATTGATGCCATCTTTATCGACATCCTGAATCGTCAAGATTGTCTCTTTAGGATCTGCTGGCAGGCCATGAAGCCATTCAAGCACTCGCATGTTGGTTAGTTTTTGCTCATGAGTCTGCTCCAGCTCTGGTTTGAACTCTACAACTGCTTCGGAGCGATCGTCGATCCAATCCTCTTCCATGTCATTGACTAAATCGATCTCTTGTGGCACCGCTACTTCATTCAGTCCCACCAGCGAGTCCATCATAACGCTTAAAACTATCCTGTCTATGACGAAATCCTTGGCATACGGGTTGCACTTTTTCGTATTCCTTGCCAGTACGCAGCCCGTGCTCCTTTTTTTTGCCTCAGTGAACTGAACCCTCCTTGCCATACTGGATTTAAGTTCAATGAATGAACCCCGAGGCGGACTGCGTACTGGCCAGTTGTGACGTTTCACGTATCAGGCCCTCAAAAGGAATCTTTCGGTATCGAGTTCACCAGCTGGTTCACTATTGACCGTTTAACGCTCGACTCCGGGTCGCTACCGGTCTCTTCTCTGTTTTTTCGGTGATGGTCAGCCTTTGCATGGTCTCCATCCTTTCATGATCCTATTTTTCAATTTATCTACCAAGCAGATCGCGGAGTTTTTGCATGACATCTGGTGCTACGCTCACCGTTTTGTTCAGCAGCGCTTTACTATTGATACCTAGCCTGGTAATTTCTTGATGTACCAGGTTGGACTGAAAAAACAAATCCAATAGAAACGGAGCGAATTATTAAATCCTTTGGAACAAAACCAATGGTTTTCTTTTGAATCTCTTCAAATTGCTCGTCGTCCTATCGTTTTGCTGAGCCCTTAAAAGATCCGACCGTCGGTACCTGGCTTTCAAATATGTCTTCATAACGTTTAGCTGTCCGCTAATAATCTCCGGAGTATGGGCATTGTCCATATTTTCATCCAACCATATATTTTTCAATTGTCTCCATGGTAAAAGGAAGGTCAGGTTGTACTTCTTTATCAATTTCTGTTTGTTCTGGTCAGTTCCATTCGTCTTCTGCATATGGAAGAGTTTCGTCGTCAACTTCCACTCTCTCGGTCAACTCCACATCTAGTGGCAGATCATACTCATCTACGACCGCATTACCGTCGTTTTTGTCACGCGTGCCTCTTTCATTCACCTCGCAGACAGGAACCACTATCAAATAGTCTCCCTCTTGCATGTCAGCTGGGATGCACCAGTACTCTGATGAGGCATTGTGCAGTTTGATGTTTTGGTAATGAGCTGCTCGTCCGGTGCTCAATCGATAAAAACGACCTCCTTGGTGTACTTCTGTTATCTGAAAAGCACCGCGCCGTTTTCAATAACTTTTTGGTTCCATTTGTTGGAACTACTTCCTGGAAAACTGTTTTTGTAAGCGCCTATCACTTGCACCAAGTGTCTATCCCAGTCATCCATGAAGCGTGAGCAATAAACTCTCAAAATGGATACTAACGTGCGATTTTGCCTTTCAACTAGGCCATTCGTTTGTGCTCAAAATTGCTTCAAGATCTTATAGCTGTCTTCCTCTAAATCTCCTTTGTCAGGTGCTCCGTTCTCGATCCATCTCTTCAGACTACTCGTCATTCTATCATTTCGTTGAACCCTCAAGAGAGCCGACAGCCGGTGTATGGCTTTCAGATACGTCTTTACCACGTTTAATCCGCTCATTACCTCCGGGGCATGGGCATCATCCGTCAACTTGACACACCATATCTTCTTCAAAGGCGATGCTTCCTGCACATATGGTTCAAGGTTGTTACGGACGACCGTACCATGAGGAAGTGCCGATGGATTCCACATCATTATGTTCCAATCTGTCTGTGATGTTTCTCGACTCCCCGGACAAAATTCTGTCCCTCGGTTGCTTTGAATCTGGCCCCTCAGACAACATTCTGGCCCTCGGTTGTCCTAACATTGTCTCCCCGGACAAATCGTCCTGTCCGGACTCGAAAGTGCCTGACTCCCCGGATAGTGTCTCGTCCCGGATCAACAATCAGAGCTCGGCTCCTATTCTTCCCTTGCATCCGTGAAATGTACCTTTCTCGTAAAGCTGGATTTGACTCAACCCTGACTCGACTGGTGCTCAATCGATAAAAGCGACTACTCTGGTGCACTTCAGTTATTTGAAATGGACCAAGCTATTTTTTAAGCCATTTTTTGGTTCCGTTTGCGGGAACCACCTCCTGGAACAGACAGACATAGTTCCCCACTGAGTAAGTTTTGGCGTCAGTGGTCCTTTTATCGAACCTCCTCTTCTGCCTGATTTGGCCCTGCTGCGTGTCCCTTCGGCACATATCATTCAGTTCTTGCTGCCTCCTGATCACATCACGCATGTACGTTTGCGGTGCTGTTCTCTTTCCCTCGTACTCCAGAAAGAAGAATGTAAATGTGGGGACTCCTCGTTGTAAGCGCCCATTATATGCAGCAAGTGCTTGTCCCAATCGTCTATGTATCGTGAGCAATAAACCCTAAGCATGATTTTGTCTCTCGGCCAGGCCATTCTTCTGCAGATGATAAATGGTCAAGTGGCCTGGCGCCACTTGCGACCTCTTCGTTAAATCCTTTGTGAGAAACGACAAAAATTTTGCCATTATCTGACTGGAATATGATAGGGCAGCCGTGTCCAGCAATCCAGACACTTATTCAATGGTCATAAGTGTCCTCCGCTGATGCTTTCATGCAGGGAGCAGCATCTCCGTACTTTGTGAAATATTCTATCATTACCAACCCCTGGTTCTAGCCTGTGGCCGTCATGCAGTTTTTCTGGTGATCGATATGTACCATCTCATTGAATCCTGACAATTCTAGCGATTGTAGGGGGGTCTCAGCCACATGTGTTCCTTCGGTTGCTGACATGACAAGCATGCAGAAATCCTTTTTCACAGGCTTGATCGAGCCAGGCCATTCAAATTGCTTCTCTGTCCGGTTATACATGTTTCCACGCCTTGATGGACAGTCGCCTTCAGGCTTGTCCTTCATGTTTCTCGACTCAGCGGAAAAAGTTCTGTCTCTCGGTCGTCGTGGCATTGCCTTCCCGGACAATCATCCTCGCTGGACCCGATGGACCATGTCTCCCCGGACACTTCCGCATCTCGACCACTGTCCTGATTTGACTCCCCGGACAATGTTTCATCTCCGGATGAACAGTCCGAGCACGACCCGTACTGCTTTTTTTGCATCAGTGAACTAAACCCTCCTTGCTATACTGGATTTCTATTCAATACTGACCCCCTGAGTGGACTGGTTACTGGTCAGTTATTGACGTTCCAACATTGAGGTCCTCAAAGCGACATCTTTCGGTATTGAGTTCACCAGCTGGTTCAGGGTTGACCGTTTAACGCTCGACTCCGGGTCGCTACCGGTCTCATCACTGTTTTTTCGGTGATGGTCAGCCTTTGCATGGTCTCCATCCTTTCATGATCCAATTTTTCAACTTCTCTATCAAGCAGATCGTGGAGTTTTTGCATGACATCTGGTACTACGCTCACCGTTTTGTTCAGCAGCGCTTTACTATTGATACCTAGCCTGGTAATTTGTTGATGTACAAGGTTGGACCGAAGTAACAAATCCAATAGAAACGGAGCTAACTATTAAATCCTTTGGAACGAAACCAACGGTTTTCTTTTGAATCTCTTCAAATTGCTCGTCGTCCTATCGTTTCGCTGAGCACTTAAAAGATCCGACCGTCGGTACCTGGCTTTAAAATATGTCTTAATAACCTTTAGCTGTCCGCTAATTATCTCCGGAGCATGGGCATTGTCCATACTTTCATCACACCATATTCCATATCTTTTTCAAAGGTATCGCCTCTTGCTCAAAGGGCTTCAGATTGGTACGGACGACCGTAGCATGCAGAAGTAATCTAGTCGGACGCTTCGACACTGCGATCAAACCAACTTCTTCTGAGGCCTGCTCGACTACAGTGCTTTCCTCATCGGAGGTTTACCTGACTGATCAAGACCCTGACTGGGTCTTGATGCATTTCTCTATCCAATTCGCGCTGTTTATATTATACTAGCAGGGTATAAATTGCTATTTCGGACGCGTCGGAATTGGAGATAGTCTCCAACACATTCTCCCAGGACTGAGACTTCGAACCGTCACGCGACCTGGTGGAGTCTGTACAGTCGCCGTCAGGCTCGTCCTTCATGTATATCGACTCTCCGGACAAAATTCTGTCATTTGGTTGGCCTGGCATTGACTCCCCGGACATACCATCCTGTCTGGACCCGATGGATCATGTCTCCCCGAACACTTCCGCATCTCGACCTCTGTCCGGATTTGATTCCCCTAACAATGTTTCATCTCCAGACGAACAGTCCGAGCACAGCCCGTGCTCCTTTTTTTGCCTCAGTGAACTGAACCTCCTTGCCATACTGGATTTCAATTCAATGAATGATACCCGAGGCGGACTGAGTACTGGTCAGTTGTTGACGTTTCACGTATCAGGTCCTCAAAAGGAAGCTTTCGTTATCGAGTTCACCAGCTGGTTCACTATTGATAGGCAATCCCGTTCAACGTCCCGTCTCCGGATGGCTACCGGTCTCTGCGCTGTTCTTTCGGGGATGTCAGCATTCGCATGGTATCCATCCATTAAAAATCCTGTCTTTCAGCTTTTCTATCAGTTTTTGCATGACAATTCTTGCTACGCTCACCGATTTATTCAGCAGCGCTATACTACTGATACCTAGCCTGGTATTCATGCTGTACGAGGTTGGAGCGAACAAAAAAATCCAATGGAAACGGAGCGAACTAACAAATCCATTGGAACGAACCCAATGGTTTTCTATTGAATCTCTTTAAATAGCTCGTTGTCCTATCGTTTTGCTGAGCCCAAAAAAGATTCGAAAACGGTAACTGGCTTTCAAATATGTCTTCATCAGATTTAGCTGTCCGCTAACTATCTTCGGAGCATGGGTATCATCCATCATTTTAACACACCATATCTTTTTCAAAGGTATCGCCTCTTGCTCTAAGGGTTCTAGATTTGTACTGACGACCATAGCCTGCGGAAATAACCTAATCGGACATTTCGACACTGCTATCAATTCAAGTTCGTCTGAGAACTGATCGAATACAGTGCCTTCCTCATCGAATGTTTACTTGTCGCTGACTGGGTCTTGATGCCTTTCTCTATCCAATTCGCGCTGATTCTTTTGTACTAGCAAGGACAAAATCGCTATCTACGACGCGTCGGAATTGGAGGTAGTCTGAGACACGTTCTCCCGCTACTGAGACTTCGAACCATCACTCGAGCTGATGGAGTCTATACAGTCGCCTTCAGGCTTGTCCTTCAGATTTCTCGACTCTCCGGACAAAATTCTCTCATCGGTCGTCCTGGCATTGACTCCCCAGACAAATCATCCTGGCGCTGAAGGACATCTGGTGCTACGCTCACCGTTTTGTTCAGCGGCGCTTTACTATTCATACCTAGCCTGGTATTTTCTTGATGTACCAGGTTGCAGCGAAGTAACAAATCCAAAAGAAACAGAGCGAACTATTAAATCCTTTGGAACAGAACCAATGGTTTTCTATTGAAGCTCTTCAAATTGCTCGTCCTCCTTTCGTTTTGCTGAGCACTTAAAAGATCCGACCGTCGGTACCTGGCTTTCAAATATGTCTTCATCTCATTTAGCTGTCCGCTAATTATCTCCGGAGCATGGGCATTGTCCAATTTTTCATCACACCATATCTTTTTCAAAGGTATCGCCTCTTGCTCAAGGGGCTCCAGATTGGTACGGACGACCGTAGCCTGCAGAAATAATCTGGTGGGACGCTTCGACACTGCGATCAACTCAAGTTCTTCTGCGGCCTGCTCGACTACAGTGCTTTCCTCATCGGAGGTTTACCTGTCCCTGACTGGGTCTTGATGCATTTATCTATCCAATTCGCGCTGTTTTCATTCTACTAGCAAGGTATAAATTGCTATCTCGGACGCGTCGGAATTGGGACTAGCAAGGTATATGGGACTAGCAAGGTATAAATTGCTATCTCGGATTGCTATCTCAAACACATTCTCCCAGGACTGAGACTTCGAACCATCGCTCGAGCTGGTTCGAATTGGGACTAGCAAGGTATAAATTGCTATCTCGGATTGCTATCTCAAACACATTCTCCCAGGACTGAGACTTCGAACCATCGCTCGAGCTGGTGAGTCTATGCAGTCACCTTCAGGCTTGTCCTTTATGTATCTCGACTCTCCGGACAAAATTCTGTCATATGGTCGGCCTGGCATTGACTCCCCGGACAAACCATCCTGGCTGGACCCGATGGATCATGTCTCCCGGACACTTCCGCATCTCGACCACTGTCCTGATTTGACTCCCTTAACAATGTTTCATCTCCGGATGTACAGTCCGAGCACAGCCCCTGCTCCTTTTTTTTTGCCTCAGTGAACTGAACCCTCCTTGCCATACTGGATTTAAGTTCAATGAATGATACCCGAGGCGGACTGCGTACTGGCCAGTTGTGACGTTTCACGTATCAGGCCCTCAAAAGGAATCTTTCGGTATCGAGTTCACCAGCTGGTTCACTATTGACCGTTTAACGCTCGACTCCGGGTCGCTACCGGTCTCTTCTCTGTTTTTTTCGGTGATGGTCAGCCTTTGCATGGTCTCCATCCTTTCATGATCCTATTTTTCAATTTATCTACCAAGCAGATCGCGGAGTTTTTGCATGACATCTGGTGCTACGCTCACCGTTTTGTTCAGCAGCGCTTTACTAATGATACCTAGCCTGGTAATTTCTTGATGTACCAGGTTGGACTGAAGTAACAAATCCAATAGAAACGGAGCCAATTATTAAATCCTTTGGAACAAAACCAATGGTTTTCTTTTGAATCTCTTCAAATTGCTCGTCGTCCTATCGTTTTGCTGAGCCCTTAAAAGATCCGACCGTCGGTACCTGGCTTTCAAATATGTCTTCATAACGTTTAGCTGTCCGCTAATAATCTCCGGAGTATGGGCATTGTCCATATTTTCATCCAACCATATCTTTTTCAATTGTCTCCATGGTAAAAGGAAGGTCAGGTTGTACTTCTTTATCAATTTCTGTTTGCTCTGGTCAGTTCCATTCGTCTTCTGCATATGGAAGAGTTTCGTCGTCAACTTCCACTCTCTCGGTCAACTCCACATCTAGTGGCAGATCATACTCATCTACGACCGCATTACCGTCGTTTTTGTCACGCGTGCCTCTTTCATTCACCTCGCAGACAGTAACCACTATCAAATAGTCTCCCTCTTGCATGTCAGCTGGGATGCACCAGTACTCTGATGAGGCATTGTGCAGTTTGATGTTTTGGTAATGAGCTGCTCGTCCGGTGCTCAATCGATAAAAACGACCTCCTTGGTGTACTTCTGTTATCTGAAAAGCACCGCGCCGTTTTCAATAACTTTTTGGTTCCATTTGTTGGAACTACTTCCTGGAAAACTTTTTTTGTAAGCGCCTATCACTTGCACCAAGTGTCTATCCCAGTCATCCATGAAGCGTGAGCAATAAACTCTCAAAATGGATACTAACGTGCGATTTTGCCTTTCAACTAGGCCATTCGTTTGTGCTCAAAATTGCTTCAAGATCTTATAGCTGTCTTCCTCTAAATCTCCTTTGTCAGGTGCTCCGTTCTCGATCCATCTCTTCAGACTACTCGTCATTCTATCATTTCGTTGAACCCTCAAGAGAGCCGACAGCCGGTGTATGGCTTTCAGATACGTCTTTACCACGTTTAATCCGCTCATTACCTCCGGGGCATGGGCATCATCCGTCAACTTGACACACCATATCTTCTTCAAAGGCGTTGCTTCCTGCACATATGGTTCAAGGTTGGTACGGACGACCGTACCATGAGGAAGTAATCTGGAAGTATTGTGGAAGAAATTTGGTAGTGTCGTTTTGACACTGCTATCGGTTCGAGCTCATCTGCGGCTGTTCTGTTCTGTTCTGTTTCCCATTTACGCCCCTCGGGGGCCTTGGGTGGTTCTTTGTGGCACTTCCTCTCATGCCTGGCTAGGTTATTAGCAGTGATCCAGGCTCCGCAGGATCCACACTTTTTCCTCCCCCTGGTCCCCGTGTACCTGTTACCTCCCGTCTCCCTTGCCGCCGTGTTCCCTACCGTTCCACTCCCTCCTCCGCAACTCCTCCTATGACTCGCCATATTACCCCTTGTTACCGTCACCGCGCGGTCCCTACACCTACCCATCTGGTCCCCCTTACAGCTCTTGCTGTGGTTTGTTAAGTTGTGCTTCTCCGCGAAAGTTCTGTTGCATCTATCGCATTTAAACACCCTCTCCTGTATCCTGTGAACTCGTCGTTCATGCTGCACTAGACCTCCTTTCGTTTTACAAATTCGTCCGCATCCCTCCCACCTGCATGTTAAATTTTCTCCCTGATACCTCGCCTGGCTCCTTCTAGGTTTCTCCCCTCCCCTGTATCTGCACATTTTACTCTCCCATTTTTCTAGCGCTTCTTTTCTCCTTTTCACTGTCGCCTTCCATTTTTTCCGGTCCTGTAGTAAATTTTCTATATTCGTCCAGTGCTCTCCCGCTTTCCTTATGAGTCGCCTCCAGTAATTAACCACGCCTCCATTTAACCTACCCTGTTGTGTTCTCTCGTTTGTCCAGTGCCCTAGTATAACTTTTTTAGTTGTCCTGTTGTTGCTCATCCGAAGGACGTGGCCCATCCTTTCCAACGCCCGTGTCTCTATTTTTGTTCTGATAGATGTTATCCCCAGAACCCTGCGTATCTCGAAACTATTGACCCCCTCTCTTTCCATTCGCAAGAGTGCTAAACCTCTCCCCTCATTCCATATCCACCGGTAGCATTTATCCGCCATGCTCTGCATCTTTGCCATATCAGTCACTGTCAAAGACCATTGTCGATTCGACCACTGCCTGTACAATAATTGCCTTGCAGACAAAGACCATTGTCGATTCGACCACTGCCTGTACAATAATTGCCTTCGTTCGTTTACTGACCTTTGCTTTTCACAACCATCTTCTTACTTTTGACCACGCCCAGTATCCCCTTTTAATCCTCACTGCCCTGTCCTGCTTCCTCCCTATTAGCTTCCCTAACATCCTCGTACAATTCGCTGTCTCGCTTCCAAAAGCTATGTATTCCTCTTTTCTGTTGTGACATTTTTCTCGAACTTCATCATTTCCGCCTTGACCGTTTCTTTGCCGACCGCTAACTCTTCCGTCCAGCCCAGGAGAGTTGAGTCGTCTGCGAAAAGGGACTCTTCCAATCGAAAGACTTCCTGGGTGCTGCTCCTTAATGCCCTCTTTACTTCTATTGGAGGGAGACTATTACCTGGTCCCCACGACCATTCTAGACCGCACTCTTCGCCTATCTCCGCCGCTTTTTCTCTTCGTTTTTTGGCAGCTAACCGCATCGCCTGTGCGTGATACACATAGAAAAGTATCGGAGATGTAGCGCAACCCTCCCGTAGACCTCGTACCGGTAACCATTCCTTGCTTAGTTCCCCTCGACCCTTAACTTTGTATTCCTTCCTTCATGCAGGTTTTTCAAGACCTCTATCACACCCTCTGTCATTCCTAAGTTTTCCAAAACCATCCACAATAAGGGCATGTTGACTCGGGGGTATGCTTTTGTTATATCTAACAGTACAGCTCCCGATCTGTTCCCGGTCGTCTCCGCCTTCCCAAATACCCTCCTTGTTTACTCATCTATTCTCAGTATGATTTGCGTTGCGTCACACGTCGATCGTCCTTCTCTGAAACCATTTTGTTTCTCACCACATGCCTCTATCTTCTCCGCCCATTTCCTAATCCTACTCGTTAGTATCCTTGCCATTATCCTGCTCAACACCGGGAGTAGGCACACACCCCTGTAGTTGTCTAGTTCATTTCTAGCTCCTTTCTTATGTAGGGGTATGACCCATCCTTCCTTAGCTTTGTCGGCCCAGTTCTCAACCGGTGTGGCTAATTGTTCCATCATGCATTGGTATAGTTCTTTCCGGGTGTCTATACTCAAGGCTTTCACTGCGCTAACACTTACATTGTCTACTCCTGCCGCTCCGTCTTTCATGTTCGCCAGTTCTCGTTCGAATTCCACGAAGGTTATTGCTTCTTCCATCTCTTCCGCTGCTGGCTTTGCCTCTGGAGAGTTTTTAATTTCTGTTGACGATGCCGTTCTCATTATCTCTATGACGTCCCGCTCGTATCTGTCTTCCGAGACTTTCATGAAGTGTCGTCTGAACACTTCTGGCGAGAAAAATTCTTCTTCTATGTTCTGGAGGTCTTTCCCCCTAAGTACCTTAGTGTCTTGTACATGTGTCTTATATCCCCTTTCACTTCGGCGTCCTTTGTTTCGTCTACCAGTTTAAGCCACCACTCTTCTTCCCATCTTCTTTTAGCCTTCTTGTACTCTTTCCTGACCTCCTGCCTTTGTATTTTAAAGTTTTCCGTTCGTGTTCGTTCAAAACTCTTCGTAAGTGCCCCGATCCTCCGTTTGAACCCCTGTATTTCTTCTAAATGCGTATCCAGCCATGGACTCAGTGCTTTCTTTTCTTTAAATCCGCACACTTCTGTACCCGCTTCATTAATCAAGTTGATTAGGCGTTCACTTTCCTCACCCGTACCCTGTTGCTCTCTTTTACCGTCTACTGTCGATGCGAATGCTTGCCGGATTGATCCATCTCGAAGAGCTTTCCAGTTTATTTTCCTTTGATTCTCACTTTTCATATTTGCCTTCGCCCCCTTCCTTCTCCAGACCTCCATGCATTTCGGCCTGTGGTCCGATAGAGATGTACCCGCTATTACCGTGTTTATACTCTTCACTACCCTGCTCCGGTCTTTTTTCTTCACCATGAATCCGTCAATTTCATGCCATGTTCTTCTTCCTGGGAACTTCCAGATTCCCCTCCTGTAGTGCCTAAAGAAGGAGCTAGACCAGGTTAACCCCTGTTCGTGACACCATTCTATTAGATCCCTCCCCGCCGCGTTGGTCCACCCAGTCCGAATGGTCCTACCGCGTCATCTTCTTCCCTCTGGGAGGTGTCCCCTACACTGGAGTTGAAATCGCCTCCTAGTACTAGCTTTTTTGCGCCACATCTAATCATTTCGTTTAGCTCTTCTCTATACGCATCGAAATCCCGTCTATCGCTATTCCAAAGGGGCTGGTATGTCGCTACAAACTTGACCTCTACTGCCGAACTCCTGTCCCCGCATGTCCTCTTGCATCCTTGGTCTCTCCAATCTAGCGCCCATTCGTCTCGGAGTATTATCCCGCTTCTTTTGCCGTGTATAAGGACCCCAAACATGTCTTTTGCTTTAATCCATTTCATTCCTTCTTCCTTTTCCCTCAGTTCGGACAGTAATACCACTTCCGCATTACTCTTGCTTATACATCTTAGGATTTCTGCAAAACGATTCCGTCTAGGGAACGAGACTCTCGCCCCCTGTATGTTCCACGTCCATACCCTTGTTGCTTTACCTTTTCCCTTCGTCTTTGCTTCCCTTTCCCTCTTTTCTGCTCTGGTCTTTTGCACCTTCTCCCTACGTTTCCGTTTTTCTGTTCGTCTTCTTTCCCTTATCTCTCGATTTCCTCCCTCTCCTTTACACCAGGAGCACCGGTCGCATACAAACTCATCTGAATATCCCCTGATACTCCGCAAGCTTGTGCATTTCATGTGGACATACCCCCTAAATGACACCACACGCTTATCTGCCGCCTGTCCTTGATTTCCTTCCCACAGATCGGACATACAAATGTTTCAGGACCTGGGTTTTGTTCCACGTCTCCTGCCCTCACCAAAAGCTGGACCCAGTATGCAGGTTTACCCGGTCCAGCTGCCAAAAACCCGCCAAACATGAGAATGGTGCTCGTCCGAGAACCATTGATCGCCTTTGTTTTCCCACTGGAGTCGGCTGGTCCCCGTGGTGTTTGATAGGAGGGGGGGTGTCCGACGTCTTTGCCTTGGCTGGGTAAGTCGTTCCTTCCCACACTCCCCTGGTGTACGTTTTGTTTGCAGCGCTTTTCCCCACTCGAAGGGAGTACACCTCGAAAAACCTCATCTGCGGCATTATCCACTACAGTGCCCTCCTCATCGGAGGTATATCTGTCTCTCCGGGTCCTGATGCATTTCCCGGTCCAATCCGCGCTGTTTCTATTCCACCAACGAGGAATGAATCGCAATGTCCGAAACATCAGTATTGGAAGTAGTTTTCGATGTGTTCTCCCATGACTGGGGCCTCGAGTCATCACTCGTGCCGACGGATTCCACATCATTATGTTCCAATCTGTCTGTGATGTTTTTCGACTCCCCGGACAAAATTCTGTCCCTCGGTTGCTTTGAATCTGGCTCCTCAGACAACATTCTGTCCCTCGGTTGTCCTAACATTGTCTCCCCGGATAGTGTCTCGTCCCTGATCAACAATCAGAACTCGGCTCCTATTCTTCCCTTGCAACCGTGAAATGTACCTTTCTCGTAAAGCTGGATTTGACTCAACCCTGACTCGACTGGTGCTCAATCGATAAAAGCGACTACTCTGGTGCACTTCAGTTATTTGAAATGGACCAAACTATTTTTTAAGCAATTTTTTGGTTCCGTTTGCGGGAACCACCTCCTGGAACAGCCAGACATAGTTCCCCTCTGAGTAAGTTTTGGCGTCAGTGGTCCTTTTATCGAACCTCCTCTTCTGCCTGATTTGGCCCTGCTGCGTGTCCCTTCGGCACATATCATTCAGTTCTTGCTGCCTCCTGATCTCATCACGCATGTACGTTTGCGGTGCTCTTCTCTTTCCCTCGTACTCCAGAAAGAAGAATGTAAATGTGGGGACTCCTCGTTGTAAGCGCCCATTATATGCAGCAAGTGCTTGTCCCAATCGTCTATGTATCGCGAGCAATAAACCCTAAGCATGATTTTGTCTCTCGGCCAGGCCATTCTTCTGCAGATGATAAATGGTCAAGTGGCCTGGCGCCACTTGCGACCTCTTCGTTAACTCCTTTGTGAGAAACGACAAAAATTTTGCCATTATCTGACTGGAATATGATAGGGCAGCCGTGTCCAGCAATCCAGACACTTATTCAATGGTCATAAGTGTCCTCCGCTGATGCTTTCATACAGGGAGCAGCCTCTGCGTACTTTGTGAAGTATTCTATCATTACCAACCCCTGGTTCTAGCCTGTGGCCGTCATGCATTTTTTCTGCTGATCGATATGTACCATCTCATTGAATCCTGACACTTCTAGCGATTGTAGGGGGGTCTCAGCTTCATGTGTTCCTTCGATTGCTGACATGACAAGCATGCAGAAATCCTTTTTCACAGGCGTCGTTCGAGCCACGCCATTCAAACTGCTTCTCTGTCCGGTTATACACGTTTCCACGCCTTGTTGGCCCATCTGGTCGCGCTAGCAAAACAGTATCTCGGTTTGATACAGCTGTGGCAGTACCATCGTTTTGTATTTGTAAAAGACTTTATCTTATCCTTTGCGCTTGCAGGCCACAATCCGGTCTTTGTTCAAGTATAGCAAATCCTTTCTTTTCATGTAAGACTGCTTCAGGATCTTATAGCTATCTTCTTCCAAGTAATCTTTGTTGGGTGCTCTGTTTTCTATCCATCTCATCAAATTGCTGGTCGTCCTATCGTTTCGCTGAGCCATTAAAAGATTTGACAGTCGTTACCTGGCTTTCGAATATGTCCTCATAACGTTTAGCTGTCCGCGTATTATCTCCGGAGTATGTGCATTGTCCAACATTTTAACACACCATATTTTTTTCAAGGGTGTCGCCTCTTGCTCTGAGGGCTCCAGTTTAGTACGGACGGTCGTAGCATGCGGAAATAGTCTAGTCGGTCGCTTCGACACTGCAATCAACTCAACTTCGTCTACGACGTGATCGCGACAGAGTCTTCCTCATCGGAGGTATACCTGTCCCTGTCTGGGTCCTGATGCACTTCTCTATCCTATTCGCGCTGTTTCTATTCTTCTAGCAAGGAATAAATCGCTCTCCGACGCTTCGGAATTGGAGGTAGTCTCCAACACATTCTCCCAGGACTGAGACTTAGAACCATTACTCGAGCTGGTGGAGTCTATACAGTCGCCTTCAGGCTTGTCCTTCATGTATCTCGACTCTCCGGACAAAATTCTGTCATTTGGTCGGCCTGGAATTGACTCTTAGGACAAACCATCCTAGCTGGACCCGATGGATCATGTCTCCCCGGACACTTCCGCATCTCGACCACTGTCCGGATTTGACTCCCCTAACAATGTTTCATCTCCGGATGAACAGTCCTAGCACAGACCGTGCTCCTTTTTTTGCCTCAGTGAACTGAACCCTCCTTGCCATACTGGATTTCAGTTCAATGAATGAACCCCGAGGCGGACTGAGTACTGGTCAGTTGTTGACGTTTCACGTATCAGGTCCTCAAAAGGAATCTTTCGGTATCGAGTTCACAAGCTGGTTCACTATTGATAGGCAATCCCGATCAGCGTCCCATCTCCGGATGGCTACCGGTCTCTGCTCTGTTCTTTCGGGGATGGTCAGCATTTGCATGGTATCCATCCATTCATAATCCTGTCTTTCAGCTTTTCTATCAGTTTTTGCATGACATTTCTTGCTACGCTCACCGATTTATTCAGCAGCGCTATACTTCTGATACCTAGCCTGGTATTCCTGCTGTACGAGGTGAATGGATGGATAAAACAAATCCAATGGAACCGGAGCGAACTAAAAAATCCATTGGAACGAATCCAATGGTTTTCTATTGAATCTCTTTAAATAGCTCGTCGTCCTATCGTTTTGCTGAGCCCAAAAAAGATCCGACAAACGGTAACTGACTTTCAAATATGTCTTCATCAGATTTAGCTGTCCGCTAACTATCTTCGGAGCATGGGCGTCGTCCATCATATTAACACACCATATCTTTTTCAAAGGTATCGCCTCTTGCACTAAGAGTTCTAGATTTGTACGGAAAACCATAGCCTGCGGAAATAACTTTATCGGACGCTTCATCAATTCAAGTTCGTCTGCGGTTTGATCGAATACAGTGCCTTCCTCATCGGATGTTTACTTGTCACTGACTGTGTCTTGATGCCTTTCTCTATCCAATTCGCGCTGTTTCTTTTGTACTAGCAAGGAAAAAATCGCTATCTACGACGCGTCGGAATTGGAGGTAATCTGAGACACGTTCTCCCGCTACTGAGACTTCGAACCATCACTCGAGCTGATGTAGTCTATACGGTCGCCTTCAGGCTTGTCCTTGAGATTTTTCGACTCTTCGGACAAAATTCTCTCATCGGTCGTCCTGGCATTGACTCCCGAGACAAATCATCCTGGCTGGACCCGATGGACCATGACTCCCCGGACAGTTCCGCATCTCGACCACTATCCTGATTTGACTCTCCGAACAATGTTTCATCTCCGGATGAACAGTCCGAGCACGACTCGTACTCTTTTTTTTGCATCAGTGAACTAAACCCTCCTTCCCATACTGGATTTCAGTTCAATACTGACCCCCTGAGCGGACTGAACACTGGTCAGTTGTTGACGTTCCACCATTGACGTCCTCATAACGACATCTTTCGGTATTGAGTTCACTAGCTAGTTCAGGATTGACCGTTCGATGTCTCGACTCCGGGTCGCTACCGGTATCTTCTCTGTTTTTTCGGTGATGGTCAGCCTTTGCATGGTCTCCATCCATTCATGATCCTGTCTTTCTTTTTCTCTATCAAGCAGATCGCGGAGTTTTCGCATGACAACAACCGGTGCTACGCTCCCCGTTTTGTTCAGCAGCGCTATAATATTGATCCCTAGCCTGGTAACTTTTTGCTGTACCAGGTTGGAGCGTAGTATAACTAATTAGGTATGGAAATCCAATTTTTCGTGGTTTTTGAAGAAGCAAACGCCACAAAATGAAAAATTGTTTTGAAATTTTTGAGTTAGTGCAATAAAAGTTATTGTTTTTACAACATAAACTTGTGAATTGACGATTTTAAAAAACGTTTGCCAACAACCTTCCGGGTCCCAGTGAAATCGAACATAATGTGCTTGATTTAGTGGATTCATCAATCCGGATGGGTCCAAACAAAATTGTTTCTGGGAAAAATTTCAACCGAAACGTTTTAGATCATTTTTTTGCCATGAACTGAGTATAGGCATTCCAAACTCGGATCACCAATTTTTGGGTCAATAAGACAAAAATTGCGGAAAAAATTTTCCAGTTCGCACAAAAGACGAGACGTTTGGCTATATAAATTTGGAACAACTGGACCGATCCAGTTCAACTTAGTACTGTTAGAACAGGAATTGAAAAGACTCAAAATTAGACTGACTTTTTAAATGAAAGTAAGCATAGAAAACTTCCTAGATTGTTTTTAGCAAAGGTACCAGTTTTTGAAGGTAAATTTTTTTGGAAAGCCCCCATACCCCTATCAAACGGTAGCAACGGCTCAATAAGGCATTTTACGTTGTTCTCGACAAAAAGAAAGGATTAAAGAACCTAAATGACGACAGTAGAGTCAAAAATAGGCTTGTTATAAGACCCCTGAAGTTAAATAAGCAGCATAGCTTCAATCTGGAGGAGTCTGGAGCCAGAAGAAACTCTTCCCAATTAGTTGATTTTGCTGAGACCGTATCTGGAAGGGTCTTGGGTATCAAATTTTGCCAATCCGGAGGAGTGCTGTTTTTACCAATCCGGAAAGTCGCCCACATAAGAAAAATTCTGCCTTCATGTTTGGTCTGTTTGGTGCGGCAGGAAAACCATTTCTGTAGAAACCAGTTCGACTATTAAACTGCGACAGACCAATTGCAAAACATATACAATTTTTTGAATGTTTTTTAATCTTTACTCCCTAATAGTTGTTCTTGATAGGGCAGTGACTACACTGTTTCTGAAATATATTGACATCATCAGTCTGTGTTGGTGTTTTATCCAATAACCAACAATCAATTGATGTGCTTAACATGCAAACACGCTGTACTGAGATAACTTGAAAAGATTCGTGTTCACTTGATAGTTAAAACTTTTGGACATTATCGTGATGTGTTAATTTTATCAGTTGTCAGACAATGACAACGGCTGCAAGCGAATCAAGTGTGTGAGCAGTAAGAAGCGATAAATTAGGATGAGGCTAGACAAGTTGAGGATACCTAAGCTAAGTCATAGCTCTAGGAAATTTATACCGAAGAAACAAAGGAAATCTTTGAATGACCCTTTTGTCCTAGAAAGGGATAAAAAACTCAGGCGAAATGGTTGAAACAAGGAGTCAAAAACCCCCGAAAGACGAGAAAGCAATGTTGTAGGTACATATCCATCCGAATCACGCTCTAGATGAGAATCGGGCGGGACGTCGAACGGAAGGAAATCTGAATTGGAAGTTAACAAGTAAATCTACTTCCGTAATCCAAGCCACGGTTTCGCCACTTCGATCGGGACTCTTGATCGAGAGGAGACGTCTCGACTGTAAATCCAGCAGCAGCAGGCTCACCTACTGATACTACCATGATGCATGGGATGACAGAGAAAGTGGTAACGTCCTCCTCGTTTCCGGAAAGAGTCAAGAACACCTAGGGAAACTCCTTTCTATATACTATGGGAGCGGTACCGGGTGATGAAGTAGATACCCAGGAGGAGCAAGAGGAAAAATGAAAAATCGATGGAAAAGTCTCAAAAGAGCCTGAACCGTTCGACCCATGAAAACGAGGGATCCACAAACATAGAGAATGGCTATTCGGATCGGTTTGGTCCGGTCAGAACCATAAACCAACAAAACTGTTTATGGAAAACAACAGTCAAGAGAGTTCATGACAATGAAAATGAGGGATCAACAAAAATAGAGAATGGCTATTCGGATCGGTTTGGTGCTGTCAGAAACTTTAACAAGACTGTTGATGGAAAACAACAGTCAAGAGACAGGAAGATGGCCAAATCGGACATGTAAACTAGAACCACAAGGGTGACAGGGTCAGGGACCACACCAGTGGAACTGGAGGTGGATTATGAAGAGACATCGAGACAAAGAGGTGAAACTCGAGTTTCGACCAGCACTAAACTGCCTGGAACCAATAGGGTGACGCCACCACTAGTGACTTCATTGGTGGATAACAGGGCATCAAGGGAAGAGGCCTTGACCAGGGTTGTGGACACAATGGGTGGACAGATTGAACAGATGTCAGTAAGACTGAGTGAATTAGAAATAGCAGTTCTTGTTGAGAGAGAAAGCCTGCGGGAAGAAATTATCCGAAACAGACAGGAAGTCAGTAGGAGCGAAAAACGCTCAAAAGAAATGACGGATGAGTACTGGGCCAGGATCTTGTAGTGGATTACAAGGGAGGCTGACGAAAGAGAGAAATGATTGAGAGGTGATCTGAAACAACTACGAAGTCAGCAAGAGCAGACTCGTAGGACTCTCGATACAAGGATAGACGCAATGTTGTAAACACGCACTCAAGCTATCATGGACAGGCTGGATGGTCTTCTGGAAAACAGGAGTGGATGTTGAAATAAAAGAGCACACTCGAGAAAGGCTAGCAGAGAGCCGAGAGTGAACTACACTCATCCAGCATTGTGTTCGGGAATAATAGGCCGTGGGGTCCAACGAACATCAGGAGAGGCTTTATTGGCAGCAGACCGATCTCGAACGAACGACCTATGTGAGACGCAAATGCGACTGGGAGAAGTGATTCCATAAACTGGAACCACTCGAGTCAAGGAAGATCTGAGCCCAGCGATTCGGACAGAAGGAAAACTCCAGAGCCTCAAACAACAGACATTAACGATCAAACGGGACATTCGCGTGATTTAACAGCAATGGCCACGGCGTTTGAACCCCTGAACAGGTCCCTGGAAACTTTTGTCACGAGGTTTTCAGGAATAGTGAGCGCAGATAGAAGTGTAAAAGGGTAATTAGGAAACCGAGATTTTTTAAGGATGAATCCAACGGCTGTATAGATACCTGAACAGAGGTCATGAAGCTGCATTTTGAGGAAGAAGGTTATACAGAAAGACAAGAATGCAGTGCACTCACCAACAACTTGGAAGGGACAGCCCTGAATTGCGTGATGGCCGAAAAGCAAAACCAGCGGGACACAGCCAAGAAAAAATTAGAAATCCTGTTGAATCGCTTTGGCTCAGGGGTACAGAGACACCAAGCGATGATGCGCTTCGTGAAACGAAGGCAACGTGAAGACTAAACCATAGGCAAGTTCTTGGATCAGTTAGAAGGCGTAGTCAATCGGACGAATCAAATAACAGGATGAACTTGGCAGTAGCCTCAAACTCATTGATGTCGTGGAGAATGATGAATTTAGGACAAAATTAGCAACGCAAAATACACCTCTTTCAACCAATGCACCTATAACGGAGGAGCTGCAACTGAATGCCAAGGAAAATAAGTTGCTGAAACCTCCGATGAGATCAGGTTATTACAAAAACAATTATAACAATTTAAAAATTTTTACAGGGTAACAACTGGCGATGAGATCAGGTTATTACAAAAACAATTATAACAATTTAGAAATTTTAACAGGGTAACAACTGGTACAAACATAGGGACGACATGGACAGGAGACACTCTTGTGCAAAGTGCAGTTCGACAGAACATCTTGTATCAGCATGCCCAACCTACAAGGAGGGCATTGATTTTAGCCTCGATGATGAAGATGCGTCGGAAATCAATCATGAAGGTTTCGAGGGAGGAGTATTTGCAAAATTCTGTACCAGGTTTTTTTTAGCAACTTGGATGGTCATTTTAAATCAGGTTGTCCACAATTTTTGGATATTGTTGCTTACATTAAGCACCCAAGGCATGAAGAAGCACGCCTGATGAGCGAGGCCGAAGCACGGCGGAAAGAAAACAGCAAGATCTGGCTACAAAGAAAATGCAAGCCGTGCTAGAAGAAACGAGTGAACCAGAGCCTGGAACCGAAGCTAAAGACTTTAAGATCGAATCTAAAGCATCGGCAAGAGATGCCCTGATTAGCGTACAACAGGAATAGGCAACAAGGGCGAAGGAGAAAACCAAGCTCGAACTAGAAAACGAGAGAGCAACAACAAACGAAGGCACCGAGCAGTTTGAGCATGAAGCTGAATGTTTTATCCAGACAGATATTCGGGATGGTGCCACAAGGAAGCAAGATACAGTCAGCAATCTCGGTGACGAGACATTATGAAATAAGGAATCTATATGAACCTTCGGAGTTCACCATGATGCATCTTGATATTTAGGCGGATTATCTTAGAGAAGCAAAGCCACGCACTAAATCGAGAGGTGTGCAAATTTTGTTATCAACTGGTGGCACTCGAATAAGAAAACTTCTTCACGGGCGCTTCAGTGGATGGGATTAGTGTGCGTGGATTTACGTGGATGGGATTCGTGTTTATAGCAAGACCTACGTCACAGCAGAAAATGACCAAAAAGAACAGATTCATTTGGGTCAGGAAGAACTGAAGGTCAGTAGAATTGGCCATGACGCCACGATGAAATAAGATTTGGTACACATTGGATACGAAGCGAAGGTGACTGCACATCTGCAAGACCGCGATGGAGAGAATATAGTAGCAGTAGTCAGTGTAAGGCCGATGAAGACATGGGAAAAGATGGGCTTCAACAAGGAGGGCCTGATACCGACGAACTTAATATTGACAGCTGCTTACAGCGAAGCGATCTACGCGAGTGGTAAAAGAGTGAGGCGATCATTGGGGGGGGGGGGTGGGGGTGGCTGGCAGTCCTTCATGTTTTAAGATATGGTATAGGTTACCGGGACCGCTGGCTATGTATTAAGATAGTTATAGAATTCCTATGTATTGAGATAGGTTATAATTTTACCGTAGGTTTGAGATGGTAAGATGGTAAGCTTCAGAAAAATTTTTGGCGCCCAAATTTTTTGGAGCTCGATTTGCGTTTCTTAGCTAACGTCAAAGATTTAGATGTTTTGATTATTGTTTTAAATGTTTGAAACTATAAGAAAACTTTTAAAGACTTTTCTGAAACATAACGAAAGCTCGAGAAAAAAATTCTGAGAAAAAAAGTTTTTGATAAAAAAAGGGGAATTCAAAAGATGAAGTATATAAACCGCTGCTTCGTATAACAATTGTACCACAAGCTTAAAGTTAATTATTCAATACTGAAAAAAAAAATGCAGCTACGCTATTTGTGATTTACAAGTTCAAAGATTTTCTGTGTATTCCGTCGTCTTGAACTTGTCTTTTTGGGTAAAAGTAACTCAATCCCTTCTTTGTTTACTAGTATGTAGCAAAAATATGATTAATAGTTCTATATCCTCTGTTTGTTGAAGTCAAGTTGGTTGCTTCGTCGAATACTTTCCTATATTTTTCCATAGGACCATCACCGGTTTTCTCTAGAATTCTTTCAATCAATCCTTTGCTGCTAAATATCATCTTGTCTGATTTGTTGTCATAGCAAGAACAAGTCTTGTTACATAAACATAGTATCTCCGTACACCTAAACTCTTCTTCGAACAGAACAGGCTCTTGTTCATCGTGCTTTATGTGAACGCTACAAAATGTTCGTAGAAAAAAAAAGTTTTTGAATCTGATCTAAATCAGTCTCTGCAACATTTTTATTTCATTTTTTTAGTCACTTTTTTTCTCCGGACGAAAAAAATCAAACAAATTTTTCTCAAAGAGAGCTAAACAAAGCGAATTTGTGTCCAACTCTTATACCTCAAACTTTTTTACATCAGAGAACTTGTCGAAAAATTTTTAGTAAAGCTCAAGCAATCTCAGCTTTGCAAACTGCCGAATGAAAAATCCGACTCTTATGGGTTCTTTGTGCTCAATTGTTGACTTTCTGAACACTCAATGTCGTACAAGTCTTTCTGAACAGTGTTCAACCGTTTGAAGCGTGGTTCATTCGTTGCATTGTGTGTTTTCTCATCATTCAAATACTGTGTGATCGTATGTCTCGATCTATCCATTATCTAGTAACCGTAAGTTGAATTACCTAAAAGCTTCATAGTCTCCGCAACAACACTGGTTGAAGGGTTCTCATCTCCTTCCCTTCTAGCATCAGCAACTGACTGAACAAACTTGTTGAAGCATTTTCGAGGAAGATACTGTACAAATCGGTAGTTTTTGATCACTGTATCCCAAGTTCTAAATAGAAATTGAAGAGTAATGATGGAACCATGCTCTAGTTTGAAACTAGATATTAGCAATCGCTGGGGATGCTTAAGAAGATCATTTTCAATGGCAGAGTTTTGCTTTTATTCCGCAATATCAATTCTTCCAACTTCAGTGTTTTTTAAAAAAAATTGGAGGAAAGTTAGCAAGTTTCGCTTTCAGTTCATCTGGAACAACTAAGTCAAACTGAATATAGCCAAGAAGAGATCCATCTCTTATTTTTTCCAATAAAGAATCAGTAGAGAGAGGTCTTTTGTAGGGAAAGTCGGATCGGATATGATTCTTTAGTTTTTCGTTCGTTTTGAAGTTTTGCCACCATTCACATTCCCACATCTCTTCGATTTTGTATTCTTTTCTGCAATTATACTCTCGTCTCAAGTCATCCATCTCTCTCCTTTTGTTTCCTCTCTCATTATCTTCATCGCCTAATGAGCGACGAGCTTCCTGGCAGGGACATAAATGGTAACAGCATCCCATAGCTTCAAACACTGTTTTGCAGTGATCGCAAAATCCATCTACATTGAAACGGTCAGTTTGTTTTTTACTTCCAGGTGTGTCGAAGCTCTCAATTCTGCATTCTGGTATTGTTTTTTGGTAGTAAGACATGACCATCTTCTCAAAAATGGGAGATCGGTTATGTCTAGCCTTGAATGTTGCATCTCGGAATCAAACTCCGTTCTTGTTTACGTCATGTCTTGACTAATTGAATAGGGATAAAGCTGGCTCTCATCAATTCCAAAGGTTGAATTGCAGACATTTGATGAATCCCTGATAAAAGTTTTGTCCACAATAGTTTTTCGCGCAAACAAAACTGATGGTCCACTCGTCATATCCCCTCTATTTTTCTCGCACAAATCTCAATCACTTTCGCAAAATGGGTAGAAATTTGTATTGGTTGATTTTTGCAGACAAATGTTTGCCAGATTTGGAAGAGTACATCCAAGTTTTAACAAATCAATTTCTGTCTGATGATAAAATTGAACCTTTTTTTGCATTGCTTCAAGGGTCGGAACAACATCTTTGATGTTGTACCACTGCAAAAAATCATTAAAGGTAGTTATTCCATGTTTCTGCCAAATATTCTGTATATTTATTTAATTATCACATCAAGATGCGAGTGCTGACTTGATTTGAAATTTCTTTAGGGCTTGCTGCTCATCAAGTCCACTTGACTTCAAGTTCTGATAATCCTAAAAGTCTTTATCAAGAGCAAGAGGGTTGTTGTTTCTCAGTTTACTGAAAAAAGCTTCGTATGGAGGTAAATCTTCATTCTCGAGCTTATCCGCACAGTCAAACCTTTCATAAGTCAAAAACCTTTTTGCCTCACTTGCTTTGTAGGCTTTAACAAAGGAGTCTAGAGATGTTGCTCCATCCAAAAATTTCACGATGTCAAGCATATGTATGTCTCCAAACTTGAAGAATTTGAAATCGCAAACCTTTTTGATAAATTTTGGCTCAGCTTCTTTATCATTGATTAAGAATGGAATCAGATAGCTCTTGATCAAATTCAGATGTTACCTTCCACTGTTAAACCCAAGTACAGGTATTGTGTTAACATACCCCTCTAGAATTTGTTTCCAGTCAATCAGCTGATTGTTCCGCATTCTAAAAAACTGGGTTGACATATCAGTTTTCTCTGTGTCCTCTATACATTCGTCTTCATATTCAAAATTTTCAGTTGAATGATTTCGACATCTTTCCTTCAGCTCATGGAAAATTTTTGATACCCGCTTGTTCACTACTCTTTCAACATCTCGAAATTTAGTTTTCATTTCGAGCTTATTATTCTCAGCCAAAAGTTAAAGTTTGATTACAAAATCAGTAATAAGCTTTTGCGGAACCTTGTTGTAAAGAGAAGTTCCTCTATCATGTTCGAGGATATTGATACAGAATTTGGAACGTGTTTTCCAATCCAGGTTGTTGTTTGGGTAGCTTTCAGTTCATCTAATGGAACACATGTTGACTCAAAATCGAAAACGACTAGATTGTTGAAAAGTGCGTTAACTTTCGAAACTGGGATTTTGAAACCTTCTAACTTTTCAAATAGCGTTTCTCGAAGTGTGTATACATTCTTTGGATAAATGTGCAGCACTCGATCTTTACAAGTTAGAAGATGTCTGTTGAACTTATCTGACCTGTTGAAGAAACAGTCACAGCTGGGACATCGGAAACGCTTGAAGAAAGAATCAATATCATTTCCAATACTAATTCTCCAACATATTCTCCTTCTTGAAATTCAAAGACGTAAACGATTATGGTACGTTCAACTATTCCCTCTACGAGAGGTAGATCATCGATTGTCACTCCACGAAAATTCTTCGACTCGTATCCAGATTTTGATATAATCTCGTCAACAACTGAGATGTATGAGCATCGAGGTTACTTTGACCATGCAAATACATTACAAACGCACGGAAAAGGCGAAGATGGTTTTTTATTTATGTCCGATAAAAGACAGTTTACTGAAAGGTTTTTCAGTAAAGGTTCAGACAAGACAGAGTCCGGACATCCCATTGGGATGTTTTTTAGTAGTGCAGCAAAAATAGTGACATTTGTGATCAACTTGAACCTCCACTTTGTGTTCTGGCATTCTTGCGTTTATTGCTCCACGATATCAAATTTTTTCGACTTTTTTCTGGATTGTAATCAAATCCGCTTTCGTACACAGTAAATGCGATTTCTCGATCAAAGTACTGTTTTCGTGTGCGTTTTAATACCGATATTTTCACATTTCGACATTACGAAGAACAAATCTAAGAGCAATATTGATTTTTGCAACGAAAGCCATCTTGTTGAAGGCTTCTTCAAGCTTCGCAATGATAATTTTGGTATCTAACTTCGCCTTTTGAAAGTTAATTACCTTATGTCTCCCATTCTCCATCACAGTATCCACCAGAAAATGTTGACAAGCACTCAATTTCTCCTTGAGTTTAACTCCATCACCCCCTTCCTACCCACATTTTGGCTTCCGTTGATTCGCCCCGTAATCTTTTCTCCTATGGTGTTGGAGAGAGTAGTAACTCCTTCTCGTAAGACGAGTAAACCGTTGGTTGCTTGAAAGTTGATGGAGCATGTTTTTTGGCCACATGATAACTCATTTCTTGCTAATCGGGACAAGAAAAAAACACCTTTTGTGCATCTTTGTTCATGTCGTGCTTTATCTGGTCGCCTGTACTCTTGTCCACAGTCCCCCCACTTCACTTTCTCGTTTTTATTAAGCAACGACCTCTAGAAAATGGGAGAATTACAAATCATCAAAAATAAGAAAACTATTATTTGGTACATATCAAACTGGGAGACTTGAAACGTCCCAAGTTTTTTTTAGTGATTTAAACTTACTTTGACTTCTTGAGAACAATTTTTTTAAAGCAGTTATTCAATGTATATAACAATTGATTTTAGCGTAAAAGAAATTCAGAAAGAATTTAATTTGTTTGCTGTTGCTTACAGAAAAGTAACCAAACAAATTCGATTTTAACCAATCAGAATAGATGAAAATTAAAACTGATTTTTTATTTGGTTTTTGTTTTCCTTAAAGGAAAAATGACTTCTAAAAAACACTTGAACTTTTTCGAATTACCCTAGAAAAAAATGAAAAAAATCCACTTGAAATTCTATTTGATGAAATAGATGTTGAATCAATTTTTTTCCACAAATTTTTGAACGTATATGTAGGCCAAAATAGAGTTCTCTGACTAAGTAACGGTCTGCTTAGGTAAACTTATTCAATCAAAGAGTTAACGTTTGATCCACATATTGCGTATAAAAGCTTTAAACTTACCGCTGAATTACACCTGACTAGGAAAGAAATTTTACTTAATCTAGAAAATTTGTAATTAATCAGAGAGTCGTACGATAAAATATCACAGACTCTTTTAATCCCCTACCCGATGCCGAAATTTGAAAAAAAAAAATCTTCTGCAAAGTTCTTTATTCTTTCAATTTTTTAAGAATTTTGAAAATTCGAATCCAGCATGATAAGGTTTGGAGGCAGATTTTCAGAGATTTGCTTTAAAAAATTCATCAACTTTGAGCTATCCTCCCAAATTTAAATCAAAATTAAAGAACTTAAAGACTATCCACTCAAAAATCAGCAAG
>NC_087071.1:14446680-14544015 GCF_963678635.1 Symsagittifera roscoffensis
CTTCTCTTCTTTCCAGTGGGGCTCGCAGTTATGTGTGCCATAATTTATAGCAAATTGTTTGAAAAAGGCAAGATAGACGAAGACCAAAGACGAACGAGATTATTAGTCCGGTGTTGTTGCAAAGTCCCTTTAGTATTATTCTTGATGTTATACTTGTTCGGCGTATTCGTAGACAATTTGATCGGATATACGATTCTGGTTGACGAAATGACGTTCATCATTTATGTCGTGGCGATAATTTTTAGTTTTGTCGTGTACACAACAGTATTTCTGGATTTTTATGAATGTTTCCTTCCGGGAAAATCCTTAGTCAAAATCGGAATGCAGTTATCGCAGCATACAGTTGCTATAGCACTTCAAATTGCATTGCTAGTTCTTTATGTGAATCGCGGAACCTATTTCGAGGACAGAGTCGAAGGTTGGCTTGGTAATTCTATGAGAAACTACAACTTAAACCGAGGCATGGTGCCTTCTTGGGATAGTTTCCAAAGTTATTTTGAGTGCTGTGGAATCAACAATTATACGGACTGGTGTAGCGTTACAGGACTAATCCCCGCATCGTGTTGCGAGCCCGAATTCCCAAATTGTGATGTTTTGGGAAACGACACGGATCATGTTTTTGATGAAGGCTGTAAGAGGAAAGTTCTGTTGATAATAGAAGGCAACTTGACTAGCTTTGTTCATTTAGGCGTAGCTCTGGTTGTTTTCCAATTTTTCTGCTTTCTTCTAAAAATGAAATGGAAGCGGGATCCTAATTTCAGTGAAAAACCACAAAATGAGATTGAAAACATAATTAATTCGGGAGAAAAGTATACGCACATCGCGAAGTCTATACAAAAAAATATACGCGCAGAAACTAATCGTGAACGTACAAAAACAGCAGAGACTGTTGCGTTGTGAAGTAAGTGTGCAGTAACCCAACTACTGAACCCATCGGAGATAGAAAAATAATTTTATAAATGCTTAAACGCAAACTTGGGCTCAAAGAAACTGTCTTTGTACGAAAAAAGCAAATATGTCGTCGTTTTTGAAAAGTATGCAACTAGTTTAAAAAACCTTTGAGCCTTTAGCACCTGCTTAATATCTGTAGTTAATCTGTATAAATAGTTGTATAAACTGGCGATAACTTGTAGAAACGTTGTATCAAAATATACATCAAAGTTTGATTTTAGTAATTATCGAATTGGATCCCGGGTTACATAGCCAAGGGAAAAATTTGGACTTCCTACAGGGAAGTCAACGAGTCCATGGAACTCCTGCCGGACAATTCTGCCAGACAATCTTAAAAAATTCTT
This sequence comes from Symsagittifera roscoffensis, assembly GCF_963678635.1. Taxonomy (NCBI): domain Eukaryota; kingdom Metazoa; phylum Xenacoelomorpha; order Acoela; family Convolutidae; genus Symsagittifera; species Symsagittifera roscoffensis. Next base: position 14,447,976 of record NC_087071.1, read on the forward strand.
GAAAACCAGGCCTGGACACCTACTAGCAATTCTTCCAGGATATCCAAAAAACGAGCATTTTCTAACAAAATGTTCGTTCATCTTTTTGTCGACACAAAGTCAATTTTAGGCTGAAAAATAGTTTCAGGAAAAAAAATTGCTTGCAAAAAAATACTTTATAAGGCGCGTCACGTATTTCAGATCAAATTTTTACCCAAAAGAACAAAAATGAAGTTTTTGTGAAGCTTTATCTAGTTTCTTGTTGTTTTCGATGGTAGGATAAGCCTAAAAATGTCTGAAAAGCATCTTAAAAACTTTTCAGCGCCGTTTGTTCAAGTAGAGGTCATCTAGCCACAGAAAAGTTTATGTTTTTCATGATAAAATTGTGGAAATTCTATAGTTTACTTTCGATGGTGAAGACACAACTGCAGTTTTGCGAGGTTGTGCAATTTAGGGTATGGGTTTTTTTTTACATGACGAAAGTCTTTTGCTTGTTTTGTTTCGGGCATGTTTGAAATCACTTGCTATTTAGCAAAATCAACCAACAAATCCTGGAAGTCATAGCCTAGACTCTTCAGGGTTGGCTTCAGGGTTGGCCCCAGGGATGGACTCCCATTGACTGGTAACCCGGGTTAAAACAATTACAAAACTATTTGAATAATTTCAATAATAGCTGTTGAATGTAAATTTTATGTGCGATAACTGATTGCTAGATTATTTGGATTCACATTTGGATTAAACTGTCAAGCCTTCTATAGTTTATGAATCATTCATAACCTCTAACCTTAGCTCATTTTCTAGCATCGGTTTTTGTTTGTATATTCGATGATTTCCTTTCCAATCAGTCTGGTCTTCTTCTTAAAAAGAAAATTACTCTAACTTTTGCTAAATTCTTCAAGTAAAGAAAATGATTGTTGTTTGTTTTCTCAATTGCTTGATGTTTTATTTTCTGAAAGCGCTCCTAATTTTCCAGCCAAAAATTTCGTCGGATCAACTTTCAAAACCAGTTCAGCTCACCAATAGTCAGTTTTAGCATAGATGAAAAAATAGCGGAAAAAATTAAAATTATTCGTGAAGAACCAGCTTTTCGTTTTTTAAAACATTAACGGAATTTCATGAAACCGAAATATAAAAAAACAGGGTTGAAATAGCATGGCAAATCATTAATTCCTCAAAATTTTTTGTGGCATTCATCTTCAACTTACTGCGCAGGGCTCCTCTAACGATGTTCAATCTGTGATTCATCATTGAAGCATAAATATATTAAAACTGATAATGAATTGTTGAATCATGAGCCAGAGATGCATTTTAATTATTTTCATGTAAAGCCTAGACTCTTAGTTTCTTTTAGGAAGTCCACGGTAATCCCTGAAAGACTTTGACATTGTTTTTTCCCCTGGCCATGCCTGACTTCAGGGTTGGCCCCAGGGATGGACTCCCATTGACTGGTAACCCGGGTTAAAACAATTACAAAACTACTTGAATATTTTCAATATTAGCTGTTTAAAAAACTATCTTTTTCATAAATGTAAATTTTATGTGCGATAACTGATTGCTAGATTATTTGGATTAACATTTGGATTAAACTGTCAAACCTTATATAGTTTATGAATCATTCATAACCTTTAACCTTAGCTCATATTCTAGCTTAGTTTTTTGTTTGTATATTCGATGATTTCCTTTCCAATCAGTCTGGTCTTCTTCTTAAAAAGAAAATTACTCTAACTTTTGCTAAATTCTTCAAGTAAAGAAAATGATTGTTGTTTGTTTTCTCAATTGCTTGATGTTTATTTTTTGAAAGCGCTCTTAATTTGCCAGCAAAAAGTTTCGTCGGATCAACTTTCAAAACCAGTTCAGCTCACCAATAGTCAGTTTTAGCATAGATGAAAAAATAGCGGAGAAAAAATTAAAATTATTCATGAAGAACCAGCTTTTCGGTCTTTAAAATATTAACAGAATTTCATGAAACCGAAATATAAAAAAACAGGGTTGAAATAGCATGGCAAATCACTAATTCCTCAAAACTTTTTGTGGCATTCATCTTCAGATTACTGTGCAGGGCTCCTCTAACGATGTTCAATCTGTGATTCATGATTGAAGCATAAATAAATTAAAACTGATAATCAATTGTTGAATCATGAGCCAGAGATGCATTTTAATTATTTTCATGTAAAAAATTTATTGAGTACCCAGAAAAAATTCGGCGAGATTGTCTTAGTATATTTTTATCTAGGAGCTCCCACAATCAGAAAGGGTAGATACTTTAAAACTTGCACAATTAGCAATTGTTATTTCAGGTTTGTGGACTATTAAAAAACATAAGACATCAAAAAAGCTGTCAGAGAGGACTTTTTTCTTTGTCAAATATCAAAAACTTGTTTTGGCCGCATATAAAGGTTGAGATAAGTTTTTAATGTTTCATCCAATTGCAGCAGATTGCAAAAAGTTCAATTTGAGGGCCTTGTTTCTGTGAATTTCTTACAAAAGTTTGAAGTTGCTGGAGTTGCTGGTGGGGTTGTTCAAGCGTAAAATTTACACTTTTGCTAAGATAGTTTCGGGGTCAGGATGTAAATGACAGATAGATAAAAAAAACTCCTTGAAAAAATTTGTTGTGGAGAACAGCTGGAAACAGTTTGACTTTGAAAAAAACGTTTTTTTTATTGAGAATATTTTTAGAGACTTCATTAATTGGTGTTCAATCATCTAATAAAAAACTTAATTTTATGACAACTATACATAAAAACCTTAACTTTAGATCCCGTTAAGAGAATGTGGAAAAATTGATGAGGTGCTAAAACTAATATGCTATAATTAAAACAGATTGCACTCGTAAAAAAACTAAATTAAGAAGGTTGCATGTTTTAAGAATATGGATCTTACTAACAAAATTTGACATTTAGTTTTATTTTGCAGCAATTTGATAAATATTGTCAAATAATTCTTATAATATTCAACATAGCTGAGGACAAGCTACTACTTTTTACTTCAAAAAAAAAGAATAGCTTGGGTGGCCAATTTTAGAACTACTCTGTTTGAATTTAACAAAATACATCATCAATCAGGTTACGGATAAGATTGTGAAAGAGACGTTACTGCTGATGGGTATTGATTTAATTTCCAGTATGTGTTAATGTGCAGACATTGTGGACAATTTGCAAATTAAACGTAAAATTTTGCATGGAATATTGAGGGTTCAAGAGCAATATACAAACAACACGGATCAGGTTGTATATTGCCATTTTACAAAGGTTATCCCAGAAAAGATATTGTCATTTTTTAAAAATACCTGATTTTTTTCAACATCTTGTTTTATGATTTTTTTTCGACATAGACAATTGTTTTTTTTTCTCGTTTTCCTCAGGAACATTAACGATGCCCATTATTTAACAGAGTACGCTGAAAAATTACGGTTTTTTGTTTGTGACGCAGTCTTCAAGTCGCAACTACCAGCAATTAAAAGACAATTTAGATAGTAACTGTACAATTTCTGACTGGTTGCGATTTTCTGCAACCCGTTTTCAGGTTTAAATTCTCATTTTTTCCGATTTTTTGTTTCATTTTTTCAGCCGATTACTTTTTTTTGTCAAATCTACAAAAACTTTTTTCATGAGTTTTTATGCAAAACTTAATCTTATAGCTTTTTGAAGACTTTTGCAGTATCAGCAACTAATTTAGTCCTATGATAAATTTCTCTTCACGTTTGTGGATCTCATCAATCATATTTTTTCCCAAAAATTTTCAGATTGAATCTGTGAGACTACTTAAAAAAGTTTATTTATATATATATATATATAGTAGTTTTTGGAGTTGATCAAGAGGGTGTAATGATTGTAGAAATTACAGTAGATTAAGACATGGAATTGAATTGGTGAGGTTTCAGTGTTGGTGTTGTGGTAAAAAAAGGTTAAGAAAAAAATTACTTCTTTTTTGGGATAGAAGTTTGGCGCGCGTTATCTTATTCATAAACATCATTAGTTTATCACGAGTGTTCTGTGGAATGAAAATTTCAGGCGTGTTTCATACGGTTAGATTTGATCTAATTTGAGTTATGAATTTTAAATGGTGCTCTAATTATTTAAAGGAAAGGTCTGTTTAGTTGATACTTTGCTGAAAACTCTTAAGACTAAAAAAAAAACAAATTTATTGATAAAAAAACTTATTCAAAAAGATAGTTTTTAAACCATTGCATCGTGTATTGTTTTTACTGCAATAAGTTTCAGCTTTAAATGAAAAATTGCACGTTTACATAAAATTGGTGTAAAAATTCAAAAAAAAGCGCTTCAAGAATATTATTGAAGTTTCATGAAAAAGGTAGATTTTTTTGTTAGAATGGATTGAACTGTTATTCTTCTAACCAAATAACCAGCAAAGTAGTAAGTTTTTTTTCTGTCGAGAAATCATGATCCAGTAGTCTCCTCTATTTTTGCTTGGAGCTGAGTTTGTTATTCCAAAAACTTATTTTGTTAGTTGAGGATTTTTGTCAGGGGAATAAGATCCAGTATAAGCTTGAACCTAAGCTCAAAAATTTTTTCAATAAATTGTACAGCTTGTAAACATCTGAAACTGAAGAAACTTATTTTTTTTGTAGAACTTGGAACAAAAAGAAAATAAAATAGATGACTTACCTGCATTTAGCTACTGATCAATCAAACTGCCATGTCTTATGTACCGGAAAAGGTTATTGAACACTGATTTAAAGTGCGTTTAGTGCGAATCTCATTTTAATTTATGTAGCATTCCTTGTCTAGCTTTTTCTGGAAATTTAGATCTAAAAAACACTAAATAATATAGTACAGAATCAATAACGATGGAAAACTCCAAAACAGTAACATTACTTTCAAAGGAACCTGAAAACCTTTTTGGCCATTGTTCCTAATTTTTTACTATGAGTTTTTAATAGTCTTTCTCAAAACTCTCATTTCTAGAAAGTCTTTATTAAAGTGCATTGCTTTCGTTGTTGCAACAGGGGGTGACCAGAAAAATGAAACAATTGTCGTTCCACCCTGAATAATTCTCAGCTCCCCAAATAAAACTGTTGAAAAACGAAACAACTTTTATGAAAATGTCCAGAAATAGATGAACCTAAATTCATTGCAACTGCTTTTATTCGTACGTTTTTGGTGCGTTATTGAACAAATTTTTAGTTGGATTTGGTTTTTGCCCAGGAGGAATGGTACATGATCTTGGAAAAGATTTATTGTAATTGTACCGAGCAGGTTCTATTTCCATCCAGTTTCCATTGCAACTATTGATAATCGGGGCAGGCTTCTAAAATTTGTCTAGTAAAAAGGAAAAACACAACAAATTTTGGACTATTACTTGGATTCTCATATAATATGAAATTTTTGGTCAATCACGAACTAGTTTACATCGAACTTTGGTAATTGGTAGAAACAATTTCTCACAAGTAAGCAAATCAATGGCAAGCCCCCCACAGAGTGAAAAAGTTCTCCCTTTTCCCAAGGAACTTGCTAAATCCGTGAACGTATGTATCTCAACTGCTTCCGGAAATTCTCTTCCATGTACAGTTTTTTGTGACAAGCAAGTATTTCTTTATTACTCACTGCCAAAGTTTTGAATTTGTTCAATATTTGTGCTCTTTGAGCTTTATAATCGATTGGTGTTGTAAACCACTGTTTTGTCAAAACAGACTTCACGATTGAAGAATACAGAACGTTCTAATTTTGAAGTAAACGTCTGGCTCCTCGTCTGGGTCATTCTCTGATTTTGCTTTTATGTTCTGCTTTATCTCACTAGGAATCTTCAAGCAACCTGTCTTGAATAAAGGGTAACACGCGCACCCAAGTAGAGATTACGATCCTTCTCGAATTCAAACTCAATACTGCTTTCATAAAGAGAAGTACTAGAAAATGTTTTTTTTTTGTGTGTAAGATGAAATAATTAATTCGAAAACTAGAAATTTATCAAAAATCTCCAAAATAGAATGGGCAAAAGCCCCGTAGATCAAACGGCCACTTTGATTTAAACTCACTTAAAATCGTTAAAATTGTCTGGGCGACTGTTTTTGAATTACTGTTTCGAGAAAAAGATCTGATATTACTAGTTCCACGCTCGGATTTTTCGCACTTCTGGAAAAATGACTGAAACTTTGATATGACTGGAATTGAAGGAGTTATTGTATCACCGACTTCAATATGTTCTGTAAAATTACTTTATTTTATCACTAAATGTTTTTGTTTGCTTTAAAAAATCTGCGGATACTCGGGTTCTTTTTCAATCACTATAACCCTTGTTTCACTTTTTTTAGGTCCCAGTCAAAATTCTGATTTGAATCAGAACGTTCAAAACTAAATGATGATTGATACTAAAGTCAAGGAAAGGCTATATTTTGATACACTGATACAAAAAATCCGTTACCTTTAACTGCTTGTGCACCTAGAAGTTCTCGAATTTTGTTGTTCATGTCTAAAGCTATATCGACAAAACTTGGAAACAGTCTTGACTTAATAGGCAACAGTTCAATCTTTAGTTTGTCCGCAGAAATGTCCCTTCCATCTATGAAAGTTTCCCTCAATAATAAATTGAGGCAAAAAAAAGGAACGAAATTTCTGAAGTAGCAACTTCCCATTCTCCCTTAAAAGTCGTTTTTCCGGTTGAAAATTTGTAAAAGCACTGATGTATTTTTCGGTTAACAATTAAGGCAAACTAGCTCAATAGTAGAAAAATCTCTCTCTAGAGTCAACCTATACTCAAAAAACATTTCTTTAATAGATACACCTAAGTTTTAGTGTCAGAAAAGATTACATGTATTATTGCACACAAATCACGGGGATGCAGTCGTCCTCTATTTGGGTAGTACAGGGGAAGCGAGAGATACTTTACTTCTCTCACCGCTTTGAATCTTCTTAGACCTGCCAGTATGAAACCAAGTCTTAGGGTCTACGTGTTGTTTCTTCGTTGCCATCGTCACCAAGAAGCATAAATTTTTTCCTGGTCTTTGTATCCATGATAACTCTATGCTTTCCAATGAAAACTCGGCTGGGGATCTTCCTTTTCCTCTTCTGCATAGGGCAAGGTTTCCTCATCTGCCTCGATTATTTCGTTAAGATCCAGGTAAAACGGCGGGTTTGTTACTTCTTCCAGAACCTCATTTCCGTCGTTCTTTTCCTTGGTGCCCTTCTCGTGGACTTTCCAAGCAGGGTCCATCATAAAATAATCACTTTCCTCCATTTCTTTAGGTATACACCGTTCCTCTATGGATGGGTTATGGGACTTGATGTTCTCAAAGTGTGCAGCTCCACCAGTTCTAAGCCTTTAAAAACGTCCTTCTTGATTTATTTCCGTTAACATAAAGGGCCCCTCCTTTTCTTCAGGAGTTTCTTAGTACTTTACTTAGGACTACGTTCTGAAAAACTCACACATGGTCTCCCATAGATTTTGGTTTTGAACCAGCTCTCTTCTTGTCGAGCTTCGTATTGATCAGATTTCTGTGTATTTTGGAAATGGTAAATCGCTGCCGTCCATTCCGGATCATCTATCGTTATCTCTCTCTCCAAAAATCCACTTAACATCCGAATCACATCCAGTGTGACCTCCACCGTTTTGTCTAGCAATGAGAGTATGTTTATGTTCATGCGAGACAGCTGTTGTCGAACCAGGCTTGAACGTGGCAACAGATCAATGGGTATAGGGTCCTTCAAGTTCAATATAGGCCGCCTTTTCCAACGGTAATTCAAGGTGTCCTTATCCAACCGTCTCATCAAAGGAAGTGCTTCCTTAAAGTCATTTTCTATAAACGAGAATTTAACTTCGATTTCCGCCTGATTGGCTTGCATCTTCTCCAGTCTTTCAAAAATTCAGTCTTATTGCTAAAACTGTCCGCATTCTGATGCTGACGCGCATACTGTGCTCGATTATCAATTGATGGCCTTCCAGCTTAACTATTCAACGATCAAAATGGAATTGGTCCAACGAGTACGAGCACGTTTTTAACCAGGATATGCTCGATTGTTCGCTCGAAGCTTAAAGGGAGCGCTCTCTGAATAGGCGCAATAAGCCTCAACGAACGTTACTACCGCAAACATCTCTCCTTTTGGTGCACCAGACTTCATCTCAGTGTCGCTCAGTATTTTACTGCCCTATGATATGGGACGGAGACCTGTTCTCCCATGCCGTTCTTGTTCTTGATGCAGTATTCCTGAAAAGGCAACTAATGAAGCATCAGTGTCGAGAGCATACATGCTTTGTTCTCTGGGCATGCGTAGCACCGGCACCTCGCTCAACTCCCGCTTAATGTTCTCGAAGGCTTCTTGAGCTCGTTCATGCCACTCAAACTTCTTTCCTTCTTTGGGCATTAGCTGCTGCTTCGGGTTGACCTTGTCTGGTACCCCTTTATGATTTCTCGGTGAAAGTTTGCAAATCCTAGAAAGAACGCAGGCTTCGTGTCTGTTCTTGTGGCATTGTATGTTAACACGGCCTCTAACGCATCAGTAACCGGCTTCACGCCATGCTTATCTAACATTCAACCCGATTACTTTATCGAGTCCATGAGGATCTCGCATTTCGAGAGCTTTCACTTCAAGTCAACCCGCTTTGACCAGTCTAGAACTTCATTAAGTCTGTCAATATGGTCAATCAAGATGGATATAGCTACATCATCCACGTGGCACACCACGAAATTTTCAAAATTTTTGTTATACTAGGCAAGGCCCCTGATAAGATCTTCACCGTTTTGTCTAGCAGTGAGAGGCTGTTTATGTTAATATAATTCAACTCTTGTTGAAACAGGTTTGAACGTAGCAAGGGATCCACGGGTGCTGGGTCCTTCATGGATAAAAATCTAATTTCTGCCGTCTTTTCCTACGGTTATTCAGGGTGTAACGGTAGAAGATGTTCTCAGTTATTCAGCCATCTCATAAAAAGAAATGCTTCGGAATTTTCTCTGTCTAAAAACGAGAATCCTTTTTTGATTTCCGCCGATTTATCTTCGCTTTTTCCATACTTAAAAAGAAAATCAGTCTTCCTGCTGAGACTGCCATTATTCTGGTGCTTGTAACGTACCCTGCGCTTGATTATCATGTGACAGCCATCCAGCTTAACTACAGAAAGACCAATGCACTTGCGGTCTATCGCGTGTCTTTTCAACTAGAAAATCACTCGATTTTTCACCACTCTCAGCTTAAAAGGAGCGCTCGCTAAAAAGGGGCAATAATTCTCAGCGAACGTTACTACCGCAAAATTCTGTGCTTTTGGCTCATCATACTTCATCTCAGTGTCGCTCAGAGTTTTACTGATATATGAAAAGGGATGGAGAACCGTTCTCATATTTCATTCATGTTCATGATTCAATATTCTTTAAATGACAATAACTGACGAGAACATACATGCTGTTCTCTGTGAGCATACCTAGCACTAGCACCTCACACAATTCCAGGTAAGTTTTCTCGAAGGCTTTTTTGAGTTCGTTCATTGCAATCGAACCTCTTTCATTTGCTGCTCAATGGCTGCTGCATCGTATTGACTCTGTCTGCGTATCTTTTTTAGAATTCTCGATAAAACTTCGCAATCAATACATCATCTACGTAGCACATCAAGAGTTTACCATAATTCTTTGTGATGCTAATCAGGAGCTCTGCCATAAGCATTTGAAAGGTCGACGTCGTAAGGCATAAGCCAAGGGGCGTCCTCCTCCACTGGTACAAGCCCAACTCACACGTAGATCCGATCTTCTCTCTATCCTATTTTTGCAGGGGAACCTGCCAGAAGGCAGAACCTAAGTTCAATCTGGCGAAAATCTTGGTATTCACATGCTTTGAGAGGTTCTGATAATTCGTGGTAATGGATACGCGTCCTTTATAGTCACCGCGTTTAGGTAGCAAAAATTGCAGCAGAATTTTTTTTGTCCTCCTTTCTTCTTGGCCATGACGACCCCCCCCCCCCCCAAAAAAAAAACGACGGATCGATTTCAACATCGAGGGATCTATCATGTTCATTGATTTCTTGTGCTTGTGGCTCCCTGTGGTGTTTTTTGATGAATTATTCCTTCCTCTAGTGAACCCATTTCTTCTTTCTCTATTTGAGGGTTTATTATTAAAGTTTACTCTCGAGTCTCGGCTCGCCTCTCCCGATTGTGTACCTCTGTTTCCTGATCCACTTTTAGTTCCAAACAGACCATCTAATCTATCCATTATGGCCTGAGTGCGTATCTCCATCACTGCATCTATCCTAATATTGAGACTCCGAAATAGCTCCATGTCATTTTTTAAACGTTCGTGTCATTCATGATAATTTTCTGGCCAAATGACCATCCGTTCTCTCTTTCAAGCGTTTCTCCGTCTGAGAGGCCTCCTTTTGATTGCAAAGTATCTCCTCTCGCAATCCTTCTCTTTGGATGTGAACCGATCTCTCTGGTTAACTCAATCTAAATGAAAACTGCACCTGTTGCTCACCCATCCTAAACATGATTCTAGTCAGGACTTCTTCGGCCAATACCTTTTCGTCGAGTAATGGCGTCACCAGTGGTGGCGTCACCGTCTTTTTGACAGGCAGTTTGGTGCTAGTTGAAACTCGCGCCGCTTATTTTTGTCTTAGAGGTCTTTAGTACTTCGCCTCAAACGCTATCAGTCTAGTATTTGGTCTGGTGATTGTGAACTTTGTCGCTTCAGCATGTGTGCCAATATTTGCTGTATTTAGAAAGTCACTAGAACCCTACAACCCATTCGAAGACGTGTTAATTGCTGTGACAGTAACAAACTGATCCATGTTGACAGGCATCTCGTCTTCATGGGTTGAACTGTTGAAACTCAACTGCAATCCAAAATTATCCATTTTCTCGTTATCAGCACCCTATTCCGGAGTACTGATCCTGTCATCAGTTCCTGCTTCCATGGTAAATGGGAAGAACTTCTCCATAACATTTTATTCAGAAAACGAAGAAGATGTGGCCGCCTTACCTGACTGTGACTCCCCACCGCAGGTTTTTCTTCTGTCGAAACGTCAGAAAAACCCAACATTTCTTCTTGATCGACAGTCCAGACGAAATAGCGAAATTTTTGCCCACTCATCCAAACCTATTACTGGTCGTACGTACATTGAATCAGTACAGCGTATCTTCACACACAGCATTGAAAAATGGATTGATAAAAAAAAGCTGGCACAGTCGGATGATGTCAAGACCATCCAAATGATGAAATAGAAGAAAAAAAATTTCATTTTGAAGAAGACAGAAAAAAAAACTTTGATATGCGTTGCGATCGGTCTGTCGCAATTTGATTGGCAAACTGGTTTCTAGGAAAGAATTTTCACAGTTTTTTGCTGCTTTTAACAAACAAAACCTAAAGACAATTATCTATGCACCCACCAATGCACCCACCGAGTTTCATTATATCTATCTGCCTTCGGATTTGCCGAGCTAGACCTACTTAAACTCTCAAGGCAACCATTCCTCCAAAAAATATATGTTTCTAAGTTTCGGATGCCAGCCGAAGTAGTTCAAGTTTGTGTTTCTGTTATCTATTTCACCTGCTGGCGTGACTATCAGGGTTTAGATTTGTATCAGTCCCAGATTGGCAGAAATTGGGAAACATCCGAGTTGGCACAAACAATATCCTTCCGAGTTTTCGAAAATACGACTCTTCCCAGTGTTCAAAAATATGGCAGAAAATGACCGAGACTCTTTTGGTTATGCTCTTGGAGCTTTTTTTATGGAAAGGTAACTAAGTAGGAAGGGTTAGTTTTGAATTTCGACCCATAGATTGGAATTAAGCTGCTTATTTCCAATTAAGCTTAACTGAGAGGGGTCTGTCAATATTTCTCTTTTCGATTTTTTCAAGGTTCTGCAATAATTCCTCTTCGTCAAAAGCAATGTACAAATGTCTTATTAAATCGTTTCTACCGTTTGGTAGGGGAATAAGTACCTTTAAACACATTTAATTTTTGAAGGGAAGGGTCTACATTCAAAATCGGTCTTTTTTGCTGAAAACAGTCTAAAAATCATTCTATGATCTGTTTAAAAAATTGATAATTCACTTTTAAGTTTTTTTTAATTTTTGATCTGACAGTACAACAATGAACTGGATCGGTCTAGTTGTTTTCAAGTTTTAAAATGGAACGTCTCCCGCTAAAAATGAATTTTTTTAAATGTGTTGGCTCCTCTTAGTTTCTCGTTGTTTTTCTTGTTGACCTAAAAGTTATTGATCCGAGCTCAGAAGTCCTGTTTTCTTCTATTTCATTGCAAAAACCCGATCGAAAACATTTGAGCTGAAAAACTTTGCCAAGAATAAGGCAAAATGGATCCCTCTGGGTTGACGAATCATTTAAACCAAACTCGTTAAGTACGATGTCATTTGGACTAGTAAGCTTACCGGTAAGAAAATTCTGAATCTGTCGTGTCGCTACTGTATGTTATCCAAACAATTTTTTTTTCATCAACTCAAAAATCTTTAAATATTTTCTTATTTTGCAGCTTTTGGTTTTCACAGAATTCGTGAAAAAAACTAATTTTTCAGCACTTAACGATATCCGGGGTCATTTCAACCTATTCCTGTAGTAGTTTTAGTTGTATTACAAGGTAATTTACATCAATTCAAACTATTCCTCCAGTCATTTCGTTGTATTAAGGTGTAACTCACTTAAATTAGCGCTTTTCACTGTTTCTTGAAAAAGTGAATAACTTGAAAATTGCGTTTTGCGGGGAGATAATAACATCAGAAAAATTTACCTAAAAACTACTGCTTACGGTATTTTTGGTTGAAAAATCGAATATGAAAATTAATAAGGGTTTTATAAGTAGTAGGTAAAATAGTTTTATACCCATTTCAGTTAAATATCCGAAGTAAGGTTCTTAACTCGAAAATTTGCAACTCGTTGAAAGGTCACTACAGTGGAGTCTCTGTCGTGCACCCCACATATTGATATCGAAATTTTTGTACCGAAAAAGACACATCAGCACTGGTGGATCGTTGTTCTACAAAAGGACTCGTCCGTAGGACACCATCTAAAGCTGTGGCTGTGTGGAAATGAGGCCACGAGCGCAAGAACGCCATGGGAGGTTAAAGATCAAGCTAGCACTAATTCAAGCTACTGACGTTAGAAGCGCTTCTTAACCTGAAGAGAAGACTGAAAAACAAACACGGGCGCTAAGCTCAAGAGCAGGGAGCTGGCCCTTCATTTACATTCCCCCCCCCCCAAAAATTTGCCTGATCCAAAAACTAAAAACAAATTGAAATAAAAAATTGCCATGTGTCAAAAATGAAAAACGAAAGTTTGTAAAAAAAATTAAGTGTAAGTTTAAATTACTCAAAAGATAAAATAATAGAATGTATCAGAAGCTTAATTCTGATGATATAAACGATATTTAAACGATATATAAACAATATAAAATAATTCTGATCGTGGCGCATTTTTCAAAGTTGCACACTTCTGCATGAATGTTTTTTTGATATAGCCAATGTCTTAGGATATTTTTATGATCGATTCAATTTATAGATTTTTAAGTCTGATTTTGCACAAAACTGCGAAGATTTTTTTGTATTCTACACTTAAAACTACCTTCCTTTGTTTGTTCATTTCTTCAGATAAGCATGTTTATCGTCAAAATTACTATTTGGTACGGTTCGATCATTCGTACGACTCGAAAAACAAAATTCTTTTCATCGAATCATAAAATATTAGTTTCGCTTTCATTTTGGTCGAATAGCACACCAGCGTGTCTTTCTGACATTCTAGATGTCTTTGATGACCATGCTGATTTTTGCTGAGGGAGTGATGGCAAGATTTTCAGCCATGACAGACTAACGCTTCCGCAGGCGGTTCTTCAAATCGAATCAAGGAGCAATGGAATCTCTTTCCTAGAGAGCGGTACAAACCAGGCGACATTTTTTTCCTTCATTGAATATTGGTCAAGCACTTGCTTTTGACGTGACCGTGACATCTCGGCTGTAGTTATTTCTGTTCTCGCTCGCGGAGGAGGTTACTGGGGCATCACTTGAAGTTGCTGATTACCAAAAGTTTTTGGGACTCTAGAAAAACTGTCAGAACAAAGCGATCACTTTTTTCCACTGGTAGTCGAAATGTGCGAGGGTTTTTCAGCCTTGGCCATCAAAACCCTCTGAGCGGTCAGTCTGCTCGCTGACGCCAGACAACATTGTTCCCGTGTCTCTGTTGTTGTTCAGCGCGCTGTAACAGTTTAAAGAAAGGGTTGGAAACTCAAGTATACCATTAGTTTTTATAGGACAGTGAACATTTGATTCATTTCAGATAACCCAACTTATCTCAACATAATCGTGTAAAATACAGTCATGAAATGAAATTCAATACTCACATTTTGACATGACTCTAGACTCAAGTAAATAATTTAACTAAGATCTCTGGAAGTTTCAAGTAATTAGTTTTGACTCAAGTAGTTTCATCGTTTGGACCATTGGGCAGCTTCACTCGTCTACCTGCCCAGTCAAGGCTCTCTTTTGTCAAGCGATAACACTCTCGTATGAATTGTCGATGTATTCAGACGGGAACAAGACAGCTCTACTCGATGTAACATTGCGCAAATTAACTTAGTTACATGCAAAAAATAGTTAGCTGATGGCTGGGTCTCACTATTTCCACACCACGAGGACACTCCTGAAAATAGGCCTACTGTTTACTATCATATTATGATTGTTTCTTTTTTCTTCAGTCGATAAAAATCATCATATAATTGGAAACGGATCAACTCTAACATCAACTTCTAGCTTCTCATAGCCCGAAAACGAATTTGATGTTGTTTAATTCAGTTCGTGACATTTCCGGAAGCTAAAAATTGCCTAGAATGAGTGTCAAGTCTTTTTCCAAGCCCCTCTAAACTGAAGGTTTTCACCAAATGAGCTCTCTATTCTATACTGGGAAGGGTTGCAATCTCAACTTTCTGCCTTCCCGGTTGATTAATTAAGGATTGTGTCGGTCTTGTAATTTTACAGATGTTTTTTTTTTCAAAATTTCCCGTGTCAGTTAAAACCGACTTTCCGATTTGTTCATTTTGTCAAAGAAGACCGTGATTACTCTGAAGCAGCCAATTCTTCAACCCAACTATTCCGAATAAGAGTTCGTTCTTTTCTATGTAATTTAGGCGCCAGTTTGGTCAAAATTAACATTCAATGATCTTTTTGAACTATGAGAAACTCACCAAAATGGTAGAGTGTCATCGAACAGAAATTGAAAAAGCTTGGAAAGAAATTTTATCTGCATCACATCGACTCACCACGTGCTATTGCATCATACTACATCGCTATAGCTTTCCAACTTTTTTCATTTATCTGCATTTCATGGATATGACTTATGGGAAAATTTTTTTTCTGACTTCCAATGATACTATGTCGAGTTAAAACTACTTTTCCTAGGTTCAAAAAAGGTTGGGACGCAGGACAGTCCCGAAAACCAACAAAGTAAGATTATCCTATTATGCTTCATCCCTTCGCGGAAATTTGGTTGTTATTGCTTCTGATTACTAAAATGAAGAAACTAGAAGGAACAATGAAGGACAGTCATCTTAGTTGACTAAAAACAATCACGCAGGCTGGAACTGTTTATTAAACTTTCCACAAAAGCCTCTCTAAAAGATTAGTAAGTGTGTTTCAAAAAACTAATTGAAATTACTATGCAATTTTGTAAAAGCAACAAATATTCAACTCAAAATTAGCTAAAAGGTATCGTTTCATTCACTTTAAATTTCAAGTTTAATTGCTTGGTTTTTTTTGAGTTGTACTCGCACAAAAGAAATTCTTAGTTTTAATTTCCTCTTTCTTGATACTCCTTCCTTCATTTCTTTCTTTTACTTTTTCGTCATTTAAAATTCTAAATTCTTCTAACCTTTCATTTTTTTGCATCTTTTATTCGACTTCTTGTCACTGCTCCATCTCGTCCTCCTGTGACATCGACTCCGCATTCCCGGTTTCATTGTCTTGCTACACATCTGTATCCATTCTGACGCTGTTGGACGCAGTCCTTCAATGCATCTGCTCTTCTAAGCTTTGTTTGCAACAAGCTAGAGGGTTTCCTTTAGTTTCCTCAATTCTGCAAAAATTGTTGTTGATGAAAAACTAAACATTTCTTTCGAGATCTTCCTTTGCCATTTGTTTTCTTTAACTCTCGTCACAATCATCCGTTTCAAAGTTATCTTCACTGCGGCAGTTACTGCATTCCAATGTGTCGCAGAAGCTCGTTTGAAAACTTCTGTCCTGATTTGTTTCTGTTCAGTTTATAAAACTCACAGAAACACTTCTTCACTGATGGCTGTGACCATCTCCTGTTTTTGTCCTAGATTCAATAATTGTTCTAAAGAACCAAACATGCTGTAGAATCCTAGTGCAGTCACTAGTTTCATTTCAGTTCCTCCATGACAATCTGCGGTTGGTTCTGTTTCGGTTTTTGCTCTCATTGCTACCTTTTTGCACAAAATCGTCAATTGCTTATGCTGTTTCGCAAGTGTCTTTGCGCAGTCAAGTCTTGACGCAATGACCTTCTAATCCACAGAATTTTTTCAGACAGCTGTCGTCATCAAGTTGTAGATGATGTTGAGGTCGCGTAAATTGTAATATTCATGTAATTCTCTTTGCACATCCTGCGTTGCTCGCAATATCGAATCAGCATTTGGACTCAGACATCATGATGGTAATATTAACTCCCACACACTACCATCGGACTTGTTCTCAGTAACTCATCTGAGAACCCTAATATAGGCTCCACTCGGTTGTCAGATTTCGGTATGTATGAAAGGTGCAGTCAATTTGAGAAGCTGTCGTCATCAAGTTGTAGATAATGATGAGGTATAAATTGCAATATGCATTATTTGAGGCATAAATTGTAAAATGCATTAAATTCCAGTTGCACATCCTGCGTTGCTCGCAATAACGAATCAAGTTTTAGACTCTGGCAAAACGATGGTTTCAACAACTCCCACACTACAATCAGGCTTGTTCCCAGAAACTCATCTGAGAAACCCAATCTAGATTCCACTCGGCTTACAGGTTTCGGTATGGAAGGTGCAGTGACTTTTCTTCTCCAATATAAGTCCCAGATAAAAATCCGAAGTAAGGTTCTTAACTCGGAAATTTGCAACTCGTTGAAGGGTCACTACAGTGGAGTCACTGTCGTGCACCCCACAGATTGATATCGAAGTTTTTGTACCGAAAAAGACACATCAGCACTGGTGGATCGGTGTTCTACAAAAATGACTCGTCCGTTGGACACCATCTAAAGCTGTGGCAGTGTGGAAATGAGGCCACGAGCGCAAGAACGCCATGGGAGGTTAAAGATCAAGCTAACACTAATTCAAGCTACTGACGTTAGAAGCGCTTCATAACCTGAAGAGAAGACTGAAAAACAAACACGGGCGCTAAGCTCAAGAGCAGGGAGCTGGCCCTTCATTTACTTTTCCCAAATAAGTTTTTGTCTGATACAAAAATTAAAAACTAAAAAAAAATGAAATAAAAAATTGCCATGTTTCGAAACTGAAAAACGAGAATTTGTAAAAAAAAAATAAGTGTAAGTATAAATTACTCAAAAGATAAAATATTAGAATGTGTCAGAAGCTTAGTTCTGATGAAATAAACGAGATATAAACGATATTTAAACAATATGATATAATTCTGGTTGTGGCGCGATTTTCAAAATTGCACACTTCTGCTTGATTGTTTTTTTTATATAGCCAATGTCTTAGGATATTTTTATGATCGATTCATTTTATAGATTTTTAACACTTTTAAATCTGATATTGCACAAATTTGCGAAGATTTTTTGTAATTAACACTTTTAACAATACCTTCCTTTGTTTCTTCATTTCTTCAGATAAGCATGTTTATCGTCAGAATTATTATTTGGTACGGTTCGATCATTCGTACGACTCGAAAAACAAAAATCTTTTCATCGAATTAAAAAAATAATAGTTTCGCTTTTATTCTGGTCGAATAGCACACCAGCGTGTCTTTCTGGCATTCTAGATGTCTTTGGAGACCATGCTGATTTTTGCGGAGGGAGTGATGGCAGGATTTTCAGCCATGACAGACTAACCCTACCGCAGACAACTCTTCAAATCGAATCAAGGAGCAACGGAATCTCATTCCTAGAGAGCGGTACAAACCATGCGACATTTTCTTTCCTTCATTGAGTATTAGTCAAGCAGCAACTTTTGAGAAGACCGTGACATCCCAGCTGTATTAATCTCTTCTCTCAAGCGCGGCGGAAATTACTGGGGCATCACTTGAAGTTGCCGAATACCGAAAATTTTCTGAACTCGAGAAAAACTGCCAGAACAAAGCAATCACTTTATTCACGTTGGTAGACGAAATAGGCAAGGTTGGTCCGCCTGGGCCATCAAAACCCTCAGAGCGGTCAGTCTGCTCGCTGACGCCAGACACCATTGTTCCCGTGTCTCTGCTGTTGTTCAGCGCGCGGTAACAGTTTAAAAAAAGGGTTCGAAACTCAAGTATACCATTAGTTTTTATAGGACAGTGAACCTTTGATTCATTTCAGTTGGATCAATCTGTAACCCACCTTATCTCAATATAATCGTGTAAAATACAGTCAGGAAATTAAATTCATTACTCACATATTGACATGAGCCTAGACTCAAGTAAATAATGTAACTAAGATAACTCTAGAAGTTTCAAGTAACTAGTTTTGACCTAAGTCGTTTCATCGTTTTGACGTATGAATTCGGGATGTTTTCAGACGGAAACAAGACAGCTCTACTCGATGTAACATTGCGCAAATTAACTTAGTTACATGCAAAAATAGTGAACTGATGGCTGGGTCTCACTATCCCCACACCACAAGGACACTCCTGAAAATAGGCCTACTGTTTACTATCAAATTATGATTCTTTTTTTTTCAGTTTTTTTTAGGCGCCAGTTTGGTCAAAATTAACATTCAATGATCTTTTTGAACTATGAGAAACTCACCAAAATGGTAGAGTGTCATCGAACAGAAATTAAAAAAGCTTGGAAAGAATTTTTATCTGCATCACATCGACTCACCACGTGCTACAAATTGCATCGTACTACATCGCTATAGCTTTCCAACTTTTTTCATTTATCTGCATTTCATGGATATGACTTATGGGAAATTTTTTTTTTTGACTTCCAATGATACTATGTCGAGTTAAAACTACTTTTCCTAGGTTCAAAAAAGGTTGGGACACAGGACAGTCCCGAAAACCAACAAAGTAAGATTATCCTATTATGCTTCATCCCTCAAAAGCAACAAATATTCAACTCAAAATTAGCTAAAAGGTATCGTTTCATTCACTTTAAATTTCAAGTTTAATTGCTTGGTTTTTTTTGAGTTGTACTCGCACAAAAGAAATTCTTAGTTTTAATTTCCTCTTTCTTGATACTCCTTCCTTCATTTCTTTCTTTTACTTTTTCGTCATTTAAAATTCTAAATTCTTCTAATCTTTCATTTTTTTGCATCTTTTATTCGACTTCTTGTCACTGCTCCATCTCGTCCTCCTGTGACATCGACTCCGCATTCCCGGTTTCATTGTCTTGCAACACATCTGTATCCATTCTGACGCTGTTGGACGCAGTCCTTCAATGCATCTGCTCTTCTAAGCTTTGTTTGCAACAAGCTAGAGGGTTTCCTTTAGTGTCCTTAATTCTGCAAAAACTGTTGTTGAGGAAAAACTAAACATTTCTTTCGAGATCTTCCTTTGCCATTTGTTTTCTTTAACTCTCGTCACAATCATCCGTTTCAAAGTTATCTTCACTGCGGCAGTTACTGCATTCCGATGTGTCGCAGAAGCTCGTTTGAAAAATTCTGTCCTGATATGTTTTTGTTCAGTTTATAACACTCACAGAAACACTTCTTCACTGATGGCTGTGACCATCTCCTGTTTTTGTCCTAGGTTCAATAATTGTTCTAAAGAACCAAACATGCTGTAGAATCCTAGTGCAGTCACTAGTTTCATTTCAGTTCCTCCATGACAATCTGCGGTTGGTTCTGTTTCGGTTTTTGCTCTCATTGCTATCTTTTTCCACAAAATCGTCAATTGCTTATGCTGTTTCGCAAGTGTCTTTGCGCAGTCAAGTCTTGACGCAATGACCTTCTAATCCACAGAATTTTTTCAGACAGCTGTCGTCATCAAGTTGTAGATGATGTTGAGGTCGCGTAAATTGTAATATTCATGTAATTCTCTTTGCACATCCTGCGTTGCTCGCAATATCGAATCAGCATTTGGACTCAAACATCATGATGGTAATTTTAACTCCCACACACTACCATCGGGCTTGTTCTCAGTAACTCATCTGAGAACCCTAATATAGACTCCACTCGGTTATCAGATTTCGGTATGTATGAAAGGTGCAGTCAATTTGAGAGGCTGTCGTCATCAAGTTGTAGATAATGATGAGGTATAAATTGCAATATGCATTATTTGAGGCATAAATTGTAATATGCATTAAATTCCAGTTGCACATCCTGCGTTGCTCGCAATAACGAATCAAGTTTTAGACTCTGGCAAAACGATGGTTTCAATAACTCCCACACTACAATCAGGCTTGTTCCCAGAAACTCATCTGAGAAACCCAATCTAGATTCCACTCGGCTTACAGGTTTCGGTATGGAAGGTGCAGTGACTTTTCTTCTCCAATATAAGTCCCAGATAAATATCCGAAGTAAGGTTCTTAACTCGGAAATTTGCAACTCGTTGAAGGGTCACTACAGTGGAGTCACTGTCGTGCACCCCACAGATTGATATCGAAGTTTTTGTACCGAAAAAGACACATCAGCACTGGTGGATCGGTGTTCTACAAAAAGGACTCGTCCGTAGGACACCATCTAAAGCTGTGGCAGTGTGGAAATGAGGCCACGAGCGCAAGAACGCCATGGGAAGTTAAAGATCAAGCTAACACTAATTCAAGCTACTGACGTTAGAAGCGCTTCATAACCTGAAGAGAAGACTGAAAAACAAACACGGGCGCTAAGCTCAAGAGCAGGGAGCTGGCCCTTCATTTACTTTTCCCAAATAAGTTTTTGTCTGATACAAAAATAAAAAAACTAAAAAAAATGAAATAAAAAATTGCCATGTTTCGAAACTGAAAAACGAGAATTTGTAAAAAAAAATAAGTGTAAGTATAAATTACTCAAAAGATAAAATATTAGAATGTGTCGGAAGCTTAGTTCTGATGAAATAAACGAGATATAAACGATATTTAAACAATATAAAATAATTCTGATCGTGGCGCATTTTTCAAAATTGCACACTTCTGCTTGATTGTTTTTTTTATATAGCCAATGTCTTAGGATATTTTTATTATCGATTCATTTTATAGATTTTTAACACTTTTAAATCTGATATTGCACAAATTTGCGAAGATTTTTTGTAATTAACACTTTTAACAATACCTTCCTTTGTTTCTTCATTTCTTCAGATAAGCATGTTTATCGTCAGAATTATTATTTGGTACGGTTCGATCATTCGTACGAGTCGAAAAACAAAAATATTTTCTTCGAATTATAAAATAATAGTTTCGCTTTTATTCTGGTCGAATAGCACACCAGCGTGTCTTTCTGGCATTCTAGATGTCTTTGGAGACCATGCTGATTTTTGCGGAGGGAGTGATGGCAAGATTTTCAGCCATGACAGACTAACCCTACCGCAGACAACTCTTCAAATCGAATCAAGGAGCAACGGAATCTCATTCCTAGAGAGCGGTACAAACCATGCGACATTTTCTTTCCTTCATTGAGTATTGGTCAAGCAGCAACTTTTGAGAAGACCGTGACATCCCAGCTGTATTAATCTCTTCTCTCAAGCGCGGCGGAGATTACTGGGGCATCACTTGAAGTTGCTGAATACCGAAAATTTTCTGAACTCGAGAAAAACTGCCAGAACAAAGCAATCACTTCCTTCACGTTGGTAGTCGAAATAGGCAAGGTTGGTCCGCCTGGGCCATCAAAACCCTCAGAGCGGTCATTCTGCTCGCTGACGCCAGACACCATTGTTCCCGTGTCTCTGTTGTTGTTCAGCGCGCTGTAACAGTTTAAAGAAAGGGTTGGAAACTCAAGTATACCATTAGTTTTTATAGGACACTGAACCTTTGATTCATTTCAGTTGGATCCATCTGTAACCCACCTTATCTCAATATAATCGTGTAAAATACAGTCAGGAAATTAAATTCAATACTCACATATTGACATGAGCCTAGACTCAAGTAAATAATGTAACTAAGATAACTCTAGAAGTTTCAAGTAACTAGTTTTGACCTAAGTCGTTTCATCGTTTGGACCATTGGGCAGCTTCACTCGTCTACCTGCCCAATCAAGGCTCTCTTTTGTCAAGCGATGACACTCTCGTATGAATTCGGGATGTTTTCAGACGGAAACAAGACAGCTCTACTCGATGTAACATTGCGCAAATTAACTTAGTTACATGCAAAAATAGTGAACTGATGGCTGGGTCTCACTATCCCCACACCACAATGACACTCCTGAAAATAGGCCTACTGTTTACTATCAAATTATGATTCTTTTTTTTTTCAGTTTTTTTTAGTCGATAAACATCATCATATAATCGGAAACGGATCAACTCTAACCTCAACTTCTAGCTTCTCATACCTCGAAAACGAATTTGATGTTGTTTAATTCAGTTCAAAACATTTCCGGAAGCTAAAAGTTGCTTAAAATGAGTGTCAACTCTTTTTCCAAGCCCCTATAAAATGAAGATTTTCACCAAATGAGCTCTCTATTCTATACTGGGAAGCATTGCAAAAGCAACTCTCAGCCTTCCCGATTGATTAATTAACGATTGTGTCGGTCTTGTAATTTTACAGTTGTTTTTTTTTTTCAAAATTTCCCATGTCAGTTAAAACCGACTTTCCCATTTGTTCATTTTTTTTTGTTAAAGAAGACCGTGATTACTCTGAAGCAACCAATTATTCCACCCAACTATTCCGATTGAGAGTTTATTTTTTTTCTCAGTAATTTAGGCGCCAGTTTGGTCGAAATTAACATATTCCCCGGACAGACCGGTCAATGATCTTTTTGAACTATGAGAAACTGACCAAAATGGTAGAGTGTCATCGAACAGAATTTAAAAAAGCATGGAAAAAATTTTTATCTGCATCACATTGACTCACGACGTGCTACAAATGCCATCATACTACATCGCTATAGCTTTCCAACTTTTTTCATTTATCTGCACTTTGAGGATATGACTTGAGATGAAGTATTTTTCTGACTTTTTAGTGCTTTTATGTCGAGTAAAAACTTCTTCTCCTAGGTTTAGAAAAAGTTGGGACGAAGGACAGTCACGAAAACCAACAAAGTATTATTATCCTAGTATGCTTCCTCCCTTCGCGGAAATTTGGTTGTAATTGCTCCTGATTACTAAAAAGAAGAAACTAGAAGGAACAATGAAGGACAGTCATCTTAGTTGACTAAAAACATTCATGCAGGCTGGAATAGTTTAATAAACTTTCCACAAAAGCCTCTCTAAAAGAATAGTAAGTGTGTTCCAAAACCCTAATTGAAAATACTATGCAAATTTATAAAAGCAACAAATTTTCAACTCAAAAATAACTAAAAAATATTCTTTCATTCACTTTCAATTTCAAGTTTAATTGCTTGGTTTTTTTTTAGTTTGACTCGCACATAAGAAACTCTTAGTTTTAATTTCCTCTTCCTAGATACACCTTCCTTCATTTTTTTATTTAGTTTTCCATCATTTAAACTTCTAAATTCTTCTAACCTTTCATTTTTTGCAACTTTTATTAGACTTCTTGTCACTGCTCCATCTCGTCCTCCTGTGACATCGACTCCCCATTCCCGGTTTCAGTGTCTTGCAACACATCTGTATCCATTCTGACGCTGGTGGACGCAGTCCTCCAATGCCTCTGCTCTTCTAACCTTTGTTTGCAACGAGCTAGAGGGTTTCCTTTAGTTTCCCTAATTCTGCAAAAACTGTTGTTGCGAAAAACTTCACATTTCTTTCGAGATCTTCCTTCGCCATTTTTTTTCTTTCTCTCCCGTCACAATCCTCCGTTTTCAAAGTTCTCTTCAATAGGGCAGTTACTGCATTCCGATGTGTCGCAGAAGCTCATTTGAAAGCTTCTGTCCCGACATGATTCTGTACAGTTTGTAACACTCACAGAAACACTTCTTCTTTGATGGCTGTGACCATCTCCTGTTTTTGTCCTGGATTCAATAAACATTCTAAAGAACCAAACATGCTGTAGAATCCTAGTGCAGTCACTAGTTTCATTTCAGTTCTTCCATGACAATCTGCGATTGGTTCTGTTTCGGTTTTTGCTCTCATCGCTACATTTTTGCACAAAATCGTCAATTGCTTATGCTTTTTAGCAAATGTCTTCACGCAGTCAAGTCTTGGCACAATGACCATCTAGTCCGCAGAATTTTGTCAAACAGCTACCAGGTCTGACGCTACATTGCTCTCTCAGTTGCTCCTAGAGGCTGCCGTCATCAAGTTGGAGATGATGTTGAGGTCGCGTAAATTGTAATATTCGTTTAATTCTCTTTGCACATCCTGCGTAGCTCGCAATATCGAATCAGCATTTGGACTCGGGCACCATGATGGTTCCATTAATTCCCACACTACCTTCGGGCTTGTTCTCAGTAACTCATCTGAGAACTCTAATATAGATTCCACTCGGTTATTAGATTTCGGAAGATATGAAAGGTGCAGTCAATTTGAGGGGCTGTCGTCATCAAGTTGTAGATAACGTTGAGGTATAAATTGTAATATGCATTAATTGAGGCATAAATTGTATTATGCATTAAATTCCCGTTGCACAACCTGCGTTGCTCGCAATAACTAATCAAGATTTAGACTCTGGCAAAACAATGGTTTCATTAACTCCCACACTACCATCAGGCTTGTTCCCAGTAACTCAACTGAGAAACACAATCTAGATTCCACTCGGCTTACAGATTTCGTTATGGAAAGTGCAGTCACTTTTCTTCTCCAATATAAGTCCCAGTTTCACATGCTGAATGGCAATGCTTCGTTTTGTTGATATACTTAACAAACAGAATCTAAGCAACACAGCTAGTTATTAGTCGAAGTAACAATCACGTACCTCCTAACTGATGAAAGATTTATATACCTTTTTGATCTACGAGACAATCATCAAAATAGTAGTGTCATCGAACAAAAATTTTCAAAAAGCATGAAAAAATTTTCTATCTGCATCACATCGACTCACCTTGTGCTACAAATGGCATCATACTACATCGCTATAGCTTTCCAACTTTTTTCATTAATCTGCACTCTGAGGATATGACTTAAGTTAATGTGTTTTTTTCAGATTTTATTTAGTGATATTATCCAGACTTAATGCTTCTTCCAGGTTTTAAAAAGGTAAGGACGCAGGGCAGTCCCGCCAAGCAACAAACAAGGATTATCCTATTATGCTTCTTCCCTTCGGAAATTTGGTTGTTATTGGTCCTGAATATTGAAATGAAGAAACTAGTAGGAACAATGAAGGACAGTCATCTTAGTTGCCTGAGAACAATCATGCAAGCTGGAACATTTTGTTATACCTTCCACTCAAGCCTCTCTAATTAAAAAGTAAGTGCCTCTCAAAACACTAACTAAAAGTACATTGCAATTTTATAAAAGCCACAAAGTTTTTTATTTCAAAAATTACTAAAATTACTATTTCTTTCAACTTTGATTTCACGCTTAATTGCATGGTTTCTTTTTTAAATTCTTAGTTTTTTTGTTCTTCTTCTTTACTGCTTCGTTCATTTTTTTCTTTCGGTTTTTGTTGTTTAGAAGCTCTAAATCTTCTAAATTCTTCAAATCTTTCTCTTTTTTGCATATTGTCTTTCGGCTTTTTGTCACTGCTCCTTCTCGTCCTCTTGTGACATCGACTCCGCACTCTCGGTTTCAGTGTCTTGCAACATTTCTGTAGCCATGATGGTAGAAAGTTTTTCTTAATTTCCTTAGTTCTGCAAAAACTGTTGTTGAGGCAAAACTTCACATTTCTTTCGAGATCCTCCTTCGGCATTTCTTTTCTTTCTCTCCCGTCACAATCATTCGTTTTTAATGTCCTCTTCACTGCGGTAGTTACTGCATTCCGATGTGTCACGGAGGCCCGTTTGAAAGCTTCTGAAACTATGTCCATCTGATGGGGACTGTACCACTGCTGTGCTTCGACAATTGCTTTTTGGTATACGCGTACAACCTTGCAGTCTTGTTGGCTCAGAACCAGAACATCAGTGGTCTTATCATCCATGTTTTTTTTTTAACTGCGAAGATTTTGCTGATTGTCATAAAAAGATCTTAATCTTCTAGACAATCAATTCCTCTAAATGTTCTTTGGTTGGTGCTTCCTGTCGATTGTTCTCTTTAACATGAAATTCCAGCCAACGATCGCCACAACTCCGACTATCAGGAATTTCATGGACTGTGATGAGTCTGGTGAACCCAAAAGAGCAGCTCTCCAGAGTCCCAGATCAACACCAGGTTACATCGCCCAGGATACCACTTTGTTTGTAGCAAACAAAGGTATGGGAACTCATCATGTGTCAACATGATGCTCCACCAATTTCGTTTCCCCACGCTTCCAGTTGTGGTTCCACTTCCATCATCTTTCGGTGGATTTCAACACTCTCGTCTACAGCATTGTAATTGGCTGCTGTTGATCCTATCTGTTTGTATCTTTCAAAATCACTGAAGTTCCAACTAGCATATCCCTCAAATTTTTTTCCTAGTATTGGTTCTTCCTGGAACTGCGGCAAACGTCTTACAGAGCAACTCATCAAAATTATTCGACATTCTCGCTTGATCTACTATCATCCGTGTGCTCTTTACACCCACTGCTACGAAGTGTACTGGATATTGTTTTTTATACATCGTCGCCATCGTCCAGTATACTTGTAACTGGCTCCATTCGGTCTGCGATAAGTTTCACTCTGTCTGACTTTCAATTCCATTATTATTGCAACTCTCCAATTTCCAACATGCTTCTGTTCCTTTTGTAACACTCACGGAAAGACTTCCACACTGATTGCTGTGACCATCTCAAATTTTTGTACTAGATTCAAAAAACACTCGAAAGAACCATACAAGCTGTAGATTGCTAATTCATTTCAGTTCCTCCATGACAATCCGCGAATAGTTCTGTTTCCGTTTTGGCTTTCTTCACTATATTTCCAAAATCGTCAATTGCTTATGCTGTTTCCCAAGTGTCTTCACGCAGTCATTTCTTGGCACATATGAACTTCTAGTCAACAGAATTTTTCCAGACAGCTACCAGGTTTGACGCTACAATGTTCTATCGGTTGCTCCTAGAGGCTGTCGTCGACAAGTTGGAGGTGATGTTGAGGTCGCCCAACTTGTAATATACATTTAATTCTCTTTGCACATCCTGCGATGGTCGCGACATCGAATCAGTATTTGGACTCGGGCACGATGATGGTTTCAATATTTCCCACATTACCATCAGGCTTCTTCTCAGTAAATCATCTGAGAAATCTAATCTAAACTCCACTCGGATATCAGATTTCGGCATGGAAGGTGCAGTCACCTTATCCTCCAGTACAAGTCCCGATTTCACTTGCTGACTGGCAATGCTTCTTATTGTTGATATAGTTGACACCCAGAAACTCAGCAACACAGCTTGTTGGTAACCGAATTAACAATCATGTGTGTCCTCTTTCATGAAAGAATTATATGACATGCTTGTTGGTAACTGAATTAACAATCTTTTATGTCCTCATTCATGAAAGAACTATAAGTCTTTCCAACGTTCCATCACTTCGCTCCTTGTTTAGGAAACTTCGGATTTCTTCAATATTCTTCAAGAGTCCCAGTTCTACAGGTTCTTCCAGGTTCACGCGCATTGGCTTGCTTTGATGTATGTCCAACAGCGCTCTTAAGAGCAAGGTCTTCGCTAGATCACTGCCTTCTTTCAGTTTTTTTTGCACAGATATACATCGCTGGTATGGACAATTGTTCCAACATGAACAGGACCAATCAGAGAGCATATCTCCAATTTGCACATGCTACTGTCGTCCCTTCACAGATCATAAGCTATCTTAGACTTGTCATCAAGAGCGCATTCTCCTCTTTCGATCTTTTTATTTTTATCCGAGTCATACTCTCCCATCATTAGCCATGTCATACACCAATCAAGTCTGAGTTACACCTCACTTCTGAAGTACGGTATCGCTATTACATCAAGTATCTTCGAATTATTTTGCATTTCTTTTTCAAACTGACGTAGTACTACTGCTCTCTACGGCAGAGAAGACTAACTTTCCATATGCCTGATGCTTCATCGTCGTGCCCTGTATCATTTCTTCCAGGTAACATTCCATGGCACCATTATTATCTTGAGCGATCAGGTATCCTCTAGCTGAGTTCCTATATTCAGTCCATTTCATGTATCCACCGGCGGGCTTTTCTATCGAAATGGTGTCCGATACTTCAAATCGGTTGTATTCCACTGGGGTCAGCCGCCTATGACTCTTCCCTTTCCTTGATTCATGTTGTATTGAAATCCCGAAGATAACTTTCTCTTACAGGTTGAGTTTTTCTTTTTCTAGGGATTGCTCCAGTAGGAGTGCGGTTACCCCTCTTGGTCTTATAGCTGGCCGATCTTAATCCTGTCATGAGGATGGGTTGCACTATGGTTGCATCGGTTATTGTTCTGGAGGTGCAAGGCCACCTGTTAACGCCTTGCCCCATATCCATGACATCCTGAACTCGTAATTGTTAAGCTGAGTTAACAGCCTTCGCCGAAAGTTCAGAATCCACTTTGGTCTTCCAAAGTTACTTTGTTGCCTAACTTCATCTTCAATTCGTTGGTCTTGTCAATCACCATCTTCGATCGCATCGTTTTTTTTTGAGTTCTGGATAAATATAACATTTCCTCGTTGCTTTCCTCTTGCGTCACCTTGATCGGCGAGTTTGCTTCATTTTCATCAGTGGCTGAATCATTTAACAGTTTGCTCATTATCCATTCACATTTCTTTAACTTGTCAAGGATTAACCGCATCAGTCGTCTGTTCAAACCTGTTTTCCCTATGAACTAAGTCCCGTACAACTGCACCACTATCATGACTTTTTTCTACATCCTGATTGATCAATTTTTTCTTTGAGCTTCAGCCTTGTGAAATCAATTTATTGAAAATCAATCATCAAAATGAATAGCTCCCACAAACCGATGGATTTGGGGCGATTGTAGGGATAGTCATAGATAAGCTTTATCGCAGGCTACTGGAAAGAGACTATGCCCAGGATGACCCGGAGGTGGTCATGTTAACGGCTGCTCTGACCAACAATCTAGTGCAAGAAAACCTTTGGGACCGCCCCACTGAAGTCTTGCTAATGGCGGCTTGTGTTCAACAAGGAGTGCTGGATCGCCCAAGTCTTCTTGTCATGCGATGGAGATATGGAGGTACTCTCGTGAAGGTACTTGGCGCACAAACCCGGTCTGCGTACTACAAGGTCAAACAAGCCTGGAGATATGCCTCTCCCAGCCAGGCCTAGGCCGGGTCTGAGGAGTAGACATCGAGCTTTTCATCAGAAAATGTGAAGCGAGGCTGCTTCGTCTAACTCACAACTGAAAACTGCAGTGCCTAGCAAAAGACCCAGAGTATAAGAAGGAGTGCAGACAAATGATATGATGGAAAATCTGAACAAGACGAAAGACGAATTGGAGCGAGTGAAAATAACCCTGCTCAGAACTGAGGTAGTTAGAGATAAGTGGTGGAGACTGTTCGAGAATTGCAACAAAAAACAAGGAGACGAGATAGAACGCTTGAGGCAGTAATATAAGGAACGACTAGTATTAGCGAAAATGAAACGATCATTACCCGTTTGAAGCTTTTGATGTGCGTTGCGATCGGTCTGTCGCACTTTGGTTGGCAATCTGGTTTCTAGGAAAGAATTTTCACTGTTTTTTTTCCTGCACTTAACAAACAAAACCTGTACTCAATTATATATGCACTCACTAATGCACTCGCCCAGACCTACTTAAACTCTCAGGGCAACCATTCCGCCAAAAAAATAAGGTTCGGAAGTCACCCGAAGTATTTCGATATCGTGTTTCTTTTATCGATTTCAACTGTTGTCGCGACTATCAGGGCTTAGATTTGTATCAGTCTTAATTTGTTGACTTTTCAATCATTTAAAGTCAATTCACCAGTGCAATCACTAGTTTTTTATCTATTTATGTTAATTTTTATGCTGATATCGTAAGGTTTATTTACTCAATTTCCGCTAGATGTTTTATTTTTGTTTTACGCGGCTTATTAGGGTTTCTCCGACAATGTTTTTGAAAATCCCACTCCTCCAGACCAGCGTTTAGGGCTCTTTCGATTTGGCAAAATGTCTCCTCCTGATTGTTACTCTTCCGAGTTTTCAAAAATATGACCTTTCGGGGTATGGCAGAAAAATTACCGAGACCATTTTGGATATATTCTTAGACCTCTATTATGAAAAATTAACAAACTAGGAAGGGTTAGTTTTGAATTTGGACCCCTCGGGATTGAAGCTAAGCTACTTAATTCCAATTACCCGTGACTGGGAGAGTCTCTTTTTAAGCCTCTTTTGACTTTATTGCTGATTTCAAGCTTCCACAATCCTTCCCTTTTGTCAAAAATTGTGTAAAAATGCCGTATTTAAACGTTGCTACCGTTTAGTAGGGGAGTAAGTACCGTAAAAAAATTTTTAATAGGTGAGTGTCCACATTCAAAACCATTCTTTTTTCCTAAAATTAGTGTAAAAAAGACTCTATGCTCTGTTTTATGAAAACATGATAATTCATTTTGAATTTTTTTAAATTTTTGATCTGATGGTATCGGTTTCGTTGCTTTCAAGTTATGAAACGGAACGTTTTCCACTAAAGCCAAACTTTTTCAAACGCATAGGTTCCTCCTAATTATCTCCGCAATGTTCGTCTTGTTGACCTAAAGGTTATTGATACGAGCTCAGAAGTCCTGTAGTCTTCTAATTCATTGCAAAAATCTGATCAAAATGATTGAAACGAAAAGTTTTGCCGTGAACAATTCAAATTGCACCCCTCTGGGTTGATGAAACTTTTAAATGAAATTTGTTAAAATAAGTCCGTTGTCTTTGGGACCAGTAATTTAACGGTAAGAAAGTTCTAAATCTGTCGTGTCACTACTATATGTTATCCGAACATTTTTTCGCAGCAACGCAAAAATCTTTAATTTTTTTCTTATTTTGCAGCACTTGAACTGTTCTAACAATATCCGGGATCTTTTCAACCTATTCGTCTAGCAATTTTAGTTGTATTACAAGGTAACTCACATCAGTTCAACCTATGCCTCCTGTCATTTTAGTTGTATTACGGTGTAGCTCACTTAAATAAGCGCTTTTTACTGTTTCGAAAAACTTGGATAACTCAAAAATTGTGTTTTGCCGGGAGATTGAAAAATCTAAAAAATTAACCTAGAAACTGTAGAGTTTACGGTATATTTGATTGAAAAATTGAATCGGAAATTTAATAAGGGTAGTATAAATAGTAGGTCTAATAGTTTTATACCCATCCCATTTCATGATCTAAAGTAAAGTTCTTAACTCGGAAATTTGCACTCAGTGAAAGTTCACTACAGTAGAGTCACTGTCGTGCAGTCCACAGATTGATATCGTTCTTTCTGCACCAAAAAAAACATCAGCACTGGTGGATCGGTGTTTTACTCCAATCACTTGACCCTTCCGGATTGAATGCAAAATATCATTAACGTGATTAACTACTCAAGTAACCACACCATGCAGGCACAATAAAAAACACAACAAATAGTAATGAACGGGAGATTTGGATCACAACTCGTCTGTTTGGATTTTTTTTATATGACTTTATGTTTTTTATTATTATTATATTTTTTTTTGGTTCTATACATTTTTTGTTTGCTTTCCTCTATATCTTTAGTTTTTTTTGGTCATATACCACTTGAGGAACGACGGAGGCTTATACGCCACCTTTCAAAGTCTGTGTGAATTTCGGTCTTAACTGGGTTAAAAAATTTAAATAGGAGAATCCATAAGGCTTTCGCGTTCCGAACCACCCTTGCCGCTCTTGAATAGGACATGTAAACAAACTCAGTTCAGGGCATTCCAGTGAGCTAAAAATTGCTAAAAAAACAGTTTCTTAGCTCACTAGAAAACACCCTTCTAACTTCTTGATCTTCATCAATTTAACTTCTTCTTCAGCACCGGGAGGGTTGCAATCCTGGCTTTCAGCCTTTCACGGCTGTTAAAATTAGTATGGTAACATTTTTGACAACAGAATTGTTTTTTTTCTGGAATGGTTTCGGATCTTCATGTTCGTTAAAATGGTCTACTGAATTTTCTGTCTGCTTATTTCAATGTTTTCCCCTGGTTCTGTTTAGCGAAAAAAGTCAATATGATTTTCGCGCTTTTCAGTGGTCGCGGAAAATGAAACTATCACGTGTCTTTTTTAGCGAATTTTTGAAAATCAGTTTTTATAGACGTTTTTGACCCTTTATGGTTCAAGAGCCCTGGGATGGAGCTACATCAAGGAAACAATGATAAAACAGATACACCACCCAGTACCAATACAGTACTTGTGCAGCACTTGGTGGTGCAGTACCGAGACAATGAAAATCTGTTGATCGCAAATTTGGTGCGGATAATAATCTGTGCACCATTTTTTTTAAGACCAGAAAGCTGAAAAACTGCCTTCTATCCTTAAAATCTTCTTTTTTTGCGTGACCTAAAATTAAAATTGATTTAGAAGATTTCTTGTTGTGGATGTAATTCCACCTATGATGATAAAACGGTTCGACATCCAACTACTAGAATTGACGAACACGAAAACAGGACTCACCCCTAGGACATCATCTAAGGCTGTGGCAGTGTGGAAATGAGGACACGAGCGCGGGAATGTCATGGTGGTTAAGGATCAGGCTAACACCAGTGTCAAGCTACTGACGTTAGAATCACTTCACAACCTGAAGAAGAGACCGAAAAAAACATGCGCGCTAAGTTCAGGTTCAGGGAAAAAAACACGCGCGCCAAGTTCATTGGCTAATACGAAAACAAAAAAAAAGTGTTAAAAAATGACATGATTGGAAACTGAAAAAAGAGAATTGTAAAAAATAAGTTTACGTTTAAATTACTCAAAAGGTAAAATAATGAAATGTGTCAGAAGCTTAATTCTGATGATATAAACCTGATATTATTGTGGCGCCATTTTCAACTGTGCACACTTTTGCGTGATTGGTTTTTTTGTATAGCCATTGTCTTAGGATACTTTTATGATTGATGTTGTTTTATAGATTTTTAACACTTTTAAATCCGATGTTGCACAAATTTTCGAAGATATATTCGTAATTTAAATTTATAACTAATCCTTCCTAGTTTGTTCATTTCTCCAGATAAGCATGTTTGTCGTCAGATTTACTATTTGGTACGACTCGATCATTTTTATGACTTGAAAAACAAAATTCGTTTCATCTAATCATAAAATATTAGTTTCGCTTTCATTCTGGTCGAATAGCACACCAGCGTGTCTTTTTGGCATTCTGGATGACTTTTAAGACCAAGCTGACTTTTGCGGAGGGATTGATGGCAAGATTTTCAGTCACGAAAGACTAACGGGCAATGTTTTCATCGCTACTGCAGACGACTTTTCAAATCAAATCAAGGAGCAACGAAATCTCTTTCCTAGAGAGCGGTACAAACCCGGCGAAATTTTTTTTCCTTCATTCAGTATTGGTCAAGCACTTGCTTTTGACGTGACCGTGACATCTCGGCTGTAGTTATTTCTTTTCTCGCTCGCGGCGGAGATTACTGGGGCATCATTGGAGTTGCTGATTACCGAAAATTTTCGGGACTCAAGAAAAACTGTCAGACGAAAGCGATCACTTTTTCCGTTGGTAGTCGAAATGCGCGAGGGTTGGACCGCCTTGACCATCAAAACCCTCAGAGCAGTCAGTCTGCTCGCTGACGCCAGACGCCATTGTTCCCGTGTCTCTGCTGTTGTTCAGCGCGCTGTAACAGTTTAAAAAAAGGGTTGGTAACTCAAATATACCATTTGTTTTTATAGGACAGTGAACCTTTGATTCATTTCAGATGGATCAACCTAAAACCCACCTTATTGCAACATGTTCGTGTAAAGTACACTCAGGAAATTTAATTCAAAACTCACATATTGACATGACTCCAGACTCAAGAATATAATTTAACTGATAAAACTCTGGAAGTTTCAAGTATTTAGTTTTGACTCAAGTCGTTTCATCGTTTGAACCAATGGGCAGCTTCACTCGTCTACCTGCCCAATCAAGGTTCTCTCTTGACCAGCGATGATACTCTCGAATGAATTCGTGATTCTCTCTGTCGGGAACAGGACAACTCTACTCGATGTAACATTTGCAAGAAAGTACATACCGACAGAAAAGACAACTAGGTCCTAAAACGGCTTTCTAGCGTCTTAACACAGTATCACATGCTAACCGTCTCTATCAAGACCAGTTCAAAGTGAGATTGATAAACATCGGGTCGACAGAGTCGTTACCGTTTAAGACAGATTGCGCAAATTAACTTAATTACATGCAAAAAAGGGTGAACTCATGGTTGGATATCACTATACCCAGCCCACGAGTTCACTCTTGAAGGCCTTTTAATTACTATCATATAATGTTGTTTTTGTTCAGCCGACAAAAATTATCATGTCAGTTGGAGATGTAGCAACCCGTTCCCTCAACTTCTAGCTTATCATACTCTGAAAACGAATTTATTGTTTTTTGATTCAATTCATGGCCTTCCCGGAAGCTAAAAAACGTTTAAAATAAATTTCAAATCATTTTCCTTCGAATTGATGATCTTCACCAAATAAGTTCTCTATTCAATACTCCGATTGATGAAGTAACGATAGTGTCGGTCACGTATTTTTACAAATGACTTTTCGAGGTTTCCCATGTAAGTTAAAACCGAACTCTCCCGATTCGTTCATTTTATCAGAGAAGACCGTTAATTCTCTGAAGCAGCCAATTCTCCCACTCAACTGCTCCGGATGAAAATTCGTTTTTTCTCTGAAATTTTTGGCGTCATTTTGGTCGAAAGTATTATAATCCCTGGAAAGCTCGTTCAATGTTCTTTTTGAACTACGAGACACTCATAACAATGGTAGAGTGTCATCGAAAAGAATTCAAAAAAGCATGAAAAATGTTTTTATCCGCATCACATCGACTCACCACGTGCTACAAATGACATCAAACAACATCGCTATAACTCTCCAACATTTTCATTTATCTCTAATCTAAAGATATCACTTGAGATAAAAAATTTTTTTCTTCTGATTTTTAGTGATATTATTTCGTTTTAAAACTTCTTCTCCTAGGTTTAAAAAATGTTAGGACTCAGGGCATACCCGCCAACCAAAAAACTAAGTTTATCCTATTACGCTTCCTTCCTTTGGAAATTTGGTTGTTAATGGTCCCGAATATTAAAAATAAGAAACTAAAGGAACAATGAAGGAACAAGGAAATTATGTCCCCTCTTCAAGAGATTTTATATCACCACAAACGGAACAGTCATCTTAGTTGAATAAAAACAATCAAGCAGAAAGGAAAATTTTTTTATACTTTTTACTCAAGCCTTTCTAAACAAATCATAAGTGTCTCTCAAAACACTAACTAAAATTACAATGCAAATTCAAAAATGCAACAAACTTTAAGCTCAAAAATAACTAAAATCTATTTTTTCATTCAGTTTCAGGTTTTATTGCCTGGTTTCTTTTTTGAGTTTTTCTCGCACAAAAGCATTTTTTAGTTTTAATTTTCTCTTTTTTGTTACTCCTTCGTCATTTCTTTCTTTTGGTTTCGGTGTTTAGAAATTCTAAAAATTTCAAAATCTTCTAATCTGTCTCTCTTTTTTTTGCATTTTATCGTTCGGCTTTTTCTCACTGCTCCATCTCTTTATCACTCCGCGCTTTTGGTTTTAGTGTCATGCAACAAATCTGTAGCCATTCTGACGCTGTTGGGCGCACTCCTCCAAAACCTCTGCTCTTCTACCCTTTGTTTGCATTAAGGAAGAGGGTCTACCCTATTTTCCCTAATTCTGCAAAAATTGTTGTTGGCAAAACTTCACATTTCTTTCGAGATCTTCCTTCAGCTTTTCTTCTCTTCATCTCCCGTCACCAAAAGCCGGCAAGTTATTGCATTCGGGTGTGTCACGGAAGCTCGTTTGGAAGCTTCTGCCGCGATATGCTTCTGTTCGGTTTGGAACACTCACGAAACGCTTCTACACTGATAGCTGTGATCATCTCATGTTTTTGTTCTACATTCAATAAACTCTCTAAAGAACCAAACATGCTGTAGAGTCCTAGTGCAGTCACTAGATTCAATTCAGTTCCTCCATGATAAGCTGCAATTAGTGATGTTTCTGTTTTGCTCTCATCACTATATTTCCGAAGAATCTATATATCGTCAATTGCTTATGCTGTTTCTTATTTGTCTTCACGCAGTCAAGTCTTCGCAAATATGACCTTTCTGGTTCAGAAAATGTTGCCAGACAGCTTTCAGATTTGACGCTACATTGTTCTCTCGGTTGCTCCCAGAGGCTGTCGTCATCAAGTGGTAGTTGATGTTAGGGTCGCGTAAATTGTTCTATTAATTTAAACTTTTGATCTGATGGTACAACAATGAACTGTATCGGTTTCGTTGTTTTCAAGTTATGAAACGGAACGTTTTCCACTAAAGCCAAATTTTTTCAAACGCATAGGTTCCTCCTAGTTATCTCCGCAATGTTCGTCTTGTTGACCTAAAGGTTATTGATACGAGCTCAGAAGTCCTGTAGTCTTCTAATTCATTGCAAAAAACTGATCAAAAATGTTTGAAACGAAAAGTTTTGCCGAGAACAATTCAAATTGCACCCATCTGGGTTGATGAAACCTTTAAACGAAACTCGGTAAAATAAGTCCGATGTCTTTGGGACCAGTAATTTAACGGTAAGAAAGTTTCTAAATCTGTCGTGTCACACTATATGTTATCCGAACATTTTTTGGCAGCAACGCAAAAATCTTTAAATTTTTTCTTATTTAGCAGCACTTGAACTGTTCTAACAATATCCGGGATCTTTTCAACCTATTCGTCCAGCAATTTTAGTTGTATTACAAGGTAACTCATATCAGTTTAACCTATGCCTTCTGTCATTTTAGTTGTATTACGGTGTATATCACTTAAATAAGCGCTTTTTTTGTTTCGAAAAACTTGGATAACTCAAAAATTGTGTTTTGCCGGGAGATGAAAAAACTTTAGAAATTAACCTAGAAACTGTAGAGTTTACGGTATATTTGATTGAAAAATTGAATAGGAAATTTAATAAGGGTAGTATAAATAGTAGGTCTAATAGTTTTATACCCATCCCATTTCATGATCTAAAGTAAAGTTCTTAACTCGGAAATTTGCACTCAGTGAAAGGTCACTACAGTAGAGTCACTGTCATGCAGTCCACAGATTGATATCGTTCTTTCTGCACCAAAAAAAAACATCAGCACTGGTGGATCGGTGTTCTACTCCAATCACTTGACCCTTCCGGATTGAATGCAAAATATCATTAACGTGATTAACTACTCAAGTAACCACACCATGCAGGCACAATAAAAAACACAACAAATAGTAATGAACGGGAGATTTGGATCACAACTCGTCTGTTTGGATTTTTTTTGCTGACTTTATGTTTTTTATTATTATTATATTTTTTTTTTGGTTCTATACATTTTTTGTTTGCTTTCCTCTATATCTTTAATTTTTTTTGGTCATGTACCACTTGAGGAACGACGGAGGCTTATACGCCACTTTTCAAAGCCCGTGTGAATTTCGGTCTTAACTGTGTTAAAAAATTTAAATAGGAGAATCCATAAGGCTTTCGCGTTCCGAACCACCCTTGCCGCTCTTGAATAGGACATGTAAACAAACTCAGTTCAGGGCATTCCAGTGAGCTAAAAAATGCTAAAAAAACAGTTTCTTAGCTCACTAGAAAACACCTTTCTAACTTCTTGATCTTCATCAATTTAACTTCTTCTTCAGCACCGGGAGGGTTGCAATCCTGGCTTTCAGCCTTTCACGGCTGTTAAAATTAGTATGGTAACATTTTTGACAACAGAATTGTTTTTTTTTTCTGGAATGGTTTCGGATCTTCATGTTCGTTAAAATGGTCTACTGAATTTTCTGTCTGCTTAATTCAGTGTTTTCTCCTGGTTCTGTTTAGCGAAAAAAGTCAATTTGATTTTCGCGCTTTTCAGTGGTCGCGGAAAATGAAACTATCACGTGTCTTTTTTAGCGAATTTTTGAAAATCAGTTTTTAAAGACGTTTTTGACCCTTTATGGTTCAAAAGCCCTGGGATGGAGCTACATCAAGGGAACATTGATAAACAGATACACCACCCAGTACCAATACAGTACTTGTGCAGCACTTGGTGGTGCAGTACCGAAACAATGAAAATCTGTTGATCGCAAACTTGGTGCGGATAAAAATCTGTGCACCATTTTTTTAAGGACCAGAAAGCTGAAAAATTGCCTTCTATCCTTAAAATCTTCTTTTTTTTGCGTGACCTAAAATTAAAAATGATTTAGAAGATTTCTTGTTGTGAATGTAACTCCACATATGTTGATAAAACGGTTCGACATCTAACTACTAGAATTGACGAACACGAAAACAGGACTCACCCCTAGGACATCATCTAAGGCTGTGGCAGTGTGGAAATGAGGGCACGAGCGCGGGAATGTCATGGTGGTTAAAGATCAGGCTAACACCAATGTCAAGCTACTGACGTTAGAAGCACTTCACAACCTGAAGAAGAGACCGAAAGAAACATGCGCGCTAAGTTCAGGTTCAGGGAAAAAACACGCGCGCCAAGTTCATTGGCTAATACGAAAATAAAAAAAAGTGTTAAAAAATGACATGATTGGAAGCTGAAAAAAGAGAATTGTAAAAAATAAGTTTACGTTTAAATTACTCAAAAGGTAAAATCATGAAATGTGTCAGAAGCTTAATTCTGATGATATAAACCTGATATTATTGTGGCGCCATTTTCAACTTTGCACACTTTTGCGTGATTGGTTTTTTTGTATAGCCATTGTCTTAGGATATTTTTATGATTGATGTTGTTTTATAGATTTTTGACACTTTTAAATCCGATGTTGCACAAATTTTCGAAGATTTATTCGTAATTTAAATTTATAACTAATCCTTCCTAGTTTGTTCATTACTCCAGATAAGCATGTTTGTCGTCAGATTTACTATTTGGTACGACTCGATCATTTTTACGACTTGAAAAACAAAATTCGTTTCATCTAATCATAAAATATTAGTTTCGCTTTCGTTCTGGTCGAATAGCACACCAGCGTGTCTTTCTGGCATTCTGGATGTCTTTTAAGACCAAGCTGACTTTTGCGGAGGGAGTGATGGCAAGATCTTCAGTCACGAAAGACTAACGGGCATTGTTTTCAACGCTACTGCAGACGACTTTTCAAATCAAATCAAGGAGCAACGGAATCTCATTCCTAGAGAGCGGTACAAACCCGGCGACACTTTTTTCCCTTCATTGAGTATTGGTCAAGCACCTGCTTTTGACGTGACTGTGACATCTCGGCTGTGGTTATTTTTTTTCTCGCTCGCGGTGGAGATTACTGGGGCATCACTTGAAGTTGCTGATTACCGAAAATTTTCGGGACTCAAGAAAAACTGTCAGAAGAAAGCGATCACTTTTTCCGTTGGTAGTCGAAGTGCGCGAGGGTTGGTCCGCCTTGGCCATAAAAACCCTCAGAGCAGTCAGTCTGCTCGCTGTCGCCAGACGCCATTGTTCCCGTGTCTCTGCTGTTGTTCAGCGCGCTGTAACAGTTTAAAAAAAAGGGTTGGTAACTCAAATATACCATTCGTTTTTATAGGACAGTGAACCTTTGATTCATTTCAGATGGATCAACCTAAAACCCACCTTATTGCAACATGTTCGTGTAAAGTACAGTCAGGAAATTTAATTCAAAACTCACAAATTGACATGACTCCAGACTCAAGAAAATAATTTAACTGATAAAACTCTGGAAGTTTCAAGTATTTAGTTTTGACTCAAGTCGTTTCATCGTTTGAACCAATGGGCAGCTTCACTCGTCTACCTGCCCAATCAAGGTTCTCTCTTGACCAGCGATGATACTCTCGATTGAATTCGTGATTCTCTCTGTCGAAAACAGGACAGCTCTACTCGATGTAACATTTGCAAGAAAGTACATACCGACAGAAAAGACAACTAGGTCCTAAAACGGCTTTCTAGCGTCTTAACACAGTATCACATGCTAACCGTCTCTATCAAGACCAGTTCAAAGTGAGATTGATTGATAAACATCGGGTCGACAGAGTCGTTACCGTTTAAGACAGATTGCGCAAATTAACTTAATTACATGCAAAAAAGGGTGAACTCATGGTTGGATATCACTATACCCAGCCCACGAGTTCAATCTTGAAGGCCTTTTAATTACTATCATAAAATGTTGTTTTTGTTCGGCCGATAAAAGTTATCATGTCAGTTGGAGATGTAGCAACCCGTTCCCTCAACTTATAGCTTCTCATACTCTAAAAACGAATTTATTGTTTTTTGATTCAATTCATGGCCTTCCCGGAAGCTAAAAAACGTTTAAAATAAGTGTCAAATCATTTCCCTTCGAATTGATGATCTTCACCAAATAAGTTCTCTATTCAATACTCCGATTGATGAAGTAACGATCGTGTGGGTCACGTATTTTTACAAACGACTTTTCAAGGTTTCCCATGTAAGTTAAAACCGAACTCTCCCGATTCGTTCATTTTATCAGAGAAGACCGTTAATTCTCTGAAGCAGCCAATTCTCCCACTCAACTGCTCCGGATGAAAATTCGTTTTTCTCTGAAATTTTTGGCGTCATTTTGGTTGAAAGTAATATACTCCCCGGACAGCTCGTTCAATGTTCTTTTTGAACTACGAGACACTCATAACAATGGTAGAGTGTCATCGAAAAAATTCAAAAAAGCATGAAAAATGTTTTTATCCGCATCACATCGACTCACCACGTGCTACAAATGACATCAAACAACATAGCTATAACTCTCCAACATTTTCATTTATCTCCAATCTAAAGATATCACTTGAGATAAAAAAATTTTTTCTTCTGATTTTTAGTGATATTATTTCGACTTAAAACTTCTTCTCCTAGGTTCAAAAAAGGTTAGGAGTCAGGGCATACCCGCCAACCAAAAAACTAAGTTTATCCTATTACGCTTCCTTCCTTGGGAAATTTGGTTGTTAATGGTCCCGAATATTAGAAATAAGAAACTAAAGGAACAATGAAGGAACAAGGAAATTATGTCCCCTCTTCAAGAGATAATATATCACCACAAACGGAACAGTCATCTTAGTTGAATAAAAACAATCAAGCAGAAAGGAAATTTTTTTTATACTTTTTACTCAAGCCTCTCTAAACAAATCATAAGTGTCTCTCAAAACACTAACTAAAATTACAAGGCAAATTTAAAAATGCAACAAACTTTAAGCTTAAAAATAACTAAAATCTATTTTTTCATTCAGTTTCAAGTTTTATTGCCTGGTTTCTCTTTTGAGTTTTTCTCGCACAAAAGCTTTTTTTAGTTTTAATTTTCTCTTTTTTGTTACTCCTTCGTCATTTCTTTCTTTTATTTTCGGTGTTTAGAAATTCTAAAACTTTCAAGTTCTTCTAATCTGTCTCTCTTTTTTTGCATTTTATCGTTCGGCTTTTTCTCACTGCTCCATCTCTTTATCACTCCGCGCTTTTGGTTTTAGCGTCATGCAACACATCTGTAGCGATTCTGACGCTGTTGAACGCACTCCTCCAACACCTCTGCTCTTCTACCCTTTGTTTGCATTAAGGAAGAGGGTCTTCCTTAATTTCCCTAATTCTGCAAAAATTGTTGTTGGCAAAACTTCACATTTCTTTCGAGATCTTCCTTCAGCTTTTCTTCTCTTCATCTCCCGTCACCAACAGCCGGCTAGTTATTGCATTCGACCGTATCACGGAAGCTCGTTTGGAAGCTTCTGCCGCGATATGCTTCTGTTCGGTTTGGAACACTCACGAAACGCTTCTACACTGATAGCTGTGACCATCTCATGTTTTTGTTCTAGATTCAATAAACTCTCTAAAAAACCAAACATGCTGTAGAGTCCTAGTACAGTCACTAGATTCAATTCAGTTCCTCCATGATAAGCTGCAATTAGTTATGTTTCCGTTTTGCTTTCATCACTATATTTCCGAAGAATCTATATATCGTCAATTGCTTATGCTGTTTCTTATTTGTCTTCACGCAGTCAATTCTTCGCAAAAATGACCTTCTGGTTCAGAAAATGTTGCCAGAGAGCTTTCAGATTTGACGCTACATTGTTCTCTCGGTTGCTCCTAGAGGCTGTCGTCATCAAGTGGTAGTTGATGTTAGGGTCGCGTAAATTGTCCTATTAATTTAATTCTTTTTGCACATCCTGCGATGGTCGCGACATTGAATCAGCGTTTGGACTCGGGCACAATGATGATTTCATTAATTCCCACACTCCATCAGGCTTGTTCTCAGTAACTCATCTAAGAAACCCAATCTAAAATCCACTCGGTTATCAGATTTCGGTATGGATGGTGCAGTCAGCTTTTCTTCCTTTTCCTCCAGTGACTGGCAATTATTCTAATTGTTGTTATACTTGACAAACGGAATCACAGCAATACAGAATTTTTGCTAATTGTAGTAAAAATCACGTATGTCATCATTTAATAAAGAATTATATGTCTTTTTGAACTACGAGAAACTCATCAAAATGGTACAGCGCCATCGAACAAAATTTTCAAAAACCATGAAAAGAATTTATATCTGTATCACATCGACTA
Source organism: Symsagittifera roscoffensis (assembly GCF_963678635.1). Lineage (NCBI taxonomy): Eukaryota > Metazoa > Xenacoelomorpha > Acoela > Convolutidae > Symsagittifera > Symsagittifera roscoffensis. The sequence goes on from NC_087071.1 coordinate 14,490,773, forward strand.
ACCTTGTGCTACAAATGGCACCATACTACTTCCCTAAAGTTTTCCAACTTTTTTCGTTTATCTGCACTTTGAGGATATGACTTAAGATATAGTATTTTTCTGACTTATAGTGGTATTATGTCGAGTTAAAACTTTTTCTCCTAGGTTTAAAAAAGGTTGGCACGCAGGAGAGTCCCGACAACCAACAAACTAAGTCTTTCCTATTATGCTTCCTCCACTTAAAAGTTTGATCGTTATTGGTCCTATATAAAAAATTTAGGAAACTAGAAGGAACAATGAAGGGACAATGAAATAATCTTTCCTCTTCGAGAGATTATCCAGTTTTTCTGTCACCACAAGCTGAACAGTAATTTTAGTTGCTTGAAAACAGTCAAACATGCTGGATATGTTAAGATATTTTCCACATACGCCTCTCTAATTGAATAGTAAATGTCTCTCAAAACACTAACTAAATTTTCATTGAAAATTTTAAAAGCAACAAATTTTAAACTCAAAAATAACTGAAAGTTATTCTTTCATTCCGTTTCAATTCCAAGCCTAATTGCTTGATTTTCCTTTTGAGTTTTACCCGCAAAAAAGCAAGTTTTTGTTTTAACTTTCTCTTCTTTTTTACTCCTTTCTTATTTCCTTTCTTTTGGTTTTCGTCGTTTGGAAATTCTAAAAATTCTAATTTTTTTTATAAATCTTTTGTTTTTTTTGCATCCTGTCATTCGGCTCTTTGTTACTAATCCATCTCTTCCTCGTGTGACATCGACTCAGCACTCTCGGTTTCATTGTCTTGCAACCCATCTGAGCCATTCTGACGCTGGTGGACGCAGTCCTCCAACACCTCTGCTCTTCAACACTTCTTTTGCAGCAAAGCAGAGTGTTAAACCTAATTTCCTTATTTCTGAAAAAAAAGTTGGGAGACAATTTTCATTTTTTTGAGATCTCCTATCGACATTTCTTTTCTTTCTTTCCCGTCACAATGATTAGTTTCTAAATCGTGCAGTCTACTAGGCATCTGGCTGCAGATGTTCTGCGATAAGTTTCACCCTGTCTGATTTTAATTTCCACTTCTATTGCATCTCTCGATTTTCCGATATGCTTCTGTTCAGTTTGTAACACACACGGGAACATTTCTATAATGATGGCTGTGACCATTTCATGTTTTTGTTCTAGATTCAAAAAAAAACTCTAAAGAATCAAACATGCTGTAGAAACCTAACGCAGTTATTAGATTCATTTCAGTTCCTCCGTGACAATTTGCAATTTGTTCTGTTTTTCGTTTTTGCTTTCGTCTTTATATTTCAGAACAAAATCGTCAATTGCTTATGCTGTTTCGCAAGTGTCTTCACCCAGTCGAGTCTTGGTACATATAACCTTCTAGTCTACAGAATTTTACCAGACAGCTACCAGGTTTGACGCTATATTGTTTTCACGGTTGCTCCTTAAAGCTGTCGTCATCTAGTTGTATATGATGTTGAGGTCGCGTAAATTGTAATTTGCTTCTATTTTCTTTGCACATCCTGCGTTGCTCGCAATATCGAATCAGGATTTGGACTCGGGCACCATGATGGCTCCATTAACTCCCACACTACCATCGGGCTTGTTCTCAGTAACTCATCTGAGAACCCTAATATAGATTCCACTCGGTTTTCAGATTTCGGTATGTATGAAAGGTGCAGTCAGTTTGAGAGGCTGTCGTCATCAAGTTGTAGATAAGGTTGAGATCGCATGAACTGTAATATGCGTTAAATTCCCGTTGCACATCCTGTGTTGCTCGGAATAACAAATCAGCATTTGGACTCGGGCACCATGATGGTTTCATTAACTCTCACGCTACCATTAGTCTTGTTCTCAATACCTCATCTGAGAAAACCAATCTAAGTTCCACTCTGTTGTCAGTTTTCGGTTTGGAAGGTGCACTCAGTTTATCCTCCAATACAAGTCCCCGTTTCACTTGCTCACTGGCAAAGTTTCTTATTGTTGATATACTTGACAACCAGAATCACAACAAAACAGCTTGTTGGTAATCAAAGTAACACTCACGTATACAGTCATTGATGAAAGAATTATATGTCATTCCAACTTTCCAACATTTCGCTCCTTGTTTGACAATCTTCGGATTTCATCAAACTTCTTCAATGGTTCCTGCTCTACATGTTCTTTCAAGTTTACGCGCATTAGCTTGCTTTGATGAAAATCCAACAGCGCTTTTAAAATCAGTGCCCTCAATAAGAATTTTTGCACAGATATACAGCGCTGGTACCGACCATTGTTCCAACATAAACAGGACGAATCAGAGAGCGTATCTCCGTTTCGCACATGCTACTGTCGCTTCTTCACAGACTGGAAGATATCTTCTCTTCTTTCGGTCTTTTCTTTTCTTCCGAGTCAAATTCTCCTATCAGTATTCCTGTCATACACCAATAAAATCTGAGTTACAGCTCACTTCTGAAGTACGGTATTGCTATTAGAGCAGGTATCTTCGTAGCACTTCGCATTTCTTCTTCGAAATGACGTATTACTTCTGCTTTCTGCGGCAAGCTCACCAACTGATCCACCGGTTCCGCTTGCATTGCTAAGAATAAGAAGACTAACGTTCAATATGCTTTTTGCTTCAACGTCGTAGCAATTTTGTTTTCTTGAGCGATCAGTTATCCTCCAGCTGGGTTCCCATTTTCAGTCATTTCTATTTGATAAATCCACCGGCGGGCTCGTCTGCTGAGATGGTGTTCGATACTGCAAACAGGTTGTATTCTACTGGGGTCAGCCGACTATGATGCTTCCCTTTCCTTGATTCATACATGCTGTTTCTTAGTCATGAAAAGTATTTTCTCCACGTTGGCTGAGTCTTTCTTTTTCTAGGGCTAGCTCCAGTAAGAGTGCGGTCACCTCTTTTGGTCTTATATAGCTTGGCTGATCTTAACCCTGTCATGAGGATGGGTGGCACTATCGTTACATCGATCATTGTTCTGGACGTGCAAGGCAATTTGTAATGACCTTGACCCATTTCCATGACAACCCGGACTCGCTTTCGTTTAGCTGAGTTAACATCCTTTGCTGAAAGATCACAATCCACTTTTGTCTTGGCAGTTTTTCAAAAAGTTACCTTGTTGCCCAATTTCATGTTCATTTTTTTGATCTTGTCAATCACCGTCATGGATCGCATTGTTCCTTTCCGAGTTCTGGGCAGGTATGCCACTTCCTCGTTGCTTTCTTGTTGCGTCACCTTGGTCGGAGAGTTTGCTTCACTTTCTTCAGTGGCCGAATCAATTAACAATTGGCTCATTCTCCATTCACAATTATTCAATTTCAAGATTCTCCCGCATCAGTGGTCTGTTGAGACCTGTTTTTAGCATCGACTGGTTCCCATAGCTGTGCATTACTATCCAGATTTCCTTCATGAAAGCAACTTTGTCCGTACCACAGCCTGTTCTGTTCTAATTACATCTATGGTGAACTTCCACTCTTTTTCCTACTCGTGCTGCGCCTTCTATTCTTCTCCTCCGCGGAAACTCCATTAAAAATTTCTTTATGGCGGATTTTCTCTTACCAGGAGAGATGTTTTCAATCAAGTTATGGGTTATATTCATAAAGGCTGAGGGAGGCTCCTGTGTGGAAGTTTCATCTTCCGCTGGTTAAGTCGTCCTTGCCAAAGTTTCTGTTCCTTCTTCGTCGTCGTCCAAGAAATTGAAATCCAGACTAGACGCACCATCTATTGAGGTTTTGTCCTCATCCCTTTCCGCGTGATCAGAGTCCTGCTCTATCCTTTTTTCTAGTTGACGGTCTTCTTTCTCCTCATCGTCTCGCTCTTCATTTTTTCTTGACCCTGAAGGTTCTTGCTCGTCATTCGTCGTTACGACTGGAAGCTTTTGCACGACTAGGTTGCCTGCTGACCGGTCTCGCCTCCTCTATATTTTGTCACAATTTCCGCACAGCCGAAAGAAGCTATAGCAGTTCTGGTCAGCAGCTTCCCAGTTATTACCCGTTCTGGTTTCATACTCATTACTTTTGTTGCGGCTTCTTGAAAGTCTGCCTTGCCTCGCATGGTAGTTGGCGCCAGGTCCAACTTGGCCCATTCTTCCTCGAATCTTCCAGGTTTTGGACATCAAATCAGAAATTTTTGCCATCTTATTTACCTTGGTCTCAAAAGCTCTAAGCCTGGGAGTATGTACTACGGAGTCAGCTCCGAGCAACATCCTCCGAAAATAGGGAAACTGAGGTATTTCTTCTGGTAGCTTTTTGTAATAGTACCAGTCTTCAGTTTCTTTATCGCCTTTTGGTATGAGGCTTTTATATGAGAATTTCTCTTTTTCTCGACGTTCGTTCTGTCGTAATGCCTCAAATTCCAAAGCTTTGGGAACAACTCGATGTGCCCTCTATCCAATCAGATCATTCGGTCATTGAAGTTTATTTCTGTCATAATAGTTTCTGCTTTTTTTTGCGAACAGCAAATCTTCGCTCATCAATTCGCGTAGCCTATTATGCTTGCTTCAGGGAACGCGAATGTCACTGCTGGACCGTATAATGTCGTCACTTCCCTGATCAGTGCTGCGGAATCTGTCCACTTAGCTAGGTTTGAATTGAAAAATACGTCATCTTCTTTTTCTATCGTCTTATCTTCTTCGGTTCCGAAGCAATTCAGTTGTAGGACGTTTTGAATCAGAGTATATCTTAGATCCCGCTTTTTAGTTCTTTTGCAGGTCGAACTTTTCACATTTCCCTCATGGAACCCACAAAGCTTGATTTTATCAATCATCCCAAATTTCCATGCGTGATAGCAATCAATTTCGGGAGTTCGTCCCGTCGCAGATTTTTTATTTCTTCAGTGAGCAGCACTGCTGGTCCTTTTTCAGAAGTTTTCTGCTCCAAGCATCACGAATCGTCACGGGATCTCTACGATAGATGGCATTGAAGAATTCACAAATTAGATAGCGAGAGAGTCCCGGGTAAGTTTTCGCCAAGAAGGACGCAGTTTATCCTAATCCCAACCCTTCCAAATTGCCATCTGTCCTCTCAAAAATTTCTTTGCCTATCATTTTCTGCCTCCAAAACGCCTCGAGTGTTATCTGGCAGATCCCGTCTATACACTCTGCTGACTTTTTCTGATTCTTTTCCACTGAAATAAATTCTCTCAATAGGTAAGCGTGGATCTTCATTGGAACCGCTCGAAGGCGTCCATGCCCAGTGCTGCTATTCGAAGAGTGCTTTCGTTTTTTTGGAACTCTGCCTCTTTGGGCTCTCTTCTTCATCGAAATCCCTTCTTCTGAACCACAGGTCATTTGACGTTCCCACTACCACTTGATGATCATTGTCTATTACTGGTTTCAAACTGGGATGTCTGCTGGAAATGGCCAGTTCCAATCCCAACACTTCATCTAACACCAGCATGTGTAGACAATGTCTTAGAATCCTCTCATAGCGTTTGAAATATCCGACAATACTGCAGGCAAAATTGACTGAAAAGGTCTCAGATTCCACGCCTTCACTTCGCGATTTGGAGCAGGTATCATCACATCATTTTTCCCAGCTGAGAGAAGCGCTATCATTGCATACACAAAGTTTATGTCCATCCGGGAGGTATGCATATCATTAGAATAACACGAACACTGACTTTGACGTTATTTTCTGAAATCCGCCTTGCTTTAACACGTCTATGATCTCGCCCATGAACTCCAGAAGGTTTCTGATTGCTGACACACCGCATCCTCCGCCGTTGCTGGATCTCTGAGTCTGCTCAGGTGACCTCTACTATGCAGGTGATCCTTAATGCCGCCAAACACGATTGTTATCGGAATCATTTCGGTTTGCATCCATCCGGGTCGATTCTTGCGAACTTTATCACTGGCGTTCAAGTGACCCATGCTGTTGTTTGAGGGCAGGCCCTCGTGGTCAGCAAACCTTAATTCTGTTGTAAAGCTGAAGTTGATGATTCCTGCTGCTATCAACCGGCCACTCCCACGATCGAGTACAGTCCATTTACTGACAGTCCTGTGCCATTCAGCATTCTCATTGCATCAGCTGCTAATGTTACTGTTCGGAGGTTCAGCTTCAATAAATCCTGCTTGTTATTTTTCCAGCGGGGTGATTTTGGTCTTGACCATGGAATTGGTCATGGAATTTCTATCTGGTTGTCGCTCTTCCCTGCTCGTAGTCGTCGTCTTTTCAGATCTGTAGGTGCCTGAGGTCGTATCCGTTGTTTCGTTGTTTGGTACCAATCTTCGCCGGGATGAGTGGTCCTCCTCGCTGGTGTTTCACCTGTCGATCCAACACGTCTGTCCTCTTTTCTTGCTCATTCATGCTCTGCATCAGTTGTGGCACGGCTGGGATTGATTCCAAGCGTGTTTCCAGATTTCTAGGCACAAAAGTTGAATTGCCGGTACGTCCGTTGCTTCTTTCGTTCTCAGTACTCAAGTGTCGAACAGTTCGCCTCTAATCGCTCCTGCAAGACACGGCTCGTCCAGGCTTGTCCTTCTATACTGTTGAAGTGTTTTCCGTCAGTGGTAAATCTGGCCTTATCGAGAGCCCTCAGCTCACGCTCCAAGTCCATTGAGATCATTGGTTCAGCAGCCCGATTTGCCAGATTACGCACTATGTTGTTCCACTTCATGACTGTTTCATTGTGCCCTCTACCCGTGGATTATATTGTTCTCGTGCTCAACGTTATGATGCAAACGGTCAGTACCTCGCACTGAAACTCTGCCGCTTTGTAGTAAACTAGCACACAAGTATTGCCTTCCGTTGAGCTTATTCTGAGTTTTTGGACACGTTTTTTGTACCTATTAGAATCATTACAACCGCGATTCTGCCCGGGTCCATCAATTCCACCATCGGATATAGCTGGGCTACTGTGGGACCTCGAATTCCATCACCGTAGTGATCCATCAGGTTCTCATGTTTTGCAAAACTCTCACTAGGCTATCGCCCAATATCAATGCGACGTTCCAAGGGGTGGTTGATGCATGTTCATCGCTGGACTCCAAGCTGATCAATTGAAACATGCTTGCATATCCGTCTCCGGGACTTTTGTTCTTATTTTGTTTATTCTTCTGTATGTCAAATACACGTGACATTGGCATCTTATCTTCCTGTCGGAGGTTTGTGCTGATTTCGTTACGGTAGCAGCTCTTGTTTTCTTCGCTACTTCTGTGGAGAGCTCTACTCTGCTGGTCGTTTCATTCTCGCTAATCCTAGCCGTTTTGATTGCTCCTTATATTCCTGCCTCAAGTGTTATATCTCCCCTCCTTGTTTCTTGTTGCAACGCTTAACAATCTCTTCCAAATATCTCTATCCTCAGTTTTGATTAAGGTTTTTCTCACTCGGTCCAGCTTGTTTTTCGTTTAGTTCAGCTATTCCATCGTTTCATTCGTTTGCTCTTTTTCTTCCACTCTGGTCTCTTGGCAGGCACTGCAGCTTTCAACTGTAAGCAAGACGAGGAAGCCTTGCTACTTATTTCCTGATATAGAAATTGATGTCTACTCCTCAGACCCAGACTGGTACGTCCTTGTGGTACTCACACCGGGTTTGTGCGCCAAGACGCTTCCAGAGAGAGCTCCATTTCTCAATCGCACAGCACTACTTGCTCGCCCCAAGCCGCCATCAGCAAATCTCCCGTTAAGATCTTCCACGGTTGTGATGCCCTTGGATATAAGTCAGAGCAGTCGTTAACATGGCCACCTCTGGGTCATCCTGGGCAAAGCTTCCTTCCAGTAGCCTACGATAGAGTTCGTCTATGACTGGCCCTACGTATGCCTCGTCCAAATTCGTCAGTTCGTCGAAATTGTCCAATTTGTTTATTGAATTCGATTATTTGATTTTGCATTAAGTTGAAGTCCAAGGACTAAATCGATCGATCAGGATCTAGAAATAAGGTCACGACGCTCACATCTGTCAACATTGCCTCAAAGTCATATTATAACTTATTCAGAAACAGTCGGATGAGAATATTTTGATTGGATGATGTATTCAAAATCAATTCAGTTTGAAGTCTTGAAATCTGATCTAAGAGTTTACAGTCCATACTTTGGATCTATTCTTAAAATTGATGTTTGAACGTTCGTGGTCCTTAACACTTCCAAACCCGAGAACCTTATAACCTAACAATATAACACGTTAACTTATAACATATCCTACACTCGACCTACACTCAACTTGTCCTCAATTAGTATTTCTTACGCAGATACACTTCTATACACTACAACTTTTAGTATCATTGAATACAGCTCCCGAGGATGAAGTCATCCTCGGCTTAGGTCATACAATGGAAGCGAGTGTATGAGTATTCTCAGTTAGTATTTCTTACGCTGATATATTTCTATACACTACAACTTTTAGTGTCAGCGCATACAGGTCCCAAGGATACAGTCATCCTCGGTTTAGGTCATGCACTGGAAACTCGAGTTCTTTCACACCCCTCATCACCAACAAGACTCTTGGTATCGTCAGAGGGAGAGTTAAAACTTCAGGATCCCCGTGCTGTTTTTCCGTCGCCCTCGTCATCATGAAGAATAAGTACTTCCGTGGTAATTGCGAAGCCGCCGGTGGCAAGGCTGCTATACATCCTATTCCTGGTTTTTGTTTCCACAAAAACTTCATGTTTTGTATTCTCTCTCAAAGTCTGCTGCTAACGCTGTTCTAAAACTCATATACGCGGTGATAGCTATCCCACGCGTCCTATCTAAAATAATAAAATTGCTATATGTTAGTCATATGCTACTTGAGTTTTCATTTGGCAATACTAATCTCCTTATGTCTGAATACTTAGGGCCTTCATCTGTTTCTGCCTCTATGTCGCCTTTTTCCCTTGCAATTTGAAATTTTTTTAAAATAACTTTTCAGTGTGGGTAAGTTCTACCCCACTCCCCGGTCAAAAAAGTCGTCGACGTCCAATCGATGGCATACCGGATATTAGACTAAAGCTTGACGCCGGAATGAGCAACTGCTCTTCCTGGGCTGCCCAAGAAAAATCATTTTTGTCAACCTTGTTATATTTCCTGCTCTCGCAGTCTATGTCCTGATGCGTGACACCGGTTTCCTTTGGACCTGATGTCATTTTGTCCAACCAGTCTGAGACGCACAGTTTCGTTAACTCTTGTTCGTACGACTGCTGCTGCTTGTCGCCTTTTTCCACTTTAGGTTTAGATCGATCGTGGTACCATTTCTTGTCTTGATCATCGAGAATGTCGATAACCTCTGAAGCGGGTAATTCCTCTAAACCCACTATGTCACCTACTATCCTTTTCAGGTCTATCCTGTCCAAACCATAATCGTCTCGGTAGGGATTATATTCCTTTGCGGGTCTTAACATGTCACTGTGTCGTGTTTGCATTGAAAAGAATAAATCCAGTTCAATGTTTTAAAACTTCTATCTGCTCGGGGTTTTCCCAGTCTACTTCCGCATAGAGTAAGGTTTCCTCTTTCGCCTCAATTATTTCATTAGGATCCAGCAGCTTGGCTGGTACTCAAGCTATGAAGAAAATCCCTCCTGATGCACTTCAGTTATCATGAATGGTCCCCTCCAGTTCTTCAGAGTTTATTCGTTCCTTTCGGCGGTACAACCTTATGAAAACCGACACGTAGTCTCCTACCGATAAAGTTTTTGCACCAGCTGCCGTCTTGTCAAACCTTTACCTCTGTCTCGTCTGGCTTGGTGCGTATTTGCGTTTGAGGTCCTACGTTTGAAGTAAAATTGCTGTGAGAGATATTCAAATAATCAACTACAGATTATTCAAGGTCTGAGCCTGTGAATACCATTAGCGGCCAATTTGATGATTTTGACGATCCACCCATTAAGTATGGATTTATAGTCATTTGAAGCAATTCTGCGGCATAATCGATTTGTGAAAAATTCGTAAGTTGTGTTTTTGTTATTTCATGGTGTTGTAAATATTATGGTAGTGGGATTTCAATTTGCATTTTGTTGGTTGATAAGATTGTGTGCTAACTGGAGTTTGTGATTGACAATTATTATTCTGAGATGTTAGAATTGGTCTAGGTTGTCTTATATGTTCTTTTTGTGGATGCGATTCAAAATTATCTGGTTGATCCATGTTGTAAGAACGATGTCTTTGGTTTTGATAAAATTATTGATGATTCTGATTATAGTGTTCCTCATCGTCTGGTGGAAAATAATTAGGTGTATAGTAAGGTGTTTGATGTCTAGAGTGATTTCGTTGTGTATTCTTTTGTTTTGTTGTAAAAATGGGTAATTTTCACTTTGATCTTGTGAAGATTGTGGACAGTCATGAAAATTCACTGAGTTTGTTGATGGTTGTTGTAAAATTTGACTTTGTGAGAATAAATGGTTTTGAGTGTTTGTACGAGATGATATAGTTGTTTGTGGTCTATTTACGTAGTTATAATTATGCTCTGCAAAATGATTTCTGTAGAATGATCCTTGTTTTTGCGTTTGTTTTGTCATTGTTCTGATTGCTTGATTATTCATTTGTGTATCTTTTGGCACGACGGAGGGTTTAACCGTAGTTTTCTGTGGTAATTTAGGTTTTTTGGTCTTGGATTTGTAAGATTTGGTTGTATGGGTGAGATACTTGGTTGTGCTGTTGTTGTTATTGTTCCAACTTTTTCTCCACTTACAAAAAGTGATGGAGTTTAAATATCTTGTTGTGTAAGATTTCTAGATTCGTTTAGATTTTCTTGTTGTAAAAGGGTTTAATTTAAACTATTGTTTCCTGTACTGTCGGGTAGAAATGAATTATATTATAAAGTTGTTGCGTCAACAGTGAGTGGGTCATTTTAACATAATCGTTGTGAATAGAAATTGTGCTAAGTGCTTGATTTGATGTATCTGTTGGTTTGTTCACAAATAATACATGAGAACATTCAGGGTCCCAAACATTAATCTGATTGTTCTGCTAAGACAGTTTCATCATTTGTGCTTTGAGATCTCAAATTTTTTCTTGCTTAAGAAATGATGTAAAAATTATGTGTAAAATAGTCAAATAGAAACCATGCTAAGATTTGTTGTAAATCGTGTTTAACATGTTGCGAGATTTCGTTACTTGTTAAATTTTCACGGATTGTAATAAAAAGTTTTGAGAATATTGCAATTTCGTGCCTACCATTGTATGTTTAGAGGTTTGAACTGGTGGATCTCCTTGCGATTCTGTTCGTTCTATTATAGATAGGTAGCTATAAATAATTGAAAATACATCGTTAGTGAATATTGAGTTTGCTCTTTGTAAGTTTTGACGATTGACAATTATTATTCTGAGATGTTAGAATTGGTCTAGGTTGTCTTATATGTTCTTTTTGTGGATGCGATTCAAAATTATCTGGTTGATCCATGTTGTAAGAACGATGTCTTTGGTTTTGATAAAATTATTGATGATTCTGATTATAGTGTTCCTCATCGTCTGGTGGAAAATAATTAGGTGTATAGTAAGGTGTTTGATGTCTAGAGTGATTTCGTTGTGTATTCTTTTGTTTTGTTGTAAAAATGGGTAATTTTCACTTTGATCTTGTGAAGATTGTGGACAGTCATGAAAATTCACTGAGTTTGTTGATGGTTGTTGTAAAATTTGACTTTGTGAGAATAAATGGTTTTGAGTGTTTGTACGAGATGATATAGTTGTTTGTGGTCTATTTACGTAGTTATAATTATGCTCTGCAAAATGATTTCTGTAGAATGATCCTTGTTTTTGCGTTTGTTTTGTCATTGTTCTGATTGCTTGATTATTCATTTGTGTATCTTTTGGCACGACGGAGGGTTTAACCGTAGTTTTCTGTGGTAATTTAGGTTTTTTGGTCTTGGATTTGTAAGATTTGGTTGTATGGGTGAGATACTTGGTTGTGCTGTTATGGTTATTGTTCCAACTTATTCTCCACTTACAAAAAGTGATGGAGTTTAAATATCTTGTTGTGTAAGATTTCTAGATCCGTTTAGATTTTCTTGTTGTAAAAGGGTTTAATTTAAACTATTGTTTCCTGTACTGTTGGGTAGAAATGAATTATATTGTAAAGTTGTTGCGTCAACAGTGAGTGGGTCATTTTAACATAATCGTTGTGAATAGAACTTGTGCTAAGTGCTTGATTTGATGTATCTGTTGGTTTGTTCACAAATAATACATGAGAACATTCAGGGTCCCAAACATAATCTGATTGTTCTGCTAAGACAGTTTCATCATTTGTGCTTTGAGATCTCAAATTTTTTCTTGCTTAAGAAATGATGTAAAATTTATGTGTAAAATAGTCAAATAGAAACCAGCTAAGATTTGTTGTAAATCGTGTTTAACATGTTGCGAGATTTCGTTACTTGTTTAATTTTCACGGATTGTAATAAAAAGTTTTGAGAATATGGCAATTTCGTGCCTTACCATTGTATGTTTAGAGGTTTGAACTGGTGGATCTCCTTGCGATTCTGTTCGTTCTATTATAGATAGGTAGCTATAAATAATTGAAAATACATCGTTTGTGAATATTGAGTTTGCTCTTTGTAAGTTTTGATGATTGACAAGTATTATTCTGAGATGTTAGAATTGGTCTAGGTTGTCTTATATGTTCTTTTTGTGGATGCGATTCAAAATTATCTGGTTGTTCCATGTTGTAAGAACGATGTCTTTGGTTTTGATAAAATTATTGATGATTCTGATTATAGTGTTCCTCATCGTCTGGTGGAAAATAATTAGATGTATAGTAAGGTGTTTGATGTCTAGAGTGATTTCGTTGTGTATTGTTTTTGTTTTGTTGTAAAAATGGGTAATTTTCACTTTGATCTTGTGACGATTGTGGACAGTCATGAAAATTCACTGAGTTTGTTGATGGTTGTTGTAAAATTTGACTTTGTGAGAATAAATGGTTGTGAGTGTTTGTACGAGATGATATAGTTGTTTGTGGTCTATTTACGTAGTTAAAAGTATGCTCTGTAAAATGAATTCTGTAGAATGATCCTTGTTTTTGCGTTTGTTTTGTCATTGTTCTGGTTGCTTGATTTTTCATTTGTGTATCTTTTGGCACGACAGTAGTTTAACCGTAGTTTTCTGTGGTAATTTAGGTTTTTTGGTCTTGGATTTGTAAGATTTGGTTGTATGGGTGAGATACTTGGTTGTGCTGTTGTTGTTATTGTTCCAATTTTTTCTCCACTTACAAGAAGTGATGGAGTTTAAATATCTTGTTGTGTAAGATTTTTAGATCCGTTTAGATTTTTTTGTTGTAAAAGGGTTTATTTTAAACTATTGTTTCCTGTACTGTCGGGTAGAAATGAATTATATTGTAAAGTTGTTGCGTCAACAGTGAGTGGGTCCATTTAACATAATCGTTGTGAAAAGAAATTGTGCTAAGTGCTTGATTTGATATATCTTTTGGTATGTTCACAAATAATAAATGAGAACATTCAGGGTCCCAAACATAATCTGATTGTTCTGCTAAGACAGTTTCATCAATTGTGCTTTGAGATCTCAAATTTTTTCTTGCTTAAGAAATGATGTAAAAATTATGTGTAAAATAGTCAAATAGAAAGCATGCTAAGATTTGTTGTAAATCGTGTTTAACATGTTGCGAGATTTCGTTACTTGTTAAATTTTCACGGATTGTAATAAAAAGTTTTGAGAATATTGCAATTTCGTGTCTTACCGTTGTATGTTTAGAGGTTTGAACTGGTGGATCTCCTTGCAATTCTGTTCGTTCTATTATAGATAGGTAGCTATAAATAATGGAAAATACATCGTTAGTGAATATTGAGTTTGCTCTTTGTAAGTTTTGATGTTGTGTATTTTTTATGCATTCTGTGAATACTTTTGAAAATTCTATATCTACGTCGTCTTTTTGAAGTAGATGATGATATAAATTCCGTATTGTTGTGTAATTTTACATATTCTTTTTAAAAAATGGTCTGAGAAGTGTCTTTTGATTTTTACTTCTGGGAGTTCTTTTGTACATGGACTATCTCCTCTTTCAAATAAATTAGCGGTTAAATTTTGACAAAATTGAGTTTGTCCTCTATCTTCAGTTAGTTGGTTTGCAAAAAATGGGAAAATGGAGTTTCCTTCTTGGTTTTTTTTTTAATTTGAGTCCTTTTTGTGTTTTATGACAGTTAATGTTTAATTTTCAATGTGTTTTATTGGTTGATTTCAATTGATAGACGTACTGGTTTATTTTTGTATCTATTTTTTATTGTTCGTTTTCCTTTTTTTGATGACTGTGATGTGGTTTCTGAGTCAGTGATTTTTGGTGATTTTTATTTATTGAATCTTTTAGCCTGGAAAGATCTTGTATTTCATTAGTTTCTGATTCGGAGACTGCGTTTCTTCGTTTTGAAAATAGTTTTCGAGTATTTCGTTTTCTTTGCTTATAACTTTTTTTTTAATTGTTTGTCCTTTTGCTCTTATGTATCCTAATGCTTGTCTGGGTGGGTTGATTATAAGGTTGTATCTTTCGTCGTTAATTATACAGTTGTGTAGTATAAAAGTTTGTTTATTTCCCATATTTTCTCTTGAAATAAGGTTTAGGATGACGGATGCAAGATTAGGATTAGTGATTTCTAATGTCTTAAACTGTCAATTCTTACGATTGTTTGTGGTAAGTTTAACTTGGGTCATTTCTTGTAGGGCTGGAGAGAAAAGTATATATCGATTCGTGAGAATGATTTTCACTTTTCGTGGCTGGTCCAAGTTAAGGTTTTAACTTACTTAATCTTACCTAGGGATAGTGACTTGTGATCAAATTTTAGAGAACAGTAAATTGATCCACAAGATTTAGATATAATTGGAACGCAAGTAGTTCGTTAGATACTATTCCAAATATCAATTTAAGTATTATCCTGGGTCCGCTAAGAGGGGGATCAAGTGAAGGATGAATAAACGAAGATCTTCACTGTTTATCTTAATTGAAAGGGTTAATATTCTTAAAAAATGTCTTTTAGTCCTGAGTCTTGGGTAAAGGTTGGGTAGTGAATCGACGTTTGACGTCGTTAGGCACTTTAAAATAAGTGAGGGAGAGAACAAAATTGTTCTAAAAATCCAAGGATGAGCCTTGATGATCTGAATTATTCAAACAGAATGTATTGAATTTGATTTTAATTTAGGTGAAATTGAATTAAAAGTTCAAGGGCAGCCTTGATTATCTGTTGTTTCGAATAAAGTTAATTTAATAAAAAAGAAGAATAAGCCTTGAATAGTTTAAAGTAAAGTTTTAATTGAAAAATTTTGTTTTAGTTTTTGGTGATGTTAGCAGTTTTAATATTGGCTGTTATGTTTTAGGTTATGAAGCTGGGATGAAGAGATGATTTATATATACTACTAATTTGCTCATTATGCTAACTGATTTTTTTTTCGTTTAAAAATATCTTTTCCAAGAAGTTTTTAATTTTAATGCAGATTTATTGGGGAGAACGATTAGGGGTATTGTATAATTATTTGGTTTAGTGACTTTAAGGATCGTTTGAGATTTTTCGTCAAGGATACTATGTCAGTAAATTGAAATCGAAATTTACTGCTGAGAAAATTCTAAATACAAAATTTTGAGTTGGTTTTCGCTGTACGACCATGAAACTTATTGCTAGGTTTCTTTTTAGTCGTATATAGTCTCTTGTCCGAGGTCTTTTTCCAAACCGGGTAGTCCTCGTATTGTTCGGAATAATGGCTCTGATCTACTGAGTCGTACAGAAATTTCGATTAAATTAATTTTGGATAAAATTTTTGGTAATGTTATTTGTCTAATTCTAATCTATTGTTTGGTTAGTTCTAGTGTAATTTGTCTTTTAAGGTCTTTGTCGAGACTTTTGGTCGCACCAGATGAGTTATGTTTGAGGTTTAACTCATAGAGTAATTTCAGATAGGGTACACCGTCTGCTCGTCACGCTATCCTATTTTCTGCCGGATAGATTCGTGCAAGTTCTTAGTCTAATACCGATCTTAATTTTAATCTTATATCTCCTAGTCTCAAGTCAACTGGTTTTGTTTCAAGTCGGTCTCTTGGAAAAAGCAACTAAATTCTAAGTTAAATTCCAATCTCTCTGGTGCTGAAATTACATGAAGTTTCAGCACTTACAAATAAGTGGGCTATTAGTTTGAAGGAGTATGATTGGTTAGTATTCATTATTTCATAGGGATAAAATACATTAAAAATAACCAATAATAAAATCTAGTTTGGATCTGGTTCCAGTAAAAACAATCTTTTCTTTCGCCATTCAGAGCAACATTTTAAATGCAAATCAAATTGTTATCTCAGTTAGGAAACTTAACCCCAGTTATTCTGGAAATTATAATGGTGCGACAATTGATAAGTCTTTTTTCATGCTAATCGAGCAGGGATGTACAGTGCTGATTTAAATTATCCGGACAAAATGAAAAAAAAAAAACTTGAATTTTCAAACACGTGTATCTCAATTTGGGTTAGGATAAGGCAAAAAGAAAAAAGAACAAAAGTCGCTTCGATTTTCATCAGAAATAACATGGTGCATTTTTTCACTGAAGTTATCAACCAAAACTTTAACTCAAAAGTGAATCTTTTTGGCTTTTTTTTAATTAATCAAGAATTACGCTGAAACTACTGTGTTAGTTGATGAGAAATATATATTACAAGAAGCCTTCTACACAGTCCATCAAAGTTCAGTCAAAATTAAATCTCCAAAAATTTGAGTGAATTGCTTAAAATTTGTTTTTAAGCAAACATTTTCAGTTTTTTATAGTAAAAATTACATTTCTTGACTATCAAGGAAAAATATTTTGTTCTTATACAGGTTTTTGGAGATTCAACCTTCTAGAACTTTGTTGATTTGTCTAAAAGGCGTCTTGTGATTTATTTTTTTCATTAGTTATTAAAATAGTTTTAGCGTAATTTTTGATTAAATAAAAATATACAAAAGGATTCACGTTTGGGTTAAAATTTTGGTTGAGAATTTCGGAGAAAAAATGCACCATATTATTTCTGTTAAAAATCTGAGCAATTTTTTTTCTCCTCACTCTTTGTCTAATCTTAACTCAATTTTTGAAACACGAATAAAATTTCAAGTTTCGTTCGTTATGTCCGGAGAATTTGTATCATCACTGTATATGGTTTCAAAAATGAGTAGAGAAATGTCTGTTATAGCAAGTTGGCTTTCTGTATTCTCTTTGATCAATTTAAATTGGTGGTTTTATCAATCGGGCATTTTTTTGTAGCTTTTCATTCGAGTTATTTGAAAAAGTTTTTTTTTCAGCCTGTACTGGTTTTACCCTTAATTTGTGAAATGGCAAGCACTTTATAACAGTTTTTTTTTGTGTCGAGAAAGTAGGAACGTAACAAATTTGGTAAAGACTGCCGATGCATACGCTTTTTTTTCAAGCCGGTAGGAGCATAATCGGCACGAGCGGCAATAAAGAAGGAAAACGAGAACTATAACGAAAAAAAAATGTGTTATTTCATTAGCAACTAGATTTTTGGTTATTTCTTTCGTTGATGACCTTGAGCGAGTCTGCAGAAAAGCCTTCATTCATATATTTTTTTTGTATTTAAGCAAGGCCATTTGAATCACCGCAAATTTTGTTCACACCATAATGCCCAAATTTACACATTTTATAGTTTGATCCTTTGTGAATTACTTCATTGCAAGCGACAATTTTTGTCTTTTGTCTATGCACTTTCACAAACAACAAATATATTTTTGTTTCGCAGACCAAAATCACAAGTGACATCACGAACAACCATGTCGTAGTCGATCGAACTCATTGCTACACAACATTCAATTGGGCATCCACGATTGGGCTCGTTTTCAGCAAACATTTCTGTGTCCATAATCTGCTGATTATCATATATACCAACCCATCCTTTTTTCAGAGAGTTCTCATACTTTGCGTCTAAATAAAGAGCTTTTTTTCACATGCACCGGATTATTTTGGCTCTGGATTCCAATTCTAAAACTAAAAATATCAACCAGAAATCTTGAGAAACATTCCTATTTTGTAAAACGTCGGAATAAAAAGGTGAAGAAACTTCATCATTTTGAATAAATTGCATATTTCCATTTAAGCAATACATAATTATAATAATATCTTGCATAGTGATGTCCAGTTAGGAACAATTATTCTAGCTCGAATTTTTCAGCTTTCAAAAAAGGAAGACTAAAAATTAGCAGCAGATTGTTGATGGAAAAGAAGAAAAACTGAAGAAGCAAGAAGCAACCCGCAGCGACAAAAATTGATAAAAATTGACTCTACATACAAAAAAATACAGATTTTAGATCTATTTTAACTTTTGTAGTAAAAATCATTTTTATAGCTGTATTAATCGATTATGAAGCATTCTGTTTGGAAAAAAAGATCAATTAAGCAATTCCTCACCCCCCCCCCCCCCCCCACCCATTCTCGCGTGGA
Organism: Symsagittifera roscoffensis; assembly: GCF_963678635.1. Lineage (NCBI taxonomy): Eukaryota > Metazoa > Xenacoelomorpha > Acoela > Convolutidae > Symsagittifera > Symsagittifera roscoffensis. The sequence continues at coordinate 14,509,063 of NC_087071.1, forward strand.
TGGGGGGATAGCTCAATCGGTACTTGAGACAAGTTTATAACCACTTCAAAACTGTTTGAGCGATATCAAATCATAAACCAGTTTCTTCAAATATAGCGGAACGCTCAAATTTACAATATCAAAGCTCAAAAATTACATTCAGAGGGAAAAAAGAATAAAAAAAACGCGCCTTTTTTGTGTCCCAATTGGAAAAGAGCAATTTTAATGTGCTGCGAAGAACAGTTTTTGATGTTCAGATATGAGGCTAGAGCACCAATCCTTGTTGAGTTCCCTTGCTCGATGAGGCTATGGTCGCACAATCGAAAAATTGCAAAAAAAAGTTTTGAAAAAATTTTCGTTTTCTTTTTCAAACTTTTCCTCGAAACTTTCATAAATTAAACATCACTCGGTCAATTGATTGCATGCTACGATCACATTGACCATAAGCTTGCGTTTGCTGACAACATTTTAAATAAAATAATGTCTTCGCATTATAAAACGTAAAAATAAATTTAAGTTATAACAACCCTTTAGTTGTAAGACAATATTTATTTTTGGATTGTTTATTTTTGGATTACAATCAATTTATTTTCGGATTGTTTACAATTCATATTCAGATTATCTACAGATAGATTATATACGATTTTAACTAGAGTTTATATTTATTAAAAAACTTTTAAAATATGTTTTAGTAATTACATACATGCTTTCCGCAAACTTATTCTACAACTCATAATCAGATTATACGCCAATTAATACAGACTTATTGCATACATATTGAAGATATGCCTCAAACAGATATTCTACTGATTTTTTCAACAAAATCTCTAAGTAAATTGAAATAAATTTTTATGTAGAAGTTTCAGTTAAGCTTTTGTGCTGATGTTTTATCAGAAAATAAACTAATAAAATCAAAAGTGTGGAACAATTTACAGCACAAACGGATGAAGTCGATTTTCGATGTTTTAACCTAGAAAGTGTCCTTAAAAAGATTCATCTTGAAAATAGTTTTTGTAAAAAATTCTGCCAAAAGTGTTTTTTTTTTACCGCGGAACCCTAAACTTACAAAATCAAGATGTCTAGTTTGCAGAAAACATTTTTCCGCTATTGTGCGCAATTCGCTATAACACTAATGAAAAATTTTTCATGATTACAAATTTGTTCTGAGCTTGCGAAAAAAGCAACCTTTTAGTTTAGGTTTTTCAATGATTGCAATTAATTACTTTATAGGTTTTAGATAAAATAATAATTAAAATATGGATTTATCTCAAATTATTTTTTATGATAGACGGGTTTTATTTCATAAAGAATATATAATGATACTATACAGATTTTCTACAGTTGATATACCTTGTTTATAAACATAAGAAATTAGACTTTTGCAGAGAAATTCAGTTTTTTTTCGGTGAAAGAAAAAATTGATTCTTGTGCAGAATTGATTATCGTTCGCAATAGGGTTGTGGATTAATCGATGTTATACCTAGGATAATAGATTGGTTCCTCTGAAAAAAATTTTTTGTCACTGCAGTTAAACTGATAAAGAACCGATAGAAACAATAATTTGCCTTGTTTAAACAAAAAAGATTATTTCAAAAAAACTTTGTTTTGTTTGTTTGTTTTTGTTTTCAAAAAAAAAATGTCATGCTAATTCCCATATTCGAGGTTTAATTGACCTGCATTTTTTGAGAAACAAGTCGCATTTTGAATGTATAGAAGTCAAACCTAACGTTAATAATAATACCGATAACTGAGAACTAAAAACGGTAAGAAAACCTATTTTGATTCAATACAAAAACGATAATAATCGCACGTTTTTCTGAAAAAATCTCCGTCATATAAACACTAAATCAAATAAATTAGATTTTTTTTCGAATATTTTTCACTGTGGTCATACAACCAGTAAAACTTCAGTTTTTAATTGTTTTCAAATTGTGTGGTTGAACTATTTGTGTAAAAAACCTCAGTATAATCAATTACTTTGGTATGAAACTTAATTCCGTATAATAATACTTGTTTTTTTAAGAGGAAGTAGGTGGAATTTCTGGAACGGCTTTTCTTATTTAGATACTTAAGCTCTTTCTTATAAGCATGTTTTATGCATCAGCTTTCAGCTGCCATTATTTTGAACGCAACTATTCCATTTTCTTTACGAAAAAAAAAATCGTTCTTTTTGCTCGACGCGGTCAATCTTTCAATTCTTTGAGAAAAATACCGTGTTGATATCCAATGTAGAAACTGTATGTTCCATTTTCTGAGCTTATGAACGCTGATTCGTACAGCTGTCTCGCTTGATCTGCAGATGAAGGAACAGGTATAGTTCCGTTTTTACTGAAACACAAAAAAAAACAGTTTTTCCGAAACCATTTTCATTCGAAATTGAATTCAGTTAATTCAAAAAACTTTCTTGAAAATAACAAGACTGGTTTTCATGCCTATCCTGCGAATCATTTGTGAACAAAAAACGAGAAACCACTTTTCTATTGGGATCAAGTGGTTGTTCTATTAACTTGCGTTTGCAAAAAAGCGTAATGAAAGAAAAGTTCTTGAGGCTGAGATCTTTAAATTATTATTTCCGCTCTTTCAAGTCTGTTATATTTGGTTGAGTTGAGCTATAATATTTTGTTTCCGTTTTAAGAACTTGTTTGCAGCAGCAATTCTAGTTTCCATGCGTAGAAAAAAATGAAACAGACAGTTCGAAGCGGCGCAAAGACAGTTATGGGGATGCGGACTTCCATGTTTTAACATAGGCTTTAGAGTATCCGGTTCGCACCCTATGTATTAACATAGGGTATAGAGTCTACAATGTATTAAGATAGGGAATACCAATGGTAAGGTTTCATGCTTTGTGTGGTGGTAAGATAATTGAAAGAAAAACAAAATTTTTTTGATTTTGCGTAGAATTATTTAATTTTTTCGCAAAAAACTTGGCGCACGTTACCTAATGGGTAATTATTTTTGTTGTATTACGTAGGAACAGATATTCCAGTGTTTTAAGATTGGTCATAGTTTCAGATACTAAGTCTCAAAAAGTATTTGATATTCCCAACAAGCTTGACGAACAACAACTACCCTTGTATGATGACTTCTACAGCAAACTGAAGATTAGTAACCCTCTCGATAAAGAGTTGGATGATTATGAAAAACTTCTTAACACTGGGATAACTGAAGAGCAAGCATTGAAAAAACTCGGCCTCAAAACCAAACCACCTACGGGAATGGAAAACTACAACTACCTTAAATCTATCTGGGAACAGCAAAAGATGACATCATTTCGCGATTTTTCCATGGTGGTATGACCACAAGGATGTTGTTCCTAACCTTGATAATATGCAGAAAATGATTGAATTTTATCATGACAAAGGGATAGACATGTTAAAGCTCGGCTGCACACTACCGAATCTAGCCAATATCTAGCCAATACACAAATCAACCGACTATGAGTTTTACCCATTCTTTTGGAGCGATAGTGACTTGCTTGAAAATTACGGGAAGATATGACCGGTGGTCCCTTAATTGTTTTCACAAGGAAAACAGTAGCAAATGAAACCTTCATTCGAAAATCGAACAATATGTGTAAATCAATCGTTGGTATTGACGCTAGTCAACTCTATCCTTATTCCTTGTGTCAGGATATGCCCACAAGTTTGTTTACGAGATGGGATCACGATGAAGAAACACAAAAATTCAAGGCAAGGGAAAATCGAGTTCGAACATTTGAAAATATGGTCATGTCAAATACTTTCAAGCAACCAGACCTTTAAGTAAAATTGGGAGTTACTACACTAAAGGAAAACAGAAAAAAATTGATTGCTTCAGTGTTGATGGTTATTGCAACCATTTTAAGACTGTCTTTGAAGCAATTGGTTGTTTTTTCCATTTTTGTTCTTGTAAAGAAGCTAGACCGAGCCTAACTGATGATGATATCAAAATCGGAACCAAGAAAAGAGAAATTTTTGAGCTTCGAGAAAAAAGTTACTCTATAGAAAAATGTGGGAGTGTAGCTGGTGGTATCAATTTAAAAACAATGTAGACTTGAAAAATCACGTTAGAACTCACTTTCCCTTCAGAAGACCTCTTTCTGCCAACTCACTAGTGCAAAACATTAGAAATGAAACAATGTTCGTGCAATGCAATCTGAGTGTTCCAGATGAGCTAAAAGCAAAATTTTCCAATTTCCCACCTTTTTTTCAAAAATATAGATGTTACCAGAAACGATATTGGGGAATAAATGAAAACATACGCGGGACAAAATGATTCGTTAAAACAACCGCAAAGAATGTTGATATCGTGCTTCAAATTGACCAACGGAAATTTTATCATACCACTTTTCAACTCTTACTTGGATCTTGGACTACAGTGTACAAAAATTCATCTTTTTTTAAAATACACACCGCATAAAGTTTTCAACAGTTTTCTTCAGTCGGCGATGAAAGTTCCTTATCTGGTGTAGTGCCGAAACAATGAAACTTCTTGGAACTAGTTCATATGGCTATCAAATAATGGACAGATCAAAATATAAAATGACAAAATACCTTGGAGAGAAAAAAACCGCAAAGCTATCAATAACCAATACTTCAAGAGACTTAATATCATAGCTAAAGATTTGTATGAAAAGGAACTTGTTAATTCTACTATAGAGCATTGTGAACCAATTATAGTAGGATTCTTTAGACTACAGTATGCCAAGTTGAAAATGTTGGAGCTGTATTATAACTTTTTCGATAATTTTTGCGATGTCAACAAATTCGAAGAACTCGAAATGGATACAGATTCCCTCTATTTGGCTTTGGCAAAAGAAGATTTAGATGATTGTATCCTTCCCAGCAATCGAGCAGAATGGTCTGAAAAGCGAAGCAAGGACTGTCGAGACGACTTCAGAGCAGATGCAAAAAACAACTTTTTCCCCGTATTTGCCGTTCTAAACATAAGAAACAAGACAAGAGAGAACCAAGATTGTTCGAGGAGGAATTCAGATGCCATGAAATGTTATGCCTGCGTAGTATAACCTATTGCTGTTACGATAGTAAAAGTCAAAAGTATATGTGTAGCAGTAAAGGTCTGAGCAAACGTGCATTAGAAGACTCCGGAGATGGACCGATGGCAAAGAATCGACTAGTACTGGATGAGGCAATGAATTTGAAGTAAACGAATAGAGGATTTAAAACGATTAACCATGCAGTCACAACTTATGAACAAACTAAAAAAGGACTGAGCTATTTTTACCCTAAACGGGAAGCTGAATGTGATGAAATACATACTGAACCTCTAAATTTGTAAGAGATTATGTAATAAAATTGTATACGATGCTGTGAATTAATACATTTTCTCTGTAATTAACTTTTTTTTTTGAAAAAAAAACTCTTTTTAAACATTAATTCTGGGTTAACAGTACTTTGCTTTTTGATTAAGAAAACATTTAGAGTCTGGAACATTGTCAAAATCGAGCGCCAAAAAAATCGGGCTCCGAAATTTTTTTGAAACTTACCATCTGGAACTATGACCAATCTTGATTCACTGAAATATCTATTCCCACGTAATAAACTAATAATATTTACCCATTAGGTAACGCTTGCCAAGAATTTGGCGAAAAAACTAAATACTTCCTTACAAAAACCAAAACAAATTCGTTTTTCTTACCATTATCATACCATCACACAAGCCATGAAACCTTACAATTGGTATTCCCTATCTTAATACATAGGGTGCGAACCGGATACTCTATAGCCTATGTTAATACATGGAGGTCCACAACCCCCCCTCCCCCCCCCCCCCCCCCCCGGGCTGAACTGCCCCGATATATACTACTATGGCTTGAATGCCTTTTTCAAGTAGTTTTTGATTTAAAAAAATTGGAAATAAAATCAAAAAATTTGAAATAAAAAGTGAGTGAGTAGTTGCCATAATAGGAAAAATTACCTTTGTCCCTCATATTTTTTCGCAGCAATTTCTGAGCTCATTAAAATGATAACTATACCGCCTATTAATAGAATCATCATTAGGAATCCCAAACTCAACCCCCGTTAACACCGTTCATGACTCTGAGCCCTGTTTTTTTTAGATTATAAATATCCCAAGAATGGAAAAAAAACAACCTAGCATACATGCTAAGTAAAATTTTTTGAATAATCTTTTTCAAAAATTAGGTCTGGACAAAAAAAGCCTCAAAGATGATACTTTTTGTTAAAATTACAAAAAATGTTATTTACTTTTTAAGCCGTAACGGGTTGAAGCATCAGCGTTAATTACCGCTTTTTCTGTAGTAACTCAGAGATCGCTATTTTCCAGCGCTGATTCAAGTATATCTCAGAGTTTTTTACATAAATAAGTCTGCGATGTTCGGAGCTATTTCAGTAATGATTCCGATGAAAATCATCGCTAAAAATTAAGAAAGTCTTAACTAATTCTAGTAGCTTTCAAATGAGAGTTTTAACTGATAAGCCCTGTAATTTGAGATTCTTTAAGTAGTGAATGAGCAAAGCTTGAATATATGTCTGCAAAGCTGATGATCACGTAATCAAAACCCTGTTAGATAGCTTTTATTGCTCGTTTTGATAGAGTTTTTATCGCTGTTTCATCGCTGATGTTAGCCAAATTAGCGATAATCTATCAATAGAATTTAAGATTGTGGCAATGAACATCGATAATTCATGGATGGCGATTGCTCTTTTTTCCATTATTTTATTGCTTATTCCCAATGTGAGCTCAACCCGAGAAAAAACAAATTACACAATTTTCAGACATTTTGTGCAAACCGAAAAGATTTATGTCATCTTGCGCAGCACTGGAACAAAGCTTCATTCTTCTCATTCAGGAACAAAACTTGGATTGATTGCAACCTTTTCTTACTAGTTCTGGAACCAATTTTGATAATGCAACTGACTTTCTCACCTCTATACTTTTTAAAAAATATATATATAAAATTTGCTATCAATTATGTAATATCAAACAAAAATTGAAATTTCAGACTCTTTTTCTCAATTTTTTCACTCTTATCGTCTGTTAAAAACTGAAATAGTGGGATGTTCCGTTACTGCTCGCACTGTAAACCCATACTTTTGTTTACTAATTGTTTTGTCAAAATTCTAAAATGATTTAATCTAATTAATTTAAAATCAATCAAAAGCTACTCCAACGATGATTGTAATCGGCTGTTTTTCCTTTCCCCCAAAATGCAATATTTTATTAATGAATTTTTGTTCACATTATTCGCATGTTACAAAAATTGGCATGCAAACTAATAAGGCCAAAACAAACATATTTCCTTCATGTTTAACTTTGTTAAATTCCTCCTTAGACCATAAAAATGAGGTAGGGTGAAAAAGAAAAAGAGTGTTGTAATCAATTACATGGGGTTAAGATCAGTAATAACGAATCATACTCATTTTTGTTTTGTCGTGACTTTAAAAGTATAATCAAAATTTGAGTTTTGGTTGTATTACACATTCTATACACGAATAGATTTAACTTCTACGAATTGCTTCTTGTTTCAAAAACGTTAAGGTTTTTTTCGTTTTGTTTTCTTTTTGATTTTATCACTGTTTTCCAATTTTTACAATTTTATGTTCTGCCGCTCTGTTGCTAAATTCTTGCCCACTGTTGTCTTTTTTTAATCTGAAAAACGCAACTTATGTCGGACTTTTGAAAAAGTGCGTAAACAGATAAATTTGGCCTGTGAGAGTTAGTTTAGTTTTTCTAATAACTCATTTTTGAAAAACTTTGTCAACAGATAGCAACAATTCTAACAGATTAGTTTAATCAATTATAAATGAATAGAAAAATCGATAAAAAGTTATAAAATCTTTCAATTAATATCCTTGAAATTGAAGTAATAGTGAAGTTAATAAAATGGAGTTCAATAAAGTATAATTTTTATTATTATAAAACCATTGCGCTTAGTTTGTGTTGTTAAATATTGGTTCAAAAAAGTTGCAAACATTCTAAAACTCTCTCTAATTTTTCCAGAAAAGCAAAAGTTTTTTTTTCTAAAAATTAGGACAAGTTCTTCGTCGAAAACGCTGTTTCAAGTACAACGCAATTTCTTTATCGTGCACTAACGCGTAGCTTAGGATACTCAATTTGCTTTAGTTGAATTTGATTTTAATTATGAGTGGATTTGAATCGACGCTTACACTTTTCGTTGTAGATAAAAACTTTGAAAAAGCCGAGACTTATATAGGGAACTAGTACTCTCAAAAATCAGACTCCCATTTAGACCCCATGAAGCCAATTTTCGATTTTAAACCATGTGCAAGAATATTTCAGAAAAACAGAATCAATGTTTATAAAATTTTGGAAAATATAAAAACTCCTAATTCTTTAAATTAGTTGAAAACTTAAAATCACGCAAATTTTGCTTTTCAAAATTTGCTTACTAAAAACAATCCGATTTAAACACCAAGGATGAAATTAATTTGATCAAGCTTCCCTCGATTTTTAATTCATTCCTGTTTGACAAGTAATTTTGTTCCGACTTTCATAAAGAAAGTAACGGAGTATTTGTTACCGGGGTTGTTTTTTTTCTTCAGACAAATTTAGATTATTCAACTAGCCATTTTTGACGATATTTCTTTATCATGCGAAAGCTATTGTTGAAGTAAGCTTAAATTGGAAAAAAAACTTGAGCTTAAAATGTCTTGAGCCTAAATTTAAAAAAAAATGCCTGTGATCATTTTTGGATAAGTTCTGCGGTTTTATAAATTGCCGTTTTGGCCAATTTGGGACAATTAACGTGCAATATTTTTCGCGTCATTAACGCGTAAGCGGAGATGCAAACCGTATTAAAAATCGTTCCCAATTGGTTCTAAAGGAAGCTTATAAAGGAAGCCATAATTGATTTGTTAATATGAGCAAAATCTATCACTTTGCTTTCATTATGGCGTGTGGGGTGATGTTTTTACAAAAAAAAACTCGAATTATTTTTTTTATTACTTTTAAGTTTTTCATGTGATTACAGCTCCATAGACCTTAAAAGGCAGTTAGTACATTCGGCACTTTGCCCTGATACGAGCAGTCTTGTTTGTTTTGAACTCTTGTTCTTTATTAATTCATTTAGTTGTACCTTGTGCAGTATTTTTGCGCTTCTACCAAGCTTGAAACTGTTTCTAGAACGAAGTGAACACATTTCGGGTAAGAACCATTTATGTAATAGTAGCCTCTGGGACATGATAATTCCAGCTCTGGTTTTTGGGTGACTGATGGCCCCGTGGTTGTTTCTGATAGCTGAAATAGGACAATTTTGGTTAAAGTTACGTTCTGTATCATAATATGAAACAATTTCAAAAGAGAATTATTAAAATTATACGTAAGCAAATACGCAACGCAGGCACAAAAATGTTTTATCTTCTAAAGTGACTTAAAAAACTATATCTAATCGGAGCAACAGAGTTCACTTCTTCTCCTTGAATTACAAAACTCTGACTGAAAAATCATTTTATGGAAATTGGAACCTGATCCAAACTATATATTATTATTGGTTACAAGTTAGGTATCTTATCCCTATAAAATATTAAAGACTAACCAATCACACTGCATCTAACTAACAACCCATTTATTTGTAAGTGCTGAAATTACTTGTAATTTCTGCACCGCAGCATTTTGAATTTAACTTACAACCAAGTTGCTTTCTCCAAGAGACCGATTCGTAACAAACCAGTATACTCGAGATTTACTGAGACTAAAAGATATAAGAGAAAGATTAAGATCGGCATTAGACTAAGAAGTTACACGAATCTATCCGGCCGAAAATAAGATAGCGTGACGAGCAGACGGTGTACCTTATCTGAAATTACTCTATGAGTTAGACCATACGTCTCAACTCATCTGCTGCGACCATAAGTCTCGAATAAGACCTTAAGGAACAAAATAGCTCAGAACTGAACAAAATAGATTACACTTAGACAAAAAACTTTCTCAAAAAATTTACGCGACACTAATTTAATTGAAAGGTCTCTACGACTCAATAGATCAGAGCCATTATTCCGAACAATACGAGGATTACCCGGTATTGGAAAAAGACCTCGGACAAGAGACGATATACGATTACAACGGAACTTAACCATAAATTTCATGGTCATACGGCAGAAGCCAACACAAACTTTTATATTTAGAGTTTTATTAGCAATGAATTTAGATTTTCATTTGCAAACAAAGTGTCTTGAAGAAAAATTTTAACCAATAATTACAGGCGCTAAACCTATTTTTGTTTAAAAACGATTTATAAAAACATCCCTTATCGTTTCCTTAAATCTGCAGTAATTTTTAAAAAATATCTAGAAAAAACTGTTTTTTGAAAATAAATACAAAAATTAGTTAGTAAACACACAAATTGTTAGTAATATAGGAATCATCTCTTCATCTCAGCTTCATCACCTAAAACATAGCAGCAAATCATAAACCCACTAACACCATCAAAAACTAATATACACACTTCTTAATTAAATAAACCTTAACTTACTTTATAAAGACTTATCCTAATTCTTATTTCCATTTAACTTAAACATTTTAAACTTCACAGATCATCAAGGTTTTCCTTGGATCTTCAATTGATTTTTACCTAAAATAAATTTAATTCTACTAATTTTAAACTTTGATCACCAAGGCTTATCCTTGGGTCAAATGAGAACAATTTTGTTCTCCCCCACACATTTAGCAAAGTGCCTAACGACCTCAAACGTCGATTCACTATCCAACTTTTTCTCAAAGAGCCAAGACTAATAGAAGTTTTTTAAATCACACTAACCATTCCAATTAGGATAAACAGTGAAGAACTTCGGTTATTCATCCTTCACTTGACCCCCCCCCCCCTCTTACCTGACCCAGGATAATACTTAAACTTAGAAGAGTATCTAACGAACTACTTGCGTAAGTTAAAATAGTACCTAACGAGCTACTTGAGTTCTAATTATACCTGAACCTAGAGGATCTGCTTACTATTCTCCAACCCTTGAACATAATCACTACCGCTAAGTAAGATTAAGTAAGTTAACACCTTAACTTAGACTAGTCACGAGAAAGTAAAAATCATTCTCAGGAATCGATATATACTTTTCTCTCCAACCCTGAAACATATGACCCAAGTTAGGCTAACCAAAAAATCATAAGAACTAACAGTTTAAGCAAAAAAAATCACAGTTTAATCAAATATTGCATCCGTCATCCTAAAACTTATGTCACTAGACAAATTAGGAAATAAACAAACAATTATACTACACAATTGCGAAATGAACAACGAAAAGTATGACGTCGTAATTACTCCACACACACACAGTCAATAAGATATACTAGAAAAATCAAAAGAGAAATTTTAAGCAAACAAAGACAGATTACAAGAAGAAGATTTTCAAAAAAAGAAACGCATTCTCTGAAGCGAAATAAGTTATTTAGGAGAACTTTACAGATTGAAAGACTCCGTAAATAAAAACTATCAGGTTAATGATACACTATATTTTTCTGACTCAGAAACCAGTATCTCAATCATCAATACAAGGAAAACGCAGAATAAAAAACACAAACAAAAATAAACCAGTACGTCTATACAATTGGAATCAACCAATAAAACACTTTGAAAATTACAATTTGACGGTAATAGAGCACAAAAAAGAATCAAAATGAAGAAAGCGAAGATGACAACTCCATCTCCCCATTATTAATCAATTTATTCACTGATAATAGAGTACAAACACAATTTTGTCAAATTCTAATAGCTATTTTGTTTGAAAGAGAAGTTAGTCCATGCACAGCAGACTTTCCAGAAGTAAAAATCAAAAGACAAAGTAACGATCACTACCTCAAAGGAATATGTAACCTGACACAACAGTACGGAATCAATACCATAGAAATGCAATCACCAGTTAAGTTTCATGGTAGATATCTACTTCAAACAGACGACCTAGATATAGAATTTTCGAAAGTATTCACAGAATACTTAAAAAATATACAATACCAAAATTCACAAAGAGCAAATTCAGTGTTTACTTTTGAAGTATTTCAAATACTTTATAGCTATCTATTTTTACTAGAAAAACCAGAATCCCAAGGAACTTCACCAGTTCAAACATCAAAACATGCAACTGTAAGACATGAAATCGCAATATTTTCTGAATCTTTAGACACAATACGTGAAAATTTAACAAGTAGCGAAGTTTCGCCAAACGATAAACAAGACTTACAAAAAATCTTGGCATGGTTTACCATTGAATATTTCACATATACTTTTGATTTAACTTCACTATCAAGAAAAAAATCAACTGATGATACTGTAATAGCAGAAAATCAGATTATGTTCGGGAACCTGAATGGTCTCATCCACTATTCTTTAAAGTTCCAACAGATATTTCAAGTCAAGCAATTAGCACAAATTTCTATTGACAATTTATCGTAACTCAAAACTGACGCAACAACTTCAAATTATAATTTTTTTCTACCCGATAGAACAGGAAAAAATAGTTTAAACTCAAGTCTCATACAACAAGAAAACCTAAATGGAATTAGGAATCTCACACAACAAGTTATTCAAACACCATCACATTTCGCAAATGAAGAAGTAGTTACACCAGTAATAACAAACAACAAAGTATTTCACCAATACATCCTAATCTTACAACTCCAAGACCTAAAAATCCAACCTTACCACAGATAACATTACACTCTACGGTTAAACCGTTGTTCCAAAATACCCACATGTCAACTACCAACCATTTCGACCAATGACGAAACCAATAAAAAAAAACAAAAAATATTCACTAAGAACAATTTTGCAGAACACAATTAAAAGTATGTAGATAGACCACAAACATCTAAACGTTCTCATTCGAATACTCGAAATCATTTATTTTCACAATTACAAAATTTTCAACAACCAACAACAACTACAGTAAATTTTCATGACTATCCACAAATTTCAAAGACCAAACTGAAAATCATCCATTTTTTCAACAGAACAAAAACAATAAACAACAAAACCAAAATAAACAAAAAGCACCTTATATACACCTAACTTTCTATCATCAGAAGATGATGACTACTATCAACCAGATAATTTTGCACCATATACACAGGAATACCGTGTACAGCAACCTCGACTAAGTCTAGCATCTCAAAAAACAAATTTTTACCCACAAAACCTAGCTAGTACACAAACTCACCGACCATTGCAAACGCAAAATTCAACTGGTACACAATCCTATCAAACAATAAAAATACAAAACCCAGTTAACATAGATTATTATCAACCAACACAAATGCAAAATGAAATCCCACTACCTTATTATTTACAACAACATGAAATCACAAAAAGTCAACTCACAAAATTTTCACAAATGCCAAATGCCGCAGAATCATTCAAAATGACTATGAATCTATACCTAATGGGTGGATCATCAATAACATCAAATAAACCATTGATGGTATTCATTGATGGTACAGACCCTGAATATTCTGTAAACGATTATTTAAATGCAGTCACAGCAAGCTTAATTTTGAATATAAGACCTGAACCCATAAATACACCATATCACCAAAATTGGATACATAGACGCACAGCGTTAATACAAACCACACTTGATGGCGCAGCTCAAAAGTGGTTTTCAATTTTACCTAAAGATATAAAGTCAGACTGGAAAAGATTCACACAAGAATTTTCAAAATGTTTGTTTCAGAAAGGAACAAACAAAATCAAAGAGTTTTATGCAATGAAATTCGTTGACTACCAAACGAAACGATCAAACAACTAGCAGTAATGTTCGAAACACTAGTCCAAAAAGCATACTCACTAAACACTCATGATTATAAAAACACAAAAATTACAGAAATTTTAATGATGACTCTAACACCTCAGTTACGAAAAATAGCAATCAAAAAGAGAGCATCACATCCTTCCTCAATTCGAGAGTCAGATCTAGATTTTGGAAAACTAGTAGATAAACTAGAACAAGCAGAAATTACTATGAAACTAGAGGAAACAGAAAGTTTCAAATTACAATATGTTAATAATATCCAAACAACAACAACAAAAATAAATAATTTACATAACTCAGAAACAGATTTATCCTAAAAATCACTGAAATTTTGAAGCTATATGAGAAAAATCCAAACTTCAAAGGTGAACCATCATTCAAAAAATGGTGTAACTATTATCGAAGATACGGACATAGCATCGCTGAATGCAGACAAAAAATACAAGACAATCAGAATAAACCACAAAAGAACAAAAAACCAAACAAATCATTTTATCAATACATGAAAAAGATCAAAACCAACCAAATAAAAATATGCACAGTAATACTAGCTCTGGAAAACCACTCCTAAATAGCGCAAGTTATTCAAGAAACCAAGCAGCTTATAACTCTAACTACAGAGGTAGATCACCAGATCAAAGAAATTCACAAAAATCCTCACAAAAAAGATATCATCGATCACACAGTCGAAATACTCAATATCGAAACAATTATTCACGATCAAACTCAAATAGACCGAACTGCTCGTTTGATACCAGTTCCCATTCACATTCTAGGAATGGACACTATTCAAATGACAGATCACGAAACTCAAATGACAGATCACGTACAATAGACATAGAAAACAATCGAACAATAGAAACAGAAGCTATTCAAATAATCGAAATCAACGACATAATAGTCAATCACGAGATTATTCAAACAACGAATCAAATCAACAAAGATCTAATTATAACAATTATCAAAATAGATCACAAAAAAATTCACAAAATAGGAATTCAAACTAAAACAAAAGACAAAGAAACTACTCTCAGTCACCTAATAGAAATAACACACGTTATCCAGATTCTCAAAACAAGTATAGAAGTGATAAACCAAAACATCAGAGACAAATAAATCAAGTACAAACAACTGAAGAAACAAATTCAGACCCCCCTGGTATTGATAACAGAAAAACTACTGAATTACAATTAAATCGCATTAATTGTGAATCTACAGACAGTGAAAGTGATACAGAAAACACAATTTTAATCAACCTGATAAAATTGAAATCGATTATGAAACCGTTACGTGCGAACAGTTTTTTCATTCACATATCTGCGAAAATCAATTGGAATTACTTTTAGACTATCAAACTAGACCTAGAAGTAGTAAAATACCAATCAAGCAAATTGTAAATGATGTAACGACATTACACGAACCTGGAAAAGATCAACTACCATATTTTAGTAAAATCACTGACTAGAGTATGGTACTTGATCTTATAAAACAGAATAAACCAGAGGAACCACCAAAAAAAATTGGACAATCCCTTTTCTTTTAGAAAGTCCAAAAAGTAAAGAGTTTCAATCACCAGACCTTGAAATAGATTTTTTAATAGACTCTGGAGCAGAATCAAATATCCTTAATATTCCACCTTGGAATCAAATCAAAACTCTACACCAGAAATTAACACCTGTAAAAACAGCCAGCAGACTAGCAGCAGCACAAGGCTCAACCTTAACAAATTATGGAAAAATTCAACTTTTCCTCGTTCCAACTAAAACAATGAAACAAAGCAAACTCCTAAATAAACCATTCAAACAAACATTCCATATCTCAGATATAAAGCACAATTTTATTGAAATCCCATTCATCACAAAATACATACCAACTATTAGTATACTAGACAACAAATTTAAAAAAAAAGATAAATATACAAGAATGCAAAACACTGCTTTAACATACTTCCAAAGAATGAACAAACAAACACCATTCTTTTCGAAAATTACTCCATCTTTAATAAAGAAAGAAAACATCTTAAACCACTCTCAGGATACATTTACGAATTTCCGATTAAACAAGGTCACCATTACGACAAAAGTCAAAACAGACAACATCTCTATATGTCTGACTTTGAATTTAGACCAATTCACAATTTTTTTAGAGTAACAATTTCATCCATAAAATACATGAAAAACAAATACATGAACCCCGATATTATTTCCCTACATGCATACAATAATTCGCCATAGAAAATCACCTTACCTTTAGGACTCCTAGGATATTGTGAAACCAATGCAACAACTTCCACCACAAAAGAAGTAGCATATAGAGTAAATAATATATTACAACTACAAGACATATGTCATCAACAATTCTCGATGAATAATTATCAATAATTAATAAAATAAGCAATGAAAAAAAGAACACAGACTCTTTCACGAAAACACCTTATTTTAAACCAACATTCAAAATATCACACTATACAGAACAACAACAAAAATTTTTGACAATGTTAATTCATCAACACTCTCAAATAACATAACACGAATTTGAAAAGTTAGCCAATTTACTGTTAAGATATCCAACAGTTTATGCAACATCTGAGTTTGACGTCGGAAAAATAAATTCACCACTACATGTACCCTTGAAACCTGACGCAGTTTTCAAAAAAACAAAGAGAAGGTAAAGTACCAATTCACCTACATGACAAAGTCAATAGATTATTTGACATTGTAGAACAATACAAAATCTTATCTCCAGTAAATAAAGAAGAACAATCAAAAGGAAACATTTTTATTAACCCTGTTTTTATTCTCGCTAAAGGAGAATCACTAAAAATAGTTCTAGAAGCTAGATACCTCAATTCACTTATTGATGAATCTAAATGTGATTGGCCAATAGAACCAGTTCAAGTTAATTTAACGAAAATAAACGGTAAATACTTGACAACCGCGACATGAATAGTGCATATAACCAAATGCCACTAGATGAACAATCGCGACAATTAACACAATTCGTTATTGGAAATCAACAATACGAATTTAACAGATTATTCTATGGCATATCCATAGGACCAGCAGCTTTCTCAGCATTCATGAGCAAAATTTTTAGACCACTCATACTCAATAAAATGTAATCACCTTGTTAGACGATGTAATTATGCAATCACAAACAAAAGATGAAATGTGCATAGTTCTAGAAAAATATCATCAAGTTTTACAGAACAAAAAAATGAAAGCAGCCCGAGATAAATCACATTTTTTCTTAACACGCGTAAAATTCCTTGGACACATCATAGAAAAATACACTATAACCCCCCTGAAATCACGAATTGATGCAATTCAAAAACTCCAACCACCTACAAAAAAAGAAAATCCAAAAATTCCTTGGAATGTTAATTTTTTTAAGTAAAAACGTATATAAAATGCAATTATACTTAAGACCATTCAATAATGTTCTCGGACAACAAAACAATTTTGAATGGACAACAGAACATCAAGCGTGATTTGAAGAAATCAAAAAACTTCTCGCTGAACAAATTTCAAACACAATTCCAGATCCTAATCAACCATTTTATGCAATGTGCGATACTTCAAATTTTGGCGTCGGTGCAGCATTATTACAATCCCACAATGGAACAAATAAAATGAATCTTATATCAGCAAATTATTGCTTATTTACACAAGCTGAATTACGTCTCTCTACTCTGAGGAGAGAATGCACAGCTATCATACACACTCTAAAAGAACATGATTTTTTGATACTTGAATCAAAACATCCAACAGTTTTACTTACAGACCACAAACCTATCATATTTCTTTTTACACGAAAATCAAATCCAAACCATAGAATTTATAGATTTCAACTAATCCTAATGAAATTTCCAAATTTACACATAGTATGGACAGCAGAAAAAAAACCTTGGTGTCGTCTTTTGATTAACCTTCTTGGGTGACGGGGCTACGCTTTCTGATTTGGAAGACCCCGAGTCAGTTGTTGAGCCTGATGTGGCCGCACTCTCTTTCTTTCGTCTCTTATCCGATTGGCACTCCATCCCTCGTTTTGGTGTTTTTGAGGTAGGTCGTCCTCCTGTTCTCTTCCCCGCTGCTTTTCGTTTGGTTGGGCTGCTTTGTTGCTCTTTTCGTGTCAGCTTCACGCGCAGTCCTGAGGTGTCTTCTTTAAACATGGGTTGTCGTGGAGCGTTCGGGTTCTCGATATCTAAAAAACGCAAACAAGGTCCAACTCTTCAAGCGGATGTATATGCAACGTAATCACTGAGCGTTGAAGGGCGACAAGGACCATAAACAAATGGGTTAGGTACAAACGCAAACTCACTGTTTCTTACTAGCCATGGTTGTTTTCCTTTTGTTTGCACCCACGCTCTTTATGACGTGTAGGTTAGTATTTTCCCATCAATCGTTTTGTATTTATGTTCAAAAGTTTTTGTGTTTTTCACATTCGTGGTCATACTAATTGTTTTTCTTGCTACTTGTTCCACCTTCTTTTTTATTGTAAAATCAGTTTGTTGTCGTATCCCTTTTTATTCTTAAGTTCAATCTTTTTTTTTCTAGTGCCACCGCTTTTATAGTTTTCACACATGTTGTGCTATGTGGTTGATTGTCCACACGTCCAGGGTTTTCCGGCACAATTGGTTCTGGTATTCTGCGTTTCATGCCTAGATCGTCCTCAGACCACTTCTTAGGTTCGTTTATTTTTTCTGCTGGGATAGCTGGTTGAGTCAGGTTTAAGATTAATAGGTGAACTATAGGTTGTGATATTTGAGAGTGGTGTGTTAGCCTTCCTGCCCATATGTGCTTCAAAAAGTGTGACGTTGGTTAATCCGTGCGGGTTTTTTTTTCAAATTTTTTTGATTTTTTCTGCCATGCTCGATGCAATTTTGAACGGTGTTTTATTTGGATCAACTTTTATGATGCCAAGTTGTCGTTTTAATGTTTGTATCAATCGCTCTACGACGCCAATGGATCTTTGATCGTCTACCGATGCATACAAAAATTTTAAGTTGTTCGATTTACAGAACAGTTGAAATTTTTTAGCGCGAAACGTTTGAGCTTGATCGCATCTTAGGCGGAGAGGTACCCCACTGTTTGAAATGTGTCTTTGCATAAATTTTCGTGCAACGTCCGCTGTTGTGTTTGAAACTATTTTAGGCGTTGGGAAATTTGACCAAATATTGACTGCCACTAAAACATAAGCATCTCTATTAGGAGCGATCCCGCAAATTCAGATTGGACCTCTTCATTTGGTTCAACCACCGGTTCTATTTAGAAAAAAAATATGTTGTTTACCAATAATTGGTTTTATATTTTTAACTTGTTGTGTGCATTCTCGACATCTTTGCGCCAATTGTACTATTTTCCTGTGTATATGTGGGAACCAGATATACTGGCAGAGGTCAAGCATGGCTGCAGAACCCGGATGTGTAAGATTTAGGCTATCGAGTACAGTCTGCGTTAGTTGAGATAGAAGAACTATGCGGTCGTCGATTAAGAGGCAGTCCTCCTTCACATAAAAGCGGTTTCGGATGTTATACCAGTATCCTCCTTACGACAACTAGAGTGCATCCCAGTCCCATTTGCGGACAAAGTTGACAAGTGGTCTGAGGTTTTTGTCGTTTCGGGTGGCCGCTGCGATAAAGTTGACACCTAACAACTTTTTCTTCTAGTTTTCTTCTATATAGTAGTGTGTCCTCTTCCTCTGTGTTTGTCTCTTAGTCTATTGTAGCGACGATTTCGCTTACGATGTGATTGTGGCTGAATTCCAATTGGAATGATGTCATAGTGGGTGATTCGGTGTTTGGTATAAGTTCTTCTTGTATATTTGCGTTAGGATCCACACAATACTCATACGTTTCCTTTGTTTCGATTGAGAGATCCGTTTGGATGACTGCGTTCACTGGCATAGTTGCTGTTTATGCGGCTGTTGTAGATGTCACTTTCATGGCGGGAGCCGTTTTCTTGCTAAATCCCTCTGTTGAATCGGTAAACACTAGTTTTCAGAAGGTTGCTGGTTTTTGGTATTCGTTTTCCGTACTCTCTTGCATGCTTGATACAGTTGCATTATTCGTTGTTTCATTACTGTCCTTTTGTTTTCCGCGCGTTTTTGATCAGCCGATAGGGCGATAGTTTCCTAGTGGCTAATTGATTTAGAATTAAGTTGTCAATCATTTCAAGATTGTTAACGAATGAGTTGATTGACGCCACAACAAGTTCCTCATCATACGCGCTGGGTGGTATTGCAATTCCAATCGGATTTCTGGATATATAGTCAATTAATCCCATTTTGCTCCCTGCCAAATGTTTGATATCGAAGTTAAAAAGGATTAATCCGTCGATCCATCTTGTGAGCCTGCTTTGGCTTGTCATGAATCTTTCGCTGGCGTTTAGAGCGCTGATCAAGGCCTGATGGTCGGTAATTACCTTGAATTTTTTTTCCATAAAGATAATATTTGAAGTGTTCAATCACCCATACGACCCCCAGGAGTTCTAGCTCATTTACTGAGTATTTCTCGTCTAATGAATTTAAGAATCTTGATGCGTACGCGATGGCTACCAACCCCTCTGTTGTGTCTTGTTCTAGGGCAGCGCCTAGGCCAGATGTAGATGCGTCGCAAACTACTCGTGTGTCAAAATTTTGATCAAAATGTTAATTTTGTGTGTTTTCTATCACTAAATTTCTAATTTTTTTGTAATGCAGAGTCATGCTCCGCCGACCAATTGTGTGTTTTGTGTTTGTCTGTGTTCATAAGTAATGGGCGAAGTGCTGCTTCGGCTTGTGCCAAATGTGGGATGTATCTTGTAGGATGATGTACTGTCCCATGAAACTTTTAAGTTGTTTGAAGGTTTTAGGTAGTAGCAGTTTTTCTATTGCGTCTGTTTTTCTTGACAGGGGTAGTTCCCTCACAATCTATATGAACGCCAAGCCATTCAATTTGTTTGCACGCGAACATACATTTATCCAATGATATTGCGAGATTTTCTTCGTCCAACTTGCGGAGAAACTTTTCCAGTGTCTCCTTATGAGTTTCTATCGATCCTTTTGTGATAATCAGGATGTCATCTAGGTACGCATATGTATTTTAAAAATTGGTTAGTGTCAGGTCGATCGCTTTCTGAAATTCTGCCGGCATGTCCGTTAGCCCGTAGAACCCAGTTTGGAACTGATAGGTTCCTGTGGCAATTCCCCATATCAAACTGAAATTACATTTTTCTCTTGTTTTCTTATCCAACGGGATCTGTGAATACGCATGTCGTTAATCAAGAGTGGAGAACAATGTTTGCACCTGATATCAGATTTTATAGCTTGCGCGATTTTGTCGAGAAATTTGTTAATTTTGTCGGCATCTGATATTTTGTGAAGGAATTTGTTAATTTTCTTTGAGTCCAATGGGAGTTTGACTGTTTGACTAATGAATTGTTTCTCAGAGCATTATTTCAATTTAATAATATGCTGCTGGTCGATTAGTTTATTCAGTTCTTTTTCTACTCATAACATGAATTGTGTTATGAATTGTGTTTTCATAACATGGATTTTTGCTTTCCAATTCTAACGCATAGGTTTGCGAAGTTTTCTTTTACCCATGGTTTTATCTCTGGACTTGATGTGATCTCTTCTGTTATACTTAGCATTTGTTTATGCTGTGGTTTTTCTTGAATTCATTTTATTCCGATATTGGGAAGTAGCTTACGACCAAGCATGTTTGCTTTCTGGTCGTCCACAACAATGAATGGTGCTGATTGGAAAGTCCACCCGCCGGGTTCTATGGCGAGAATTAGTCTTCCTTTCGGGATGATCACCTTTCCGTTATAGCATGCTAAATTGCGTGCTTTGTCTTCCGGCGGGATTGTTTTAAAGATAGCAGTTTTGTTATTTTTTTTCTGTATTTGGCGTGCTGTACTTTCGTTTAGAAATGACATCGGGCTTCCTGAGTCCGCGATAGCAAGGATTTCAATAGATTTTGATTTTATTTTTACAATATGTCCGTTTAGGTCATCCTCGCTATCTTTCGCCGTTTGTTTAATCTCGAATGCATCTGATATCGCCATCATGGAGTAATTGTCTCTTTGTAATTCCTCCCATCCGTTTCGCGTCGTGAATTCTGCGAACGCGACTGGGTCGTTATTATGATTTTCCTGATGTTGATTTTCAATTTTAATTTGTGGATCGTCGTCTTCATTGTTTTTGAGAAAATTTACTTGATCCGAACGGCACACCTTTGCGAAGTGTCCGCGTTTTGCGCATTTTGTACAAGTTTTGTCTCTGGCTGGAAATGATTGTAAATGTGTTTAACATTTTTTGTGGTCTAGTTTTGTGATCCTCGGTGTTGGTTTCTTTTGTGTTTTGATTTTGTCTGCCGCTTAAAGATCTTCCTCTATTGTTGTTTTGAAATGATTGTGCCGATCCGCCACGACCTCCTCTGGGTTGGATATATTCAATAGGTTCTTGCTTGATCGTAGTTGTTGGACTTGTTCAGATCGGATTTAGTTTCATGGTTTTGCTGTGTTCAATACCCTTTTCTCTTCTAATTGCATTTTCATATGCTTCTTGTGGTGTATGCGTCTCTGCTAATAATTCTACAGCGAATTTTTCATTGTTCTCGTGGGCGGTGAACATATCACGTACCCATTCTTTTTCCTTGTCTCCGCAATCCGTCCGAGAAGCTAGTTCTATCAGATTTGCATGAAATTGTTCCAGTGTTCCAATTTTTTTTTGCTGTTTACGGCAGATAAAAATTGTATCTTTCGAATGCAATGATTCTCTGAGTGAAGGAGATTTCTTCTAATATTTGTTTTAGTTGTCTTGTTGTTGTTGTCTGTAGGTTTAACCCTGGTCGCTTCTGTTGCACTTGTCTTTAGACTTCCATACCCAGACATAAAATTAGATAGCTTAGTACTCTTGCATCCGCTTCGTCCCAGATGACTGAGTTGCACATAACTCCTTTGTCTCTTGCTTTTTGGCATCTGTTCTCCCAATCTACTCTCTTTTCCTGGTTTCTTACCTCACAGTTTCTCAGTTGGGCGTCTGTTTCTCCATGTATTTCCGTTTCCAGGATTGGTTCGATCGGCAGCGTCAGCGGAGGTTTTTCACGAAATATATTTTGAATTTCTACTCCGTCTTTTGCGAAGACTGCGAGTTCTATTAGTGCGACCCATTTATTCCAATCTAGAAGAGGCTCTGCTGAAGCTTTCTCCCAAAATGAGTTAATGTTGAAAAGATTTTTTGCTGATCCTGCTTGCTGCGCCATGTCATACCCGTTGGTATGCGCGATGTTAAAGACTGAATCCGAACGGATTGACTAGGTAACTTTGTAGGGCAACTAAGAGGTTAAATAAGACAACTGATTCTTAAAGTAGTTAAGTTCTCCTATTATGCCAATTCACTAAACTTAATGTTTAACCTTGGCTTTCAAGGTCAGTTGACCAGCTCAATGCAGTGAGCTTAATAAGAAACTATATATAATATATTTTGCCAATCCGGCCGGATGACAAGAACTATCAAGAATTTTGTTGTTTCACGGCAAAAAATTTTTTGTTGGTGTTTCAGGGATAAAAATGGCGTAACTACCCGAATATCAATTATGTCAGATAGTTAGCATGACCAGGAGTGGATTTAGGGGGGGGGGGGGGCGTTTACCCCCCTTCCCTCCTCAGGGATTCGACCCCCTGCCGACCCAAAGGGTCCCCCTTTGGTACTCTTTAAGAAATCTGTTTTTTGCCGACCTACCCTAAAAATTTTTAAAGGATTTCCTACCCTAAGATTACCTACCCTAAAAATTTCTAAAAATTTCTCCTAGATCCGCCCCTGAGTATGAAAGCTAATTTTTGCTTTTTATGAAATAAATTAAGTTGTTTTCAAATGAGTTCTAGAAAAAACTATTATTAGAGCAGTTTTACTTTTCTTTATTTGTTTTGTTAAATAAGCAATTTATAGATTTTGATTTAGATATTTTTTCTATCAAAACCACTTTACCGCCTACATTTAAATCTCGGTTGCTTTAAATCGTAATTCAATTGTTGTCAGAACGTAAAATCAATTAATTACAAATCCAGAGCTATCAGAATAGCATTTCAAGCACGCGTCTTTTTCAAAAAAGGGGTCATAGGTGAGGTGATTTGTTCAAACATTCGAGCTGAAAAATGTCGTAGGAGCACAGAGGAGAAGAGTCAAAATTGTTCTGATTGAAAAATCATCTGAAATAAATATTGTTTTCACTTTCATTGAAAGTTGGGGCAATCAAGCCATTCAATCATAAAATTTTTTAACTTTTGTTTTTGCGTTTTTCCAGCCATATAAAAAAATTTTTCAAAAATGTTAGTTTTTTTAACTTAAGGTTGAATATTTGAAAAGATTTTTTGGTTTGTTTTTTCTTTAGGTCATACGAGGGGGCTCCAATTGATTTAGCTCACTGTAAGATAGGGATTAAATTTATCGACTATTTTGTTTTTGTACGTCAACTCGTTTTTAATGTTTACTCTTGAATAGCGCAAACTCTGATCATGTTTAAGAGTTCAAATTTTTGCCGTACAACGCTTTTTTCCCAGAAACTTTCATCAATACTTCAAACACTTTACGCTTTATAATAGAATGAAAATGTTCATAATTTTTGCAATTTATTATTTCACTGACCGAAAAAGCAATTTTGAGTGCTGTAACTATTTGTTTCTGGAATCCAGAAAAAAACATCCAAAAAAATGCCCTGGTTGCAGGTTCCGAAACAGACTTGTTTTCAGCCTTTTGTAGTATCCGTTTACAGTTCAAAAACGACACACTCTGTCCTCGTAAAACTTTTCTAAATAAATCAAGTCCAAAAGTTTAAAACCTCTCTTTCGCTAATACAAACTGGAGACACATCAGTTTTATTGCCACATGATTCAAAGAACACCACATAGTCATCGTCAGCACTTTTCACCGAACACATTTTCTCTACATTTTCAAAGTGCACTTCATAAATTTCAACAGTGCGAACAGCGTTGAAATTTTCCCAGACAAATTTGTACAGACTCTTTGCTTCAAACTCAGTTTGTGGTATGGGAAGTTCTGATGTCATCCTGGAAAAAAATTTGCCCATTCCACATGCCAAAACGTGAATTTAGACAATTAAATAGGAAAAAATGAGACACTCCAGAAATCGGTCTTTGTATAGATATCTTTTCTTACCTATATTTTCTCAGCTATTAATTATAATTTAGGGTATATGAAAGAGTCAAAACATCAGAAAAAAAATGAGACAAAAAAAATTAAAATTCCGAAAACTATAAGAGCTTAACCTGAACTGCAACTAATTGCCGCTCAAAGACTAATTGCCGCGCATAAATATTGCATAAGTTAAAATTTGATGATATAATTCTTTAATTTCGGGTTTTTCAAGCTCTTTTTCGCACGATTTTGTTAAATTTCTCTACTTTTTGTGCCGAACAATTTACTATAATGATGGAGGCAATCAACCGGATAAAAAAATTGAACAGATTTTCAAAAATCAAATTTTATCAAATTTGGTTGTATGTGGCCAAAAATTGATGAGGACACCAATTTTTTTGAATTTTAACAGCGTTTTCATGGTGCAAGTTTTTTTGCAAAGTTTCGAACCAAATTACACACTTATGTTACCGAGAAATTAAGATTGCTCAAAAGCGATTCAATTGGAATATTTTAGATCGAGCAGGAACCAAAAAAGAGCTAAGTTGATGTTTTCTGACAATTGAAGAAGAAATTTTTATGTAATCCAGTATGGGTTTTGAGATCATTCTGCTTCACTTTAAATTATACGTTATAACGTTAAAAAATCGAGAAAAAAACAGTAATGGTAATTATGACTGCTTTATCAGAAAAATTGTTCTCATTTAATGAACTGAATTAAATTACAAAGAAAGTTAGATGTTATAGAAAAATTTAGTTATCATCGAAGATAACAGATAAAATGTACATCAAAAATCTGATTTCAAATTTTTCAAATTGTTTATTTCGTTTAGGAAACCTATAAGTTTAATAAATAAAGAAAGAGAAAGTTTTGCTTGAAAGTTTTCATCATACTGATAATTTTAACAGAATTGGATGAATGAAATCTAAATTGTTATGAGGTTTTACGCGAAGTTTTTCAAACAGACACACTGTAAAGTTCGTATTTTTGCTTTAGTTAACTTCAGTTTTATTTCAAGTAGAAAATAAAGATAAACTGTCGAGTTAATGCTGATTTAAATTCGCTTTACTCTTATAAAAAATTGTTCAAATAATTCAAATTAAACCTGGGTTTAATCATTGAGCTACATTTTAATCTGTAAGGTTCTTTTGAAAGCTCATACAGAAAGCAGAGCTTAAGAACTGAGTTTTTTTGCAAGTTTCTACATACAAAACTTTCAAGTTTCTACTTCCTTTTTTTTCCTGTTTTCAGATTACAAAAAAAAACACATTCATACCTTCTCATTTCTCAACAGACACATAATCATGTATAAAAAGAGATTAAAGATTTGT
Source organism: Symsagittifera roscoffensis (assembly GCF_963678635.1). Lineage (NCBI taxonomy): Eukaryota > Metazoa > Xenacoelomorpha > Acoela > Convolutidae > Symsagittifera > Symsagittifera roscoffensis. The sequence continues at coordinate 14,535,246 of NC_087071.1, forward strand.
TTGCGAGAAAACTGATAGTTAATGATCACAAGAGTTATTTTTTAACTGAAAAATTCACATAGCAACCGAACAAGAGAATTTTTTTTTCTGCTAAGAGTACAAAATACAGAGTAATGTTTAGACGTTTGCAGTTCTAATTTTATCTCTACCAGCAAGATGCTGGTTGAATTGTTACTATTTCCCCCCCTAAATTTCCCAGTTTATACTAAACTTTCATGCAAAGTGAGTTCAAAAGCGAGAAGCTACATGGAAAGAAGGCTACATAAAAAGAAGTTTTGGTTCAATTTTGTTCACATTTTTATTTAATTTAATAGTCTTTCACTCACTTCAAAAAACTTTTTTTAGCATTAGAAAGTTCAATTTACATCAATGATGGTAATTTTAGTATAACTAATTAGAAATAATCCTAGAAATTGTAGTTCGTGTAATAATTTGGGTTGATCATTGACAAAATACCGGGGAAGAGTTGAATCAAGAATTCATAGATCACGTACTTTTTCGTTTTTTTTTGCGGTAATTGAGAGATGCAAAGAAATCAAACCAAAACATCAGTGTTTGACTTAAAAAAATTATGCAAACGGTATTTGCATTCAATCCGGGAGATTCAACTTGTCTCATTTGAGTTGACTAAAAATTTTCAGACAAAAACGATCAAAAGTTTTCCGTGTTCATCTCAACAAGCATTTCTAACCACAAGGAGCCCCTATTGAATTTCTACAAAAATTCAAGCAATTTGTAAACTTTTTAAAACAGAAACTGGTCCTGTTGTCCAAAAATAAAAACTGGGTTCCGAAAAATTAATTATCAAATGATTGCATCGCATTGTGTACCACAGTTTGTTATTACACACAAAATATCATTTGCGATGTTTTATTAGAAAACTGGAAGTTTTGCCGGCAATAACTGTGCTATACAGCGTATATAGTATAAACGTATAACAAAGAAACTCAGTGGGTCTAATAGACCACAACAACTACAAACATTACTATACTGATAGTCACCCGGCGCTATATTTATATCTACAAATTTAATCAATTGGTATATTTATATAACCTATAGGGATCTGTTCTAATACGATATTATGTAAAACTAAATCTCATCAACTTATGTACTAGTTCCTATGAGTTCTGATTCTCACATGCTTCGAGGTCAGTTCAAAACCGAAAACAGATTCTCAACAACACAACTGAATTTAAGTTAGTTCTTCATTCTTATTTCGAACATCATTTAGAATCTCAATCATCTAACATTACAACTCTCAGATCATCTAACACTTTCCTTGGGTATAACATGGCGCAGCCAGCAGTTAGGAAAAACCCATTAGGAATTTCACCATTCTGGCAAAAAGCCTCGGCGGACCCACCAATAGAGTGGGAAAAATGGAACCAACAACTATTCTTGGGAATCATTGAGAAATATGGTATAGACCTGGCAAAACTACTCCGAGATCCTCCTGCAATCAGACGTCCTCAAGAACCGGGATACGAACTTCCTATTGAGGGGGAAACTAATGTACAAATTCGTGACCGCAACCTCCGTAATCAAGAAAAAAAGGTGACATGGGAAAACCAATGTGCACACTTGGACAACTTAGGCCCCACAGTAGATGGCGTCCCATGGGACGAAGCGCATATAAAATGTAGAAGTTATATCTATCTACATCTGGGAACTGAAGGTCAACGAAGGGTATCACAATATTACCCAGACCTTAGAATTCAGGAAGTTACCACCAGACATTTTTGGGACCGCCTGAAACGCCTATTTGTGAAAGAACAAAATGTCAACTTCGGTAGATATGAAGCATTCACTCGTAAACAAGGAAAAACATAATCACTGGAGCAATACCACTGTGGCCTAACGGAATTGGTGGTAAAAGGAAACTTCAAATGCGGGAACTGTAATGATGGCAGACTGGAAACAGAAATTATCAGGGACCTTTTCATCGCAAATATGTCCAACGACGAAGTACAAAAGGATCTGTTGGCGGAAACCAAGACGCCTGAGCAGGCATTAGACGCAATTCGACGAGAAAAGTGTTTGAAGAACCAAATACTCATTCGAAAACAAGGATCAGCATCAAATATGCCAACAACCACAGTAAAATCGGAACCAGTTGGAACAGGTGGCAAAAAGGAACAAAACTAATAACAACCGGTACTCATCGAGGGGAGGACGACAGCGTCAACAATCGCAGCAACGTGGGTACACTCAGCAACAGCAAATTGACCAAAATAAACAATGCTTCAAATGCGGTAACCCATTTGGGCCAGGACACCTGCAACAATGTCCTGCGAAGGATAAAATATGCAACAAATGCACAAAGAGAGGACACTACGCACGCCTATGCAAATCATCTGAGGTCAATGCTATACAAGAACAAATACCCCATGATACAGACGTAGGCGCATGTGTAAATTATATGCAGGCAGGCGATTTGATTCCAGGAGGGGAACTGATACACCCAGATGATTCAACAACAAACTCAATTCGTTTTTCGTTTTTAAAGCAAATCCGTCAACCAAATTGACGAATCCGATCTAAAAGGACACTTAGTAAGGATCCGATGTGGCCATAACGATATAGTGTTTATTGCAGACACCGGATCACCGACATCTTTTATTAATCAACGAACGGCAAATCTGATAGTATCAACAGTCAAATCTGCGAAACGAAAACAAAAAACCGAAACAGACGAGCCAAACAGAATGGTCTGCTACAACGGATACAAAATCCCATCATTCGGAAGAGTTATAACACCAATCGAATCCGGAGGATGGACTCTTAACACAACTTCACTAATAGTGGTGGATGACAAAAGGGCAAACATCTTGGGCAGAAACATTCTACCACAAATAGGAATTCAAGTGCAACAAACTCCAACTGGTAGGTCAATTAATGCAATCTCCGAAGACCATAATTGCGCAGATCAAAAGATAACCAACTGGGTGAAAACATCTTATCCTGGCTTATGTACAAGAATCTGTAGATCACGTAACCATATGGTGCATACAACATTCCTAAAGGAATTTGAAGCATTGCAACAGAAAGGTCGACGAATCCCTATACATATCCAGGAACAAGTAGAACAAGATATTCGATCTCTCATAGATCATGGCACATCGTTAAATTGGAAAAATGTAGTGATCAGCAGTTTATTAGCCCTATAGTCATTACAGTGAAAAAAGATCAATCTATAAAATTGGCTATGGATTCAAAACAAATTTAAAAAATGATACATAAGAACAAGTATCAGATGCCAAACATTGATATCTTACTCGATAACGTCGCTCAATCAGCGCAGCAAGGCCACGATAAGCCAGGTACCACATAATTTTCAACAATAGATCTTCATTATGCGTACAGCCAGCTGAAGCTAGACGACGCAACAAAGCAATAGTGTAATTTTAGCATTATCAGGGGTCACGCTACAGGCACCTACCAGTTTCAAACTGGATTTTATGGCCTAACGGACATGCCTGCAGAATTTCAGAAGGCCATCGATCTAACACTCAATAATGAAAGGGATACATTTGCATTTTTGGATGATATATTGATTATATACCACGGCACAAAAGATGATCACATTAACAAGCTTAAACTCATTTTAGATAAACTCGACACGGAAAATAAGGCAATAGCCCTAGAAAAAAGTAAATTTGGATGTACACAGGTGGAGTGGTTGGGATACGTTATCGATGAACATGGTACAATACCAATGCAGAAGAAAACAGATGCAATATCCCAGCTGAACCACCAAAAAAGCTTTAAGCAGTTAAAAAGCTTATGGGTTCCATACATCATTTAAACAAATTTATTCCTAATTTGGCGCAACTATTCACTCCACTCCGGCTGTTACTTTCGAACAGTACCAAATACCAATTTAAATGGGATGAAAACCTTGAAGCAGCGTTTCAAAACATCCTAAGCGCAGTTCATAATATTACCGAAAATCGCCATTTCTTAAGTGGTCGAGATACACGCGTGGTATGCGACGCTATTCGGGACGGTATCGGGTGTGCCTTAGAACAAGAAACTCCAGACGGATGGGCAACAATTGCGTATGCCTCAAGATTCTTAAATTCTTGCGAAACCAAATACTCAGTAAATGAATTAGAACGGCTTGTATGCAGTATGGGCAATAGAACATTTTAAGTACTACTTATATGGTCGAAAATTTACTCTGATTACCGATCATCAAGCCTTAGTTAGCGCTTTGCAGTGTAATAAAAACAACAAAATTTATCAAAGTAGATTAACCAGATGGATAGATCGCTTATTACCATTTGACTTTGATATCTCGCGGGTAGTAAAATGGGGCTAATTGACTACATTTCCAGGCACCCAGTAGGAAAACCTCAACCGCCCGCATATTGGGATGAAAAATTTGTAGTGGCGCTAATTGACGATTTTATTGCGTGCCTGGAATTTCAGGATAGAGCAAGTTTAAATCTATCTTTAAGTTCCAATCCGTATGGAATGTTTAACACGCAAAAACTCGACCGGAATGAAAACGGTTTTCATTCGGATTCTTTTGAAACAGCTAAAGTGCTCATTTTGATTAGTCACAAGCTCAATTTCAGTCGGTTAAAAACGCACTCAAAATTTAAATACTTACAGCCAAAAATTTCAAGTACTTGTGAATACCCACCAATCTCAAAGACGAAAACGCTCCAAAACACGATCATGAACCGTCAAGTATCAATGTCTACATCGGGAATGTCGTTACCGCCGTATACTAAGAAAATGCCATAAAGGAGCCCAAACTACCATCTCTTTCCATCCGAAGAACATTTCATCGTTCGATACGTACAACCAACTCAATAAGGATCTCAATTTCAGCGACACATCGCATCAAGTGATAGCTTTACAAGATAGTGTCACATTCTAACCGATACCCATTGACCAAGGATGTCAAACAGAACAGGAGGAAGATATCCATACATGCTCAGCTACAGCGGACACACAAGACAAAGATATCCCAATGTACCGGCGTCAGCTTCGAAACGTGTTCGACAGCTCTTTCCTGGCCGCAGCAACAAAAAAAGATAGATCAATAAACCCTCTTCTCAATATAGTCAAAGGACAAAAGTGGGACACCATTAAATCTTGCTACGGGCCATACTTCTACAATGTCAGACACAGACTTTCAGTGCGAGACGGCATCCTCCTCTACGACGATCGCGCGGTAATCCCGAAACAACTTCGCCAGACTCTCGTGGACACACTGCATCTAACACACACTGGGCAGGGTGGTATGCTGGAGGCAGCTCGCAACATATGGTACCCGTACCTCCACAGAGACATCGTAGGTAAAAAAGGTAAAAACCTAAAGGTTATATCGGGCCATTCTCACTTTACGTCATTAGACGCGGTCGTCGAACCGAACGAGGAAATCCAATTGGATTTCGCGGGACCGCTACCCGATGAAAATGATAAAGATGTCTACATCCTGGTAGGGGTAGATCGCTTCTCACGTTTTCCAAAGGTAACAAACAATAAAGCGGATACCATTATTCGTTTTATGCAAACCCACATTGTAAACCACGGGGTACCACGTAACATAAGGTTTGATCAAGCACAAGGGTCCCGAGCTAAAAAAATTTGGTTGTACTGCAAGAATAATAACATCAAACGTATTTTTGCACCAGTCGACGATCACCGGTCAATCGGTATGGTAGAACGTTTAATAAAAACATTGAAATCAAGACTTTCAGTAATGAAAATTGATAACCGTAATAAACCTTATAAACTTGCTTCGGACGTGGCTGAGCTTATCAAGACCCTGAGAATAACACCGAACGCAACAACAAAAATAACCCCATTCGAGGCACATTTCGGTAGAAAACCGAACACGCCTTTAAGCAATATAGCCACATCTCCAAAATCGTCAAACCTATCATGGGAAAACATCAAGATTGCTTGTTTAGACCAAAAGCTTCTAACCAAACCCGCGTTGACGGCAGAAGCCATGTGGAATAGAGACGCAAACAGCGAAGATGAGCTGGACATCAATTATCGCCAAAAACAAAACGAACCTCAACTAGCGCCAGACAACATGCCATCCTCTTCGAAATCCACAACTAGCAACAAAACCACGGTGGCCGCGAAACCGATAACCCCTTCGGGAAAAAGAAAGGCAACCACTCAGTTCGAGAAACCACTTCGACCAGACGGATGGGATAGCAGCGATGAGGAGTCCGACCGTCAACTTTTAGCTCGATTCCCTATAGGTGCGCATTTACCGTTAACTAATACCGCTTATGACCTTATTAAAAAAAACGTAAATTTCTCAACCAAAAAACCGGCCACCACATTGAAAAATTAAAACAAGAATACCTATACGAACACTAACACCGCAAGAAATGGAAAGGGCACCAATAGTTTTCCTTAAAGACCGCTTTAAAGGTCCACAATCAACTATTAACCCAAAACTCGGTCAGAACATTGATCAGGTGGCCAGAAAATTAGGCACCATAGCCAGAAAAATCAAAAACCAGGTGTGTTTGGTGCTCAGTTCAAAATTTTGGAAAACGGCTCAAGTAGCAATTACTCACCACACACCGCGTGGGTGCGGGAAGATGGTAAGCAGCCACGCGTTATAAGACACGACGGTCACGCTTTTGTGCCGGATCCACGGGTATATGGTAAATGTCGCCCAGCCGCCCTTGAGGACTTTGTGGCTTATCAGCATTTACCTCGAGCCAAACCTCGTGCTTTAGCCAAAAGCCCTAAACGGGAGTGAGCAAAGCAAACAAACAAACAAGAAAAACAAGAGCAAGGCAAATCTCAAACTAGCCCGAAGAAGCCTCAAACTAGCCCAAAGAAGCCGCCTCCCAAAAATCTGGAACAAATCCACTCACAATCCAGAAATAGACGCGCACTAGGACAGAATGGCCTCTTCAAAAGGATCCATGACAAAACACGAGCGACTTCAGCCAATCAAGCCACTCCAGCAAATCCAGAACCAATTAGTAAACAGAACCCGCTAAACAAACTAAAAAAGAGCAGACTTAAAAACGCCGATATAGAGTTTGAATGTGATACTTCCATATTGCTGTCAGACACCGATCTCGCTCGAAAAACGCCTTCTCCCAAAAAGCCAGCCCCTAAAAAACAGGACACAAGGAAAACGCCCGAAGACTTCGACCAACAATGTTGACGATCAATGAGACACAGGACCAGTGCGTTGGCCGGGAAACTGGGAAATGCTATCCCGATCAGCACCATTGAGGCACAAGACACGAACATTCGGAATGTGGTAGGCCAAGTCGAGGTAACACCCACGCCTGCTCACAGTGCACATAATCAAATCATTGACCATCCGAATCCCCATCAACAAGAGGTGATTTCTTTATCCTCATCAATTGAATGTGTGGAAGTCCAATTGGAATCCGACACGCCAGAAATAATTCGGGAACAAAAACACAAAAAGACGAAGTAGACATTTCTGCAACAGATACAACTAAGTCTGAATCTAAAGTACAAACGTCTTCTCGCCCAAAAACAATCAGTACCCGCTACATTCTCGACAGACCTCTACAGCCGGCTACCCCAGACGCAGCATTCATCAAAAACTTCGACTCGGCAATGAAACTTCTCGAGGAGATCTCACCAATGAAAAATTCCATGACTTTCCAGAGGGAAAAAGAGAGTACGTCAACCAGCTCTGGTAACGTACCACAATCCAGCACACCAAATCAAGAATACGAATCTAACGAAGACAAAGCCATCAAGAAAAAGTAATTTTTCATCTGAAGAAGGGGGATTGCTATACAGCGTATATAGTATAAACGTATAGTAAAGAAACTCAGTGGGTCTAATAGACCACAACAACTAAAAACATTACTATACTGATAGTCACCCGGCGCTATATTTATATCTACATATTAAACCAATTGGTATATTTATATAACCTATAGAAACCTGTTCTAATACGATATTATGTACAACTAAAACTCATCAACTTATGTACTAGTTCCAATGAGTTCTGATTCTCACATGCTTCGAGGTCAGTTCAAAACCGAAAACAGATTCTCAATAACACAATTGAATTTAAGTTAGTTCTTCAGTCTTATTTCGAACATCATTTAGAATCTCAATCATCTAACATAACAACTCTCAGATCATCTAACACTTTCCGTGGGTATAACAAACTGCTCCAAATTGGCAGATTTTTTTTAGTTTGTACTCCAATAAATGCGTAATTCAGGTAGCCTTAATAACAATTCGTGCCGTTGATAATGTAGAATTGAGATGCCAAAATCAGTCTGATTAAGATACTACTGAAGCAATTTTTTTTTCTTTTTCTGTTCAAGTCGAAGCAACGAAATAAAAAAGTAGAACTCACGCTTGGCAGGTCAACTCGGCTGATTCGACAGTCGTTAGTCTACTTAAATCAAAACGAGGTGCATAGACACAGACAGGTTTTCCATTGAAAAAGAATGGCTTGAACGGTGAGAAACAACTCATTGAAATCTGGTATAGGTCAAACTGGACAATAGAAAGAAGCAAAACAAAAGTTGCAGTCGACATCACTGTACTAGCCCTAAAAAGAAACCAAATGTTTCGATTTCCTACAGAAAAAAATAAGTTTCGACAAAATTTGTTTCGAAACTCAAATGTGGAAGTTTGGCTTCTAATTCTGAAGTTTGTTAGCACGTTTATAAACGACCAACAAAAATCTGGAGTACAAAGATAATAGCGTAAAACTAAACAAAGTGTTTCTTTCTTTTACGTTTTGATTATGGTTAAAATTAAAGCAATGACTTTT